>NC_057396.1:37860785-38207933 GCF_019320065.1 Cervus canadensis
TTTATGTATTGCTGAAACCTCGCTTGGAGAATTTTAAGCATCTCTTTACTAGCATGTGAGATGAGTGCAATTGTATGGTAGTTTGAGCATTCTTTGGCATTGCCTTTCTTTGGGATTGGGATGAAAACTGACCTATTCCAGTCCTGTGGCCACTGCTGAGTTTTCCAAATTTGCTGGCATATTGAGTGTAGCACTTTCACAGCGTCATCTTTCAGGATTTGAAATAGCTCAACTGGAATTCCATCACCTCCACTAGCTTTGTTCGTAGTGATGCTTCCTAAGGCCCACTTGACTTCACATTCCAGGATGTCTGGCTCTAGGTGAGTGATCACACCGTCGTGATTGTCTGGGTCATGAATATCTTTTTAGTACAATTCTTCTGTGTATTCTTGCCACTTCTTAATATCTTCTGCTTCTGTTAGGTCCCTACCATTTCTGTCCTTTATTGAGCCCATCTTTGCATGAAATGTTCCCTTGGTATCTCTAATTTTTTTTGAAGAGATCTCTAGTTTTTCCCATTCTATTGTTTTCTCTATTTCTTTGCATTGATCGCTGAGGAAGGCTTTCTTATCTCTCCTTGCTATTCTTTGGAACTCTGCATTTAAATGGGTATATCTTTCCTTTTCTCCTTTGCTTTAGGATTCCCTTCTTTTCACAGCTATTTATAAGGCCTCCTCAGGCAGCCATTTTGCTTTTTTGCATTTGTTTTTCTTGAGGATGGTCTTGATTCCTGTCTCCTGTACAATGTCACGAACCTCCATCCATAATTCATCAGGCACTCTGTCTATCAGATCTAGTCCCTTAAATCTATTTCTCACTTCCCCTGTATAGTCAGTATTAGGCAGTATATATTGATTTCCTTATATAGTAGATGAGACTTTGTTGTTTTTGACTAAACAACAAATATATATATATATATATATATATATATTTGTTGTTCAGTCACTAAGTTGTGTCCAACTCTGCAACTCCATGAACTATAGCATGCCAGACTTCCCTGTCCTTTACCATCTCCCGGAGCTTGCTCAAACTCATGTCCGTTGAGTTGGTGATGCCATCTAACTGTCTCATCCTCTGTCATCCCCTTCTCCTGCCTTCAGTCTTTCCCAGCATCAAGGTCTTTTCCAATGAATAGGCTCTTTGTGTCAGGTGACCAAAGTATTGGCGCTTCAGCATCAGTCCTTTCAATGAATGGTCAGGGTTGATTTCCTTTAGGATTGACTGGCTTTAACAAGTAACGGGAAAGCTGGAAAGTCAAACAGGAGAAGTTGAGGCAAACAGAAATTAGCAGGAAGATGCTACCATGCTTAAGACTGGAGAGCCAAGGCTGTAGGCAGAAGATGGAACTAAAATAGACTTATCTAAGAGGAGTCAAAGCCATGGAGGAGGTGCCACCTCTGTGGGAGATGCCACCCCTGTGAGAGATGCCACATGAAGCAGAGAACGAGGGGGAGAAATACCCTGGCTTCTCCCTCCCACCCACCCGCCTTCCATCTCCCTCTAGTGCCTCCTCTTGGCCAAATACAGATAGAAGCCAATCAAGAAGTGCAGCCAGCAGGAGTCAACCCCACTTAGCTCCCATGGTACAGAACAGGGCAGAAAAGAGCAGGGAATGGCTATGAGGGCAGACAAGCAAATGCTAGGCACACTAATATTAATATTTGCCCTTTTTATAAAAATAATTACATTAGTTTTTAGCATTGATTTTTTTCCTCTGTGCTCTATCATATCTGTCTTATGCCTTTGATATTACTTTCCAAATATTTGAATCTCTCATATAATCCATCAGTTTCATTTTGTTTCCTGGAGTGCTTAATCCTTCCATTCCAGTAGGGGTGGTTTTACTCCAGGCCTGCCTCACTGCTGCTGTCTGAGGCTGTCTGAGGCTTCAGGGCAACTTCATCTTGAGGAACGGTCCCTTATCGTCGCTCCTGGGCTGAATTCCCTGGTTTAATCCCATGCATTCCCCATTCTTGGTTTATTCCCTTTTTATAGCAGCTTGTCTTCCAGGAGCTTCCCAAGAAAGAAGCCATGGGAAATAAATATTTTGTCCTTGCATGTCTGAAAATGTCTTTATTCTACACTCACATTTGATTGACAGGTGAGGGCTGGCTTTAGCCCTCTAAGTGAGAACAAATTTTCTTTAGACTCTTGATTCATTGACTTCTAAATACTAGTATTGCTTTGAAGATCTGCTGCCATCCAATTTTCTGCTCCTTTATATATGACCTTTTTGGAAGCTTTTAGGATTTTCTGTATATCCCCAAATTATCTTTGCCAATCGAGACAAACAACCCCAAATATAGATTTGTTTTGTTGCGAGCATAAAGCCAGCTCAGTGAGGCTTTTCTCCACAGTGAGGAAAATATCAAGACCCAATGGGACTGAAGCTTTCATCTTAGATCGAGCATGATATCCCAAAGGGATCAGCTGCTAATTGTAGGGCTTTCTGGAAGAATTAGCCATCAACCATGGATGATGAAATGAAGCTTTCCCTTTCTGTTCTAACTTAGTGAATCTGGTACTTTGAATAAACAGGACCCCTGGGGTGTAATTTAAAAAGCATCTGTATTTCTGATATCTCTGTCCTTTCAAACATCCTCAATAGGAGTAAGTCTTCCACCTCAGTGGGGTGAAAGTTCAGACAGGACCAGGGCTTGCTTTAATTAATGGGCAAGAATAAGTCATATGATTACTTTAAACCAAAATACAGTCCAGATTCCATCATTAAGAGAGTACGGGACTATATAATCAACGAAACTTCAAACTTGGTTTGATGCTGATTCTCCTCCAAAGATTCCAGAGTCCAAGGAAGAGCAGGGCAGTCCTGCTTCTCTCTTTCTTCACACCTCCTTCCTTATTTGCTAACTGTGCTCTCCCACCATTCTGGAATGGAGGGAGGAAAGTGGGGCTGGTGGGGGAGCAAGTGGCAGGATCTCTCTAACTTAGCTGATACTGTCTGAAGATGGCTTTGTGTCTTCTTCATCTGTCAGACATGGATGATGACTCTGTTATTATAATTTTCATGAGTTCTCTGGAGATTAGCCTGCTGGACCAGGTAACTGACACTTTCTTGACAGAGGCCATGCCTAAGTTTTAACTGTCTCCTTCCAATCCTTCCATAGTTTTTGATCCCCATAGCGGCTTATGAAAGGATCCCTTACATTGGCTAGCTGCCTTCTTAGAAAGGAGATCTATTAAAATGGCAGCAGACTGACATTCCCTCCCTGGGTTCCATGTTTGTGCACCACTGTCCTGCTTTTGAAGGGGGTGGGGGTGGTGTTTAGTGGTTACTTTAGCTTTCTCAGGCATGAGACATCAGTTGTGAGCCTCTTGTGTCCCCCAGCTGTAGAGAACACACATCCGTTCTGTAGATGGTACCATTGAAGCCTCTCTCATTAAGCTTGGTGTGGGAGGTAGGTCATCCAACCTTTCCCCTTGACAGAGACCTCCAACTCAGAAATCCTCTTCAAAAATCCTCTCTTTAATCTCTAACAACCCAGTCCTTTTCAATCACCTACTTTGAAGTTTCCCCACTGGTTAGTTAGGAACTCAACTTGTGCATCTGGTCTCCATCGTGTCTTGGTGCCTTCGTGAAGACTCCCATCTTAACATTTCCTGTTACACAGGCATCTTCAAGAGTCTGCCTCCCATGTGCAGTCCTGTCATACCATCTGAGAGTTGCTATGAAATAGCCATCTCCAAAATCTAAGCACCTTGGGCAGTGGCTCCTGAAAGAATCATTGGCAGACTGGAAATTTGATTCCTTCAGAAAGAGTTTCCTGAAAAAAGGACATTCCAGTTAGTGAGCTGAAAGCTCAGCCTTGTCCCTGGTGCTGCCAATAGCAGAGCAAGAGTGCCAGGTGATGCTTTATGAGCCAATAAAGGAGGATGCCACAGCACCTCCAGAGTGGTGGCAAGCACATTTTATTTGCTTATTTATTGCTGTTAATTTTATAGGCTATGGGGAAATTTTCTCCCTTCTGAATGTGTCCAGTTAGCTCTGTTCACCCAAGAGGAATCACGTTCCCTGGCTCTGAGCATTCTTGAATGTGCACAGGAGAAAATAGAAGGAGAATGGAAATATATATCCCAGGTGTGAACAATTCCAGCTCCAATAAGTCAGCTATTGCAAGGTTAAGAGCCTGGGACCCCAGGGAGCCTGACTCTGAAGGGTACCATCTCCATGCTGTTATTGGTGTCTAAATGACCCCCAATTCCTTTGCTTTTCATGAGAATCTTTATGCTGAGCTAGAGTTATCAGCTGGTTTGGGGGCAGCCTAAATGAATTGATTTCTGATTTCCATGGGCCTGGCTGGCAGATAGAAAGGGTAAATATGACTCTTGAACGCATATGTTGAGAGAGAGCCTCCAGGCGACAAGAAGGGAAAGCTGAATAGAGAAGACACTTACGTCTTCTCCATACCCATATTTCCATCATCATGAGCCGTGTCCCCATTCAGGAAAGAAAATTTCGAGTTTAAAGGTAGGTCATGGAAACCGTGGCTCCCCACTCTGCTCCTAGATTTGGCACCTGTTGCTTCCTCTGGTGTAGACAGTGGAGTCAGGGTCTGCATGGTTTGGATTTCTATGGAGTCAAGGTGTGTGTGCGGCAGCTGAGTGTGGACCTTGACAGTGACTACCCAGAGGCATGGGGCACTAGTTTCACTTGAGACTCCCTGTAGGAGGCCTGTTGGCACTGGGAGAGTCATACTGGCTCTTTTCTAGTTTTCTAATGTCACTTATTCTGCCTGAGTCTGCGCATCTGCTGAAAACACAAGAAATAAAAGTTGGATAAGTACAACAACTGTCCACACGGCTCCTTTCAGAGCTGGCTAGCAGTATTGTTAAGTCCCATACTGAGCAAAAGCAACAGAATCCAGCAGCTTCTGGTCACGTTTTGAAGGCTTTATTTTAAAGTATGCCTTGGGTTTTAACATTCATTATCACTAAAAGGAGCAAGACTCAATTTGGGGTCTCGGGAACTCCAGCTCTGAACTCTTAGGATGGCAGGAGCCTGGCTCTCAGGTTTTCACCCTGCTGTCTTAATGAGGTTAATGATTGTTTTTTTACCTGAGCACCTACCTGTGATTTTCATTTAAAAAAATGAAATAAATGACTCATGTGGATATTTAGAAGGATATCACTGTAGAAAGTAAATGTTATCAGGCTCTAGAAATATGATAATTATCAGCTATTTGAGATGCAGTGACTGTGACATGATAACAGGATATATTATGTGTAGAAAGCACCCAGAGAAATGACACAAAGTAGGATTACAAGAAGAAGAAGGAGATCTTGTTTGGCTATTCTCTTTGTTGTGATAAAATTAAAGTGGGAGGAAATTGGAATTATGTGTTGAAAATTTCATAGTATTTAGTAGTCCATCTCTGTTTGTTGAATGAATGCAATGTCTTTCCATGAAAGGTGCATCACTAGAGATAGATAGATAGACAGACAGACAGATGACAGACAGATTGATAAATATCTGTATCTATATATTTGACCTATGGGAAATCTGAGGCCTCTCAAGCCTTGCCTCTGTTCCAGCAACTCTTCCATGGTTGGGAGCCTCCTGTTTCTTGATCTTCAATGTTTGTTAAATGAATGAATGAATGAATGAATGAATGAATGAATCTACCTCTACTTAATTTTAAAGCCTGATGTTTCTACTTCTAAAAGGTAACTTAAATCTGGCTATTTCTCTATATCTCAAACTACCAACCTCATCCAAGGCCTTTCTTGCCTGGATTGCTGTATAGCTTGTAACTGGCTTCGTCCCATTCATTGTCTGATCAGAATGAGCTTTTTCATATATTCATTAGTTCATGTTGTTCCTTTGCTTGTGAAAGTGTTCGTCACTCAGTTGTGTCTGACTCTTTGTGACCCCCTGGACTGTAGCCCGCCAAGCTCCTCTGTCCATGGAATTCTCCAGGCAAGAATACTAGAGTGGATAGCCATTCCCTTCTCTAGGGGATTTTCCTGACCCAGGGATGGAACATGGGTCTCCTGCATTGCAGGCAGAATCTTTATCATCTGAAACACCAGGGGAGCCCCTTTGCTTAAACCCTTCAAAGTTTTCCCTTGCTGTTAGAACAAGACCCACACTCCTTACCCCAACTTACAGACTCCCATGTAATCTTTTCCCAGCTTCCAGTCATGCTGGTCCATTTTAGCTCTTTGGGCCCCCTTGGACCCCCTTAAGCTGTAAGACTCTCATGACTACTGTCTCCCTTGCCCTGTAGCCCATTCTTCTCACCCTTCATATACCAGCTCAAATGTATCTTCAGCCTGACCTGTTCTGACCAGTCTGTCTAAAGCAGCACCTCCCTTCCAGGTTTCTCTTTTTTATGCCACTAGATCTATTTCCTTCATAACAAGTGTCACAATCTGCAATGACCTGCTTTTATTTTACTTAGTGTCTGTCTCCATCAGTAGAATGTAGGCCCCATGAGGCAGACATGCCTGGAAAGTTTGCTGTCACAATCATAGCACCTGGCACTTGACAGGTAATAGGTGTTCAGTGCTGACCGAATGGCCTGGGAGTGAACTTGCTCCTGTCTCCCCCAACATATGTGTCCACTTCAGCCTTGCAAAAGGATGACCCTGATGCTGCTGTCCCTGGAGACTTCCTTTAGAGATGGTACCCAAGATGCTGCAAGTGACACTCACATATTTCACTCGGCATTGTCTGTGTGTGCTGTCGCCGTCAGACCTGAAATGAGCCTTCTGGAATCCCCGGGCTTTCTAAATGCTGTGAATATACAGCATTAACTAGGTCTTGCATCTCTCCAGAATAGCGAAGACATCTTTATGTTGAAATGCAGATTCTCTACTGAAAGGCCAATCTTTCATTTCAAACCTTGGAATAAGACTGGGTTTGTATTTATAATGTAAGTTCTATATGAGAGCATATTCTGGGCCCAGAGCACTTTCATTTGATTGCTCAATAAATACATTTTCACTCCTGCAAGCTCTTGCCTCAGAGTATTTTGCACTGAGATAGTCACGTAAGTGACAGTAGCCCTGTTGAGTTCTATTTAATTCTGTTCAATCATGTTCTGTGTGGTTCCAGGGATTTTCTGGGCCTTTGTGTCTCAGAGGTGGTTTGAGAGTATCTTGTCTGGGAGGTCCAAAGAGCTAAAATGGGACCAGTGTGACTGGAAGCTGCCTACCTCATTTTCTTGCTGGGTATCCCAGGCAGGTTACCAAATGTCTCTGAGCCTCAGTCTTCTTGCTTAGTACGGCTCCACGAGGATTCTACTTTTATGTGCCAACTCCTGTGATGTGGATATTATGAATATCATCTCAGGTAAGCTCAAAATCTCACAGCAGAGTGGGTGTGCTCAACAGAGTGAAAGGAAAGGGGATGTATTGAAAGAGAGGCCAGGGAATCAGAGCAAGAAAAAGCTTGCCTGGGATTAATGTTGCTACCCCAGCCACTGGCACCCTTATAAGCAGCCAGTCACCACCTGCCTGTCATGATAGCATGAAGGGGGAGGTCCTAGACCAATGCCATGTCAGGCTGAACCAGTACTACCTGCTTCACTGATTCTCAGATGAGAAGATGAAGTCATAGAATGGTACGACTGATATGAGTTGTGTTCTTTTGTCCATTCATTCATTCGTCAAACATCTGTTGGGCCTCTGTCATGTCCTAAGCCCTGGGCCATGTCTGGGGATGAAGACATATTTTGGGGACACAGTCCTGGCCTCAGGGAATCCCTGCAACCATGAACAGAATTGAGGCCCAGCCGGCCAGCCAAGGATGAGAGGAGGAGGCAGTCTGCATAGACTTCTCTTGCAAGAAGACTGGAATTGAAAAAGAGGCAAGAAATGAGAGGATAGGGTGAGGGGATCCAAGAAAGGTTTTATTAGGTGAGGGGGACTGGGGCACATGGGTGATGTCAGGAGACTGATCCAGAGGAAAGGTAAGGAATGAAGACACAGATGAGAGGGTGATGACATATGTGCAGGGGGTTTTGAGTGTGGATGGGGAGGAATCAAGTCATTGGAGGACTCCCCAGCAGTCCAGTGGTTAAGACTGTGTACTTTCACTGCAGGGAGCTTGGGTTCGATCCCTGGTCAGGGAACTAAGATCCTGCATGCTGTGCGGTGCTGCCAAAGTTTTTTTCTTTTTTTAAGTCATTGGGAGGGATATTTGATTCCCAGGCAGAGGTTTTTAGGATGGGGACATGGAGGGGGAAAGTGTCCCTGGACACCGGGGATGAATCCTGGGGCCACGGGTGGTTGGGGACTGAGGAGGTACTATAGACACACCGTGGCAGCCACAGGTCCTGGCTGTCCTTCCTGGTCTTTGAGTGTGGGGACAGGCCCTGGGGAGATGCTGTTACAGGCCAACCATAGCTAGGGTCACGGTGGTATGAGAAGCATTCTGGAGGAAGGGAGGGGGTCTGAGAATCTGCCAAGGGACCCAGCTAAGGAGGTCCTACCCAGATTTTCAGTTGATGTTCTGGTCTCTGACAGTATCTCAACTAGCCCTTGAGTAGAAAGGAGTCATAGAGAGATTGAAAGATCAAAATTTTGCCAGTGTATAGTCATCCTATCACCATCCTCAAGGCTATACCTGAGGAATAATGGGGTCTACAGAGTGGTCACTTACCCAGACAACGGCATGGAGGGTAGGGTCTTTCTCACACCCTAATGATTGGGAGGAAGTGAGGTGTACAGAGGAAGGGGGCTTTTTCCCATCTTCTGAAAAGGTGAAAGTTCCCATCTACAGGCCAGGCCACAAACATGGGGCATGGCACAGTAGAATTTCCTCTGTGCCAACGATAGGAACGTGCACAGACAGATGGACTGGAGACGTAACTGAGTGCCTGGTGTCTCAATTCTGGGAACCTGGAGCCGAAGACTTGGCCCTAAGCCTGAGAATCCCGGGTCTGTAGCCTCAGGGACACAGCAAAAATGACAGTGGGGGCGAGGTGTGAAATAGGGCTGGCCCTGAGCCCTCCCAAGGCAGGGAGACACTTTGGGCACAACTTCAAAACCATCTCCATCTAGGTGTCACTGTCCATTGGCCAAGGGAACCTGAGACACAAAAGCAGATTGGAAAGACAGTATGTCTGCTTGTTGGGGGTGGTAGCTGTTGTTTGGTCTAAGCAGAGGCTTAAAAGCTTTGGAGCACAAGGTCTCATGTGCCTGGTGCAGGGCAGAGACCTGTGCTTGGGGATTTGCTTCTCAGTGCTTGTGGGTTGTTTTTTTTTTGTTTTTTTTGGTAACCTGTGCTGCAACAATGACCTTGGTAGTACTCGCTGACACTGGGTGCTTACCCAGTCCTAGGCATGGTAAGTGCTTTCCATCAAATGTTTCATGTAAATGCTTTCCATGAAATGTTTCATATACTCTTCCCAGCTCTTAGGAGGCAGGTTTTCTTTTTATCCTTTTCCCACATCTGAGTGATCTGAGGTGCTGAGAAAGATTCCAGCATTTGCTCAAGGTCACACAGGTAATGAGTGGCAGGCTGGGAGTCAAACCCTGGCCTGTCATGTTCAATGCCCATGGTCTTGACCACTTTGATGTGCTCACACACGAAGTGGATGCTGAGGGTGGCTGAGTGGCATGTGGAATCAGGGCTCTGAGGATGCTGGTGGGGAAGGGGTGCCTGTTCCAGGGTGCGCCTGCTGCTTGCCCACCTCGAGGGCCCCCTGGGCTCCTGGGGAAAAGCCTGGGCTGCTGGTGAAGGGGAGGCTGCAGACAGGAACAGTGAGGCCCTTGTGGTGCCGTGAGGTGTTGGAACCGTGCTCATAATGAGAGGGAGGTTTGTAGAGCTGCCCAGATGCCTTTCATCTGCTCCCTCTGTGAAGTCCTGGGGAACAGTCTGGGGCCCTGGTTTGAGGCCATCATTAGCACTGTGCTGTCTGAGAGTCATTTATACAACTCAGCCTTTCCTGGCTCCCAGGAGCCAAAAAACAGTCTCCTCAGAGCTGGCTTACTGGCAGTGACATAGAACGCTGCATTCTGTCAGTGTGTGTCGAGAGGCAGCAACCATGCCTGCTACCCCTACTAACATACCCTGCTCCCCCACCAACATATCCCCCTACCAAGCCCTGGCTGCAGCAGTAAGCCCAAATGACCCTCTGTCAGCCTGTCCATCTGTCCAGCCAGCCAGCCCATTGTGACATGGTGGTACCCAGTAGTACACCTGGTTACCTGTCCATCTTGTACCTGAGTGTGAGGTTGGTACACTGGCAGGACATCTGGTTACCTGTCCATCTCATACCTGAGTGTGAGGCTGCAGGGAGGCTCCCTCATCTCTGTATCCCTTCTGTGGTTCCCAAACTTTCTCCAGTACTAGCACCTGCGAAATCTGCTGCAGTGGCTGCGGGCTAAACAGGTATTCCTGAAGTGGAGGGGACCACTTTGATTTATAAGGGTGCTGTTTGAAAGAACTCCCAGTTCCAAGAATCCTAGCAGGAAACACAGGGAAGTGGGGGTTCAGTGAAGAGCCTGTGCGGTCCTCCCACCCCCAACTTGGCCTCTTTTACTCCATGCAGCCTGGGCTCAGCAGCTCTGTTTCTCAGTGTGTGTTCTAGGGAACACTGCGTCAGAAACACAAGAGGAGATTGTGGTGCAGAGAAAAGACTCAGAATATCAGAACGGGCTCAGCCGTTTATGAGAAATGCATGGCAGGAGGGAGGGCTATACTCACCAGTGTGGAGCTGGGGCACTACAACTCCAGGCCTTGAGTGCCTTTCTTCTCTGTATCTGTATATCTAAATGCCTTCCACGATTTGCTCTTGGGAGGAGGGGCCTTTTGATGCCCAGGTTGGGAAAATGAGGCATCGTGATGCTCAGATGAGGAAAATAGATCTGGCACCATCAGTTATTAAACTTCCAGAAGGCTGTTTGAAAGAGGGTAATGATACCACAACGCTCTATCTGAGAGACGGCATAGTATTTGTCCAATAAACACTTACGGGATATAAAAGGATCACAGTATTTGTTAAGGGGATGAAACACTAAGGATTGCTTTGTCATTTGAAATGTGCAATGGTTTGAATTGACATAAAGTTCTGTTGATAGGGAGGAGCTCATTTCTTAGGACTTGTTAATAATTACCCTGTCCCAAACCTGCTTGGCTTCCCCGGTGGCTCCCAAGTAAAGCATTCATCTGCATTGCAGGAGACTCGGGTTCAATCCCTGGGTTATGAAGATCCCCTGGAGAAGGAAATGGCAACCCATTCTAGTATTCTTGTTTGGAAAATCCCATGGACAGAGGAGCCAATCAGGCTATAGTCCATGGGGAATCAGAAGTGGGACACAATTGAGCCACTAAACCAAATCTACTCTAGAATCTTGAGGGGTGGACCATCTTGGACTGAATTTGTCTTTTCCCCAGACTTTCCATGTAACCTTTTGTGTACACACTAAGTTTGGGAACTGTTCCCCAACCTAGTGGTTCTAAATTGGCTGTGTATTGAAATCACCTGGAGAGATTAAAAAATGAAACAAAACTAAAAGGATGCCTGGATCCCTACCTGCAGAGAATTTGAACAGGAAAGTCTGGGGTGGGCCTGAGCGTTTATAGTTTTGTTGTTGTCTGCTCCCCAGTTGGCACTGGTGTGCAGCCAGGGCTGGGAACTCGGGGAAGCCACAGACTCAGGGACAGCGCCCATCTGTGCCCTGTGAGTGTGTGTGAGTGTCTTCTGGGCTAGCTCCAACCCTCGGAGACATTCATGGCCTGGACCTGGGCTCACTCCAGGACACCAAGTGGTTCCCTTTGACGCCTCTGGTTGGCCATCAGATAGGCTCGGCAGCCTCTGCTGTGTTCAAAGGATCTTGAGGGAGTCCAGGAGAGAACCTCCACGGCATTGCCGCTCCTGGCTCTGGGTCAGAAAAGTCCCGCTGAAGGAGCAGAGGGCAACAGCTGCAGCTGGAACCAGCCCATCCTGGGGCTGTTTCGATTATCAAATGGTGGAGGACAGCCTGAGGAGCAGCACCTGATTGTGGGTGCCACAGAGCCACGAGCCTGACACTTGGCATCGACTTCTGTATGTTAGTGGAATAGCCAGCAGAGCCTTCTCCCCCCACTGCCCACCATCCCCATGCTCAAACAGGGGTGCCTGTCTTCTCACCATCAAGAGCTCCCTTCCTCCTGGATCCCAGGTTAGGAAGATATTCTCCTCCAGACACACGGCCCCCATTCAGAGATGGTCAGTTTATTTTCCATCTTTTATTAATCATAGCCACATGTAGCTGTTAAGCAGGGCTTCTGACTCCCAGTTCATTTTTTTCCACCCTGAGTCTTCTAGAAATCAAACTCAAAGCCAGGGAATTGGGTCCCTTCTTTGTGCGTGTCCTTATTGCTGGGCCTTTTTGTAACAGTTGGAAGGCCTCAGAACATCCTGCCCAGGCCCCACTTCCGAGATCAGATGAGATGGGGTGCATTCAAGGTGGTGTAACCATAGATCAGGTCTCAGGTCCTGTCCTGTCTCCCTCTCACTTCTGGCCTCTGTGTTCCCTTCAGCAAATCTCTGAATCTTTCTAATGGAATACATGGTTTTGCCTCTTCCTCTCCCCAGGGAAATGAGACAGGTGAATGCATAAGCCTATGAGGTTCCAACCATTTTTTTTTAGCCAATGACCCTTTCTTTCAAGAGTTTTCTATGCAAAATTCTAGGAATTTAGGACTCAAAGCGTTATGGTAAAGGGACCTTAGGCCTCCCCTCCCCCCAACACAGGGTCCACTCTCCCCAAGGGGGGTCCACAGAAGCTCTTGAAAACCGCTCTTAGCTAGGTTAATTGGGGGGAGGGCATCTTCTCTCCTATGGGAGATTCTATATCAAAGTCTTGGGAAAGTAGTGAGGTGGCATTTATACTTTGAAAAAGTATTCCAAAATGGCCATTATTTTTGTTTTCAATTGTGATCATTTATTTTCAAATTTCAAGGAATATGAAAGGAAAGTCAGAATTTTTAATATTTATGAAAAGGAGACATTGATTTATAAAAGGTTGCAATCCATTGATCTAGATCATTGTTCTACGAAATACTGGTCACAACCCATTAGTAGGTTATGGAATCAATTTCCTAGTTCATAACCAACATTTGTTCTTTATTTCTTTTTTTTTTTTGATGCACCGCTAGGTCTTCGCTGCTGTGTGTGGGCTTTTGCTAGTTGTGGGGAGTGGGGGCTACTCTCCCGTTGTGATGCACAAACTTCTCCCTGTGGTGGCTTCTCTGGTTGCAGAGCACAGGCTCCAGGCTGTGCAGGCACAGTAGTTGTGGCACATGGGCTTAGTTGCCCCGAGGTACGTGGAATCTTCCTGAACCAGGGGTCAGACCTGCGTTCCCCTGCATTGGCAGATGCATTCTTAACCACCAGACCACCAGGGAAGTCCCCAACATTTGTTCTTAACAAAATGTTGTAGCATAAAATAGAATATACCAGAGTTAGTCACATATAGTAAGGCTAAAGACTGGTTTGTAAATTGTGGTTTCCCTTATGTGTGTTTGCGTGAACTACTAGACATAAATATAGTGAGTTATAGTAAAGGAGGCCAAGAACAGTGGTCTGGATGGATGGTTCCTGTGGTCCTGGATGGATGGTCCTTCAGGCTCTGACTGCCCCGTGTCTGCATCTGGGAACTTTCTGACCTACTGTGCTCAGCTGTGCTCTGTCAAGGAATGCAGGGAGATAAGGGCTCAGGGGCAGGACTTCCGGGCAGGGTGAGCCCCTCACCCCAGGAGAGTCCAGCACCCCCACACATCCATCAATTCCGTTCTTCCTACTGGGGCCTGGCAGAAGGAAAGGTTAATATGGCACTGACCTTGCGCAAGCCCACGGTCCAGGATGCTAACTGTGGTATATCTTATCCAAGACAAGTGGTATATATGTGTGAGGGGTCTGGGGGCCTCCTCTTCGTGACCCCCAACAGTGGAGGGGCTTGTCACCTCCAGGTCTCTCTGGTTCGTGGAGTCTGCCTTCAGAACCCCGCCTGAGCCATACCTCTCAGCCTCACACTCCGGGTTGTCTTGGGTTGTGTGGCTAAGATGCCCGCCCACTGGGTCACGAGGAGAGGGCAGCCTTGAGGATCAACTCCCAGGCTATGAGGAATCCATGCAGTCTCCCGCAGAGTGACAGCCCCCTCGGAAGGGAATCCCTGTGTCCTCGGCCCTGGGCTGCACATGTGACAGACCAATCTGGCAGGAAAAGCCGCTGCCTCCCACCCCACTCTCCAGTCAGACGGATCCGTCCTGATGCAGAGGCTCTCACATGTTGGCACTGGGCCCCCCTACTCCCGTGTGGCTTCCCCAGCTTCCCTTACTCTCCTCACCCTAGCAGGAATGGAGTGAGGAGCAGGGAGCAGAGCCTGACCTTCCTCAGACACCCCAAGGTAACTCACCACAGGATACCAGTGGGCTCTGGGTCCTCTTGTCCCATGAGGGAAGGTATAGGAGCCTTCCCTATCCCTAGCTGTTCTCAGTTACTCTGCATACCTGACTCTGGTGGGAAAGGTAAGAAAGCAGTGAGCAGCCACCTCATAAACTCCCCACTGTTTGCTCCTAGCTCTATCCTAGCACCCAGCATAGTACCTGCCCATAACTATAGCAACCTTCGCCAGTGATCATATAGCACACGGAATGTGAGAGGCTGTCTTAGTAATTTATTTAGTCCCCACGAGGAAGCAGGTAGGATGATTATCCCCAATTTACCACATTAGGAAACCAAGGCACAGAGACGTTAAGTGACTCATACCAGGTCACACAGCTAATGAAGAGTGAAGCCAAACTCCAGCTGTGTGGCTCGGAGGTCCTGTGCTTCCCTGCCAGACCAGGCTGTCTCTGCACAGCTGCATCTCAATACAGTTTGTTGATTAAGTGAATTAACTTTCATTTGTACCTCCAAATGCATAGTGTTTAATTTCCATCTCTCTGTGGTACCCAGAAAAGGTAGGGTAAGCCCCTGTGTCCCACCAGGGGGCTTCTTTTTAGGCCACCCATCCAGAGGAAAGGGCATTAGAGTTGGGTGCGTCTCCTTCTTGAAGAGAAAGATATGCTCATGGATCCGTTAGAGGCTGTGCATCCCAGTGCCCTCTCTGGTAACCCACCAACCGTGAGGTGTGGCATGGAGGTAGAAGCTGGGCATCCCAGGTTCTCTGAGCAGAGCTTTCATCCTCAGATCTGAGACTGAGAAACTTGGGCCTCCCAGAAAGGCTGGCTTGCCCCCCACCCCTGCCCCTCCCCACCCCTGTGATCCTTTCTGGGTGAAAAAACAGGCTTTGTCATGCACTTTGAAAATCCATTAGAACAGCTAACGCTTATGATCGTGGAAGTCCCTGAAGGAAGTTTGGACCCTGTTGGTAATCCTGAGGTTCACCATAGTGGCCTTGTCTGACCCTGTGCACGTAACAGGAGCTTGGAGGCTCTCCAAGGCCCCCGGCTGACAGAGATAGATAAGGGTGGGACCCCTATTCACTGTGTCTGGACATGCAGACTTTCTTTGTCTGAAGCCCTTGCTTCTTTTATCTGTCTCAGAGCCGAGTCCACCTCCTTCCTCTGCCTCAGGTGCCCATGTAGCACGACAGGGTTGGTAAATTAAGAATTTACCAGATGGAAAGGTCTAATTTTTTTCCCCCTTTCAAAATCACAGGCATGACGGTTGTTTGTTTTTTTTTTTTTTGCACACATTCTGCCGGACACATGCTGCATCCATAATACAGAATGTTGAGATATCATAAAGGTTTTCACATCTTTTATGTGATAAATATTTTTACCGTCATGCTTGAGAAATGGATTTTGTTTGAAATGGCCTATTTCCTTTGATGGCTTCTTTGACATGAATTCAAAGCATTCCCTGGTCCTGCAGGAGCCTGGGGTGGGGAGGGCCTGTTTGTTAACTTTTTTCGAAGGACAAATCCACTTCTCTTCACTGAAATACAGCCTTGGCTGCCAGGGCTGGGAGATTTATGACTCAGAGCAACCATGAAAAGGTGTCCAGGGAGGCAACAGCTGCTGGGAGTGGTGGTACTTGGCCCTGGGGCCCCCACAGCCTGGGCACCCAGGAGCCTGTGAGCACACCCACCCCGGCCCTGGGTCCTATGGATCCTTCTCCACTGGCAACTGCACTTAAAGATGCAAATGTGGCTATTGAACCAGAATGCAACCCCATAATATTTCTTCATGCAAGTTTGTTTTTACAAGTGTTCTTCTCTCATCTTTGAAATGACACATTTTTAATGGTCTTCCAACATGCGGTGAGCAGCCTCTTGGGACTAGAGAAATCTGTTTTCAGAACGAGCCTTTGTAAGCTGCTGTGGGCTGCTGTGACTCTGTGTGTGTGTGTGTGTGTGTGTGTGTGTGCGCGCGCGCGTATGTGCACCCCTGGATGGGGATACAGCTGGTGATAACTGAGCAAAACAGGAAGCCTGCTCTCCTCTGGGAGCCTGGTTAATAGTCCTGGGCTCTGGTGATTAATATCCTCTCCCTCCACACCTGCAGTGCTCCTCTCACCTCCCTGCCAACCTGACATATAGGCTGCAGGTGCATCTGCAGATCCAACCTTGGTGAGGGGTGCCTGAGGGAGGAGCTGCTGATCTGTCCCAGGCTCCGGCTCTGGGGTTTGGCAGCCTCAGAGGTACTTGATAGATTTGGGGGTCCAGCAGATTGTCTGTCCCCAGCACCACTTTGCAGAAATCCTCGAGGGTAGTAGAAGATGCCCTGAGAAGGATATGAGGGCACTCAGAGGCTTGATCTACTTACATGGTCCAAGAATTAGCTGCTAGTGAGCTGTGTGACCTCGGGCAAGTCATTTAACCTCTCTGAACCTTTGTTTATTTATAAAATAAAAAATCTGAACTAGAGACCTAAGGCTACCATTGAACATTCTGCTTCACCAATTCCCATGTGAGCTGAACCATCTTAGAATCGCGTGAAAGTCTTAGACATCATTGCATCCCACCCCAGTAAGTTTACCCAAGAGAAAACTAAGGCCTGAAGAGAGGGAGGGACTTGCGCATTCACAGGATGAATAAGCTGCACAGTCAGGGCTGGAAGGAAGTCTGTGACTCGCGTCACCTCTACAGCCTGGTTCTCAGAGTGGGGCCTCTCCAGCAGCTTCAGCATCCCCTGGGAATTTGTTAGAAACGCACATTCTCAGGTCCCACCCCAGACCTGTTGCTACATCAGAAACCCTAGGGGCAGGGCCCAGCATGAGCCATGATGCAACAAGCCCTCTGGGTAAGTTTGACGTTCGTTCATGAAGGGGAACCACTGCCAGACAGCACACGGCTGCCCCTTTAAGACCAGAAGAAAGATACTGGAAACCCACAGGCTTCCAGAAAGGCTGAGACCAGAGAGAAGAGGGTAAAGTAATGTTACAGAGGACAGAGACACTCTTCCCAGCTTACTTCAGGCTGCAGATTTCCCAAAGCAAGGACTCTCCTGTAGCTTGTCCCACACCTAGGAGCTGTAGCTGTTGCAGGCGGTCTGAAGCTGGTCCGGGTTGTAGACCATCTTTCTGCAAAGGAGCACATTTCTTTCTCCCCGTCGAGCCCAGCTATTCCCATCTGCATATTTGTGCCAGGAGAAACATGCCACTTTAACGTCAACAGGGTCACCAACTAGTTCATCCCAAGAACTGATGTGTGGAAACACTGTGTTTTATGTGTGAATGGTGAGGTGTATATTTAGCAGAAGTCTGGGTGCTCAGCTCCAGGCTGTCAGCTCTCAGGGAAAAAAAAAAAATGATATGTGCTTCAGAGTTCATTATATCTCCTAGGCAGAATTCTAGGTTTAAAGGGTTGTTTTAAAGTAGCACATAATGGCACTTATAAATCCTCGTTCCTAAGGTATGTACATTTGTCACTCCCTAAAATGAGTTTTTCACATGTTCTTTATGTGGTTGGCTCAGAACATAAAAACTTGGACCTTTAATGGCTGCTTTCATTCTGCATAATTTCTAATCAAGTCCATTTCCATTTCCATGAGCGTGGATGCAAACGCTGAGCTCTGGCTGTCCCTACCTGCCAGGCTGTCTCAGCTGTGAGCTCAGCCACACCCAGGTCCAGAGCCCACCCCGTAGTGGGTAGAGGGCATGGTGGTTCCAGGCTGGCAAGGAAGCTGGTGTGAGATTTGTCTGCCTGCCAGAGGCCATCACACAGTATCTGGAGTCAGACGAGTTCCTCTTCCTTGTCTGCCATGTCAGCCCAGAATGAAATGACTAGGGCTTCTCCCTAGACCCCTGACTCATTCTCTAGTTTCTAGTTAGGACCCGTCACACTCCCTGAATTGCAGCCTTCTCATACCTTCCCAGCCCCTCCCAGGGGGGCAGGCCTGATTCCTCTATCCTCTATTCTGGCCTTGCCCAGAGTCCTGCTCTCAGTGACTTAAACACCCAGGATCATAACTACCTGGTCCTTCCCAGCTGGGGCTGAATTAGGTGGGCTTGAGTAGTGTCCCATGAGGCCCGTACTAGGAGAGTAAGAGTGGGCCCTCATGCAGTGAGGCTGAGAGGTGTGTCATAGCCAGTGTCTTGGAGGTGGATGCTCTTAACCGGCAGGCAGATCCTAGCTAACACTCACCCAGCTCACAAGCTGCCAGGCAGTGCTCTGAGTCTGGACACAGGTTCCCTCCTCCGTTTCTCACTACTACCCTACGAGGTTGGTATTGTTATCCTATTTACTAGTGAGGAAACTGAGGCTCGGAGCAGTTATGACCTGGCTAGTAGATGCAGCAGCCAGGAGCCAGTCTGTGCTGCCGCTGCACCAGGGGTCAGCAAACTGCAGCCCAGGGGCCAGAGCTGACCTGCTGCCTGCTATAGAAATACTCTTTCTGGAACAAGGCCACACCCACTCATTTACATATGATCTATGACTGCTTTCAAGAGACCAGGGCAGAATGGAGTAGTTATAACCAAGACCTCGTGACCTGAAAACCTAAAATACTCACTACTGGTCCTTTACAGAAAGAGTCTGCCAACCCTCACATTACATCATACTGCTTCTGATGACTCCCATGAAATCTAACGCAGATGGTTTGAGGTATCTGCCAGTATGCAATTTCTCAGATTCCCAGATGAGAAAACTCCCAGAACAATAGAACTGCAGCTTCAGGGAGTTTTGAAAGCCAGAGTTTGGGGTAGCCAAATTCACCAATTCAAAGCACAGCAGCGGAGGCAGGGACGGCAGTGAGGAGCCAGTTGGAGACGAGGATGGTTCAGTCCGAGCTGGTGGGGAAGAAGCAGGAGGCAGGAGGGCAGTGGCCTCGGCACATGCCTGGCACCTCCTGGGCTCTTGTTCGTTGTTCAGTAGCTGGTGCATGAGGGAGGCAGGGCCAGGGTGGCTTCAGTGTCGGCGACGAGGCTCCCAGCCTCCTGCTGCCCTCATGTGCACCCGCCCCCTTTGGAGAACCTGACTGGCAGCCCTGCCCTGCTTTCCTGGGTGTGTGCCCTTCGTGCAGCCCCTGAGCCATGGCAGGGAGGAGACAACCGCTATGCTGAGAGCTGGCACGTGGTCAGCTCGCAACAAATGTGAGCTGTCATTCCTTTGCCTCTCAGGGTTCCAACCCTGAGAGCAGGGTGTTAGAGTCACACCTTTATGAAGAGCAAAACCCACAATGATGGAACTCTTACTAGGTAAGGCAGAATAATGTGTGCCCCTCCACAAAGATAAGTACATCCCAATCTCTGGAGTTTGTGAATGTTACCTGATATTGCAATGGGGAGTTAAGGTTGCAGATGGAATTAAGGGTGCTCATCAGTTGACCTTAAAATAGGGAGTGTCCGGGGTTATCCAGGTGGGCCCAATGTAATCATGGGGTCCTTGAAAGTGTCAAAGGGGATCAGAAGTCAGAGGGATGCCACGTGAGAGGAATTCAACCCACTGTTGTTGGCATTGGCCATGAAATAAGAACGTCATGGGCCAAGGACAGCAGATGGCCTCTAGAAGCTGAAATTCAAGGATTCAAGAATTGTCCTCTAGGACATGCAGAAAGGAACATAGCCCTGCCAATACCTTGATTTTATTCTAGAGAGACACTATCAGACCCTTGACCTCCAGAACTGCAAGATAATACCTTAGCATAAAGTCACTAAATTTGTGGACATTTGTTATGGTGGCAACAGGAAACAAATCCACTGATCAGGAGTCTGACAGTTTGCTAAACACTATACTGATGCCACCAGCTTGCCTTATCTTCACAGTTATTGAGGTTTTATTATCCGCATCAAACAGACAAGCCGGCTGAGGTTCAGGGAGATTGACGAAGGTCACACAGCCTGTCTAGGGCAGAGCTGACTCTGGACCCCCTGTAGGAGGCTGTCCTCCACCATGCAGGCCTGGCCCTGCCTGGTCAGGAGGCCTTCTGTGGAAGCCGCTCCCCTTCCCTGCAGTGCTCTCCAGGTGCCAAGGAAGCTCTCCCCCTGTGTCTTTTCCACAGTGGATAAAGTCCTTCTGCAGAGGCTTCTAATGGTGTGGGGCCTGAGACTGTCAGAGCTTCTTTCTTCTGATTATCTCCAAGCTCTTTCCTGCCGGATCCCACTTCTTTCTTTTAGCCATTCTTAGGATTCCTGGAAAATAAAGCCTAATTGTGGGGGCAAAAGAACTTCAGCTCATGTTGTACTGCATCTCTGGAAGTGGAGAGGAGGGGAGACCCTCAACTCAACACAGTACTTTGCTTCCATATTATTAGGACTCTTAGCACATCAAAGGATGTTTTTAAAAACCTGAAGATCTCCCCTTGGGAGCCCAAGTACAAGTGGAGGCCTGATGTCTTCCTTTTTGAGGAATAAGAAAAGCCTAATGGTGATGTGCGCAAGTCCTCCTTTTTCTCCCCAGTAGAACCCAAACACTGGGTCCATCTCACAGGGAGGGAAATGGGGATTTGCCCAGTTTTGGAGGGGAGGGTGGACTGAGGCTTCCTGCCTCTCAGGACCACCTGTTTCCCACAGGATCTCGGTGCCTCCCTCTGGCTAGGACAGGCCCTGGGGCACCACTTTGGATCCAGGGCTGGGTGTTGCAAGAGAAGTGGGGAGGACACACATCCTGGAGTGTGGAGGTGGCACTGCAGAGGGCAGGCAGAAACAGTCGGGACTAGCCGCTGCTGTTCTGGGGTGAACCACCCCATGTGCGGAGGTGTGAATCCTGCCTCATCAGTATTGCTCCCATGGACTGGCTCTGAGGCTCTGAAGATGCTTCCTGGGCTTCCGGGCTTCTTGGGCGAGGCCCAGGCATCAGGCTGTTTAAGTGGGAACAATGGTCCTTTATCATCAGCAGGGAGCCAGCCAGCAGGTGATACTGAACACCAACAACGTACATTTCTGGATATTCAATTAGCCCTTTTCTTTTTAGCCCCAAATAAAGCATACAACAAGACATCTCAAGAATGGAAGGAAAGTTTTCTAGAAATCACTTAACTGTACTTTTGAAACAGGTGAATTTTATGGTATGTAAATTACACCCTAATAAAGCTGTTAAAAAAAAATAAAAGGAGTGGAAGGAAAGGAAACTGCTTTAAGAATTCTTATCTGGATATTCAGCACTGCCGGCTCCATTATTTCATGCTTAGCCTTCATCCCTCCAAAAGCCGACTTCACAGCGGCTCCCCCCACCGCTGTCTCTTCCTGTTCTACAACCAAGGAAATGCAGACTTGAAGGGCTGGGCTGTGGATCTAATCCAGAGAAAATGAAGAACAGACCTAGGAGAGTGGGAGAAGGGGCCCCCAGGACACTCCGGGAGGATGGCGGGGCGAGGCAACAGGGCCGTCTGTACCTGTCCCCCAGACGTCCTTTAGACATAGGGCCCCAGTGTACACGGCAGGCAATTACTTGGGACGTTGGCCTGCCTGTCCTGCTTCCTCCCTGCCTCCCTGTCCCTGGGCTTCTGGATCTCACCACCAAACACCAAAGCTTCAGCTCTGAGCATGGCCTGAGGGCAGAAACCGAAATAGCAGGCTATAGGACTGACTGCAGGCAGAAGGCAGGCCCTCTCGCCACCCACCCTCAAAGTCTTTTTAACTCTGCCTTGAAGAGGGGCATGTAGGAAACTGAGGAAAACCATAAAAAAAAAAAGAAAAAAGAGGGCTCCACTGCTTTCTTGGGGAAATATTCTCGAAGGTGCCCATATGGAGGGATCAGAAGCAGAGCTGCCACTTCCAGTGAGCATCCAGCCCAGCTTGGGCAGCTGGCTAACTGGTCCTTAGCCACGTGGGCCTCGTCACAGGTGGTTCAGTCTGTCCCCCAGAAGAGCTTGGCCAGTCCCGCTGTCCAGCCCCAAATCACTTTGACTTCCAGCAGTGATCGCACAACGTGACCCCTTCTGTTGCTATTTTAAGATTCATCTTAAAGTCCAAAGAGCAGAGTCGGGCTCAGGGAGAGGTCTGGGCTACAGCCTCTTCTGCGGCTCCTCTGGCCTCAGAGTTTCCACTGAAGGGCGTGGTGGGAGTGGACAAAATGGCTCAGCTTCAAAAGACAGGGATCCCCAGGAACGTGGTCCTAGAGAGGACAGGCCATCAGAAATGGGAGGGGCTGGGCAGCATGGCATGTCTGCTTCACTCCAAGACCCATTTTCTTTCTACTCCGTTGTGCAGTCTTGGCACCGCGCAGACGGGCAGAGGCAGCTGGGAGAGCATTCACTCAGGCTGCTCCCTGAAGCAGCCCTTTTTACACAGGTATTCCTCCCACTTTCAGCATCAGCGGCTTTAGAGGCCTCACGGGCCTTGACTGGGTCTCCAGATGGCCTCCTCGTGCCTGGCTGGCGAGCTAGGTAGGGCTCAGGCTCAGAGCTGCAGCCTCGGGTGCATTCATTGCTTGGAGCTTCGCAAGCTGCTTTCCTGCCCCACTTCCCTCCTGTCTCTGTGAATTAGCATGGAGGCTGTCAGGACCTGGATCTGCAATTCTCCGCTCTCATTAGTGGGCTGCTCGTCAGACTCTGTGGGCCTATCTCTGGGACCATATCGTGGCATTTCCTGGATGCCTTCTGTGATCACTGACAGAACTTTCTGGAAAACAGGTCATGCGTGATGAGGCCTGGGCACTAACATGGGGAACGGATGAGCTGAGTGAAAGGTCTCCAGAAACCCATAATTGGGGCCTCCTAGGAAGGGCTCAAGCAAGTAACAGTCAAATTGTACTTAACTAGCAAGGCACAGGCACCAACCAGTTGGCGTAAATGCTGGTCACAGCATGAAGCACAATCCTGGGGTGGGGTGGGGTGGGGAACAGGGCAGGCATACACCTTTCAGCTGCTGGCTGATAGAAAGATCTGGATCATTCCAAGAAAAGGGCCAGAGCAGCTGGGTTAAGAGGGCCCCATGGAGGGCCTTGGGGAAGCAGATGTTTACCAGTGCGCTTTGAAGGTATTGCAGTGGGTTAACAGCTGCTGTGAACCAGTGCAGACCAACTTCAGCCGCCTCCCAGGGCCTGAAGTGCCTCCAGTCCTCAGGCCAGACAGTGTATCTCTCCCACAACATGGAGGCCAGACTGTGGTCAGGAGTACAGTTTCAGCATCAAGCTCTTTCCTGTCTCCGAGCTGCAGTCACCTCTCATCTGTGATGGGAACGATAGAACCTACATCATGCAGCCACTGTGATGGCCTGGTCTTGGGGTACAGTGTATGAGGGGATCAGCTTCAGGGGCAAGGTTTTGCAGTAAACACCCAAGATTAGCCTGTAGTCCCCTCCTCATTGGACCTCAAATAATTTTTTAGTGGTACTTGGCCGCTTTGGACAGAACCATTGGTGATGGTTGGCAAGTGGCACTTTGGCATATGTGCTTGAAGGTTCAGAAACTATTTCCAAATCACATTATGGCGAATCCAGCCTTTCAGACTTGCAGTTTGTGTTGTGGTTCTTCCTTCCCCATTCACTGGCCGTCCCAGGCCTGCTGAGGTCCTGGCAGCTCCAGTTCTTGTTCTCTAGTTTTTGCTCTGTTAGAACCATCTGTCCGGAGGCCGAGAAGGACCATTGGCTATGGGGAGGTCATGAGCAGAGAGGGGCAGAGCATGGCACTGCCCCCTCAACCAGTGAGTCTCCAGTGAGTGTCCCCAATGAGCCGGGCCCCACTGGGGCCCCCCTGCGGCCCACAGCACGTGGTTGCTCATGGTGAGGCGGGGGAGGCAGAGGACCAGCTCCCCTGACCGGGCGTTACACGAGTGCTGCTTGTGCCCCGTGTGTGACTGTCTAGTGAACGGGCCCTTCGGTGTTCCCTCTCAGCCTGCTTCTCCCTAGGACACAGACGAGCTCAGGGCGGGGTGAGGAGTGGGCTGGGCCACGGCCCCCGTGCTGTGCTCAGAACCCTCCGAACACTGGCTCAGCGCCCGGCTGAGTTCCTTGTGTCCTCATTTGTGCCATGAATGAGCTCTCCCGTGGGGGCCCTCGGCCCCCTGAATATATTCATCTCTCAGGTCACCCCCTCCGTGAGTCAAGAGTGAACCCCAGCGGGGGCCACAGCCCATGTCTGCCCCTCGGGGACACCTGATCATTGGGTGAGAGACATCTGTGGGTCTTGCGCCTCACCAGATGTGGTCTGGACACCCCCGGACCCCTGCAGAGGACCCAGCCCAGGCACTTCCGTGGGGCCTCTTTGTCACCCTGTGTCAGACGTGGTCCTTCTTATAGGGGAGGCCACTCTGTTGACATGGGTGCCCTTCATCTGGGGCTACATAGCTGTAGCGTCTTTCAGAGCTGGGACCTCAGGGCAGGGCTATCCATCTTCCTCATCTGAGCTCAAGAAGGGTCAGTGGAGGAGCACCCCGGCGGGCTGCGGAGCGATGTGTGTCCTTAGCCACTACGCTCCCTGTGCTAACATTGATTATGTGCTGGGCACCGTGCTAAGCTCTCACATGGACCTTCTCATTGAATATGCACCAATAGTCTAAGAAGAAGGTACTATTAGTACCCATTCCACTTTCCAGATGAGGAACTGAGGTGCAGCTAACCTAATCTGGTAAACAGCAGAGCTGGAGTATACATTCTGTCTCTACAGCCAGTGACCCTAAGGAAACAAAGTGAATGGATTAGCAGAGGCAAGTCCTCTTTACCTAAGAGATGTCAAATGGGAGGTGTAGAGCAGGGGTCAGCATACTTTTTCTTAAAGGGCCAGAAAGTACATCTTTTCCACTTTTCAAGTCATGTGGATCCCTGTCATACCCTGCCTTTGTTGTCCTAAAGCACTAGAGCTAAATATAGAGCAAGTAATATCATGTGTTATAATAAAGCTTTATTTAAGTAAAAGATGGTGGGCCAGATTTGGCCCTCAGACCATAGTTTGCCACTTGGTGGTATAGAGGAAAGCGTCAATGCCCCTGACAAGCTGGGTGACCTCAGATTAGTCATTCAACTTCTTCATCTTTGGTTTCCTCATGTCTAGTAACGAACCACTACGGGGTACTTATTAACTGATTTGTTTTGAAATGATGGACTGATCTCCTTGTAAGAGCCACATACTCTGCTGGGAGCCAAAGATACAGCAGGGAACAAGACAGATGTCCTCCTGCCCTCATGGGATCCAGCCTGTGAGCATGACAGAGATAACCTTGGGTAAAGACATCAGCCAGCACTATGCTTGGCTCAGGCAGAAATTCACCAAATATACCTCCTCTTCCCCCTGTCCTGCCCCTGACTCATCGTTCAGAACCCACTGCTATCAAATTTGTTGTCCTTTGTACCCATACTGAATAAAAAGGCAAAAGTACGTGTTGGGACCCAGGACTTTAATATGTTTATAATCCATTTTTATGCAATACTGGTCTAATTGTGAATCATAATTTTTTCATTAAATGACCTGATTTTACTTGATAATATCCATTTAGGTATGTAAGAGCAGTGAAACTCCATTTGTGTTAAATATTATATGTATGATTCAGTTGGTCCACTCATTTAGATTTTTAGTACTCCTGAATCCAAACGAATGAACCATCCATCTTTTAAGAAATAACAAGGACCTTCAAGATCAGGTGAGCCCTGTATTTCCTTTCAAATACACCAAGTCGAGGGGCCAAGGGCAGCCTGAGCTCTGGGATGGAGTTTTGAGTAGCACCACAGTCCCAAAAGTTCTTGCTTTGTCATGGAAATGCACGTGTAGTTTGCATTTTACTCCTGTAAATGTCCTAATATGTTTAATATATTTGAGTTTCCTTCTGCATCTTTAAGGAAAATTGGTAACTGAGATGACAGGCAATGTTCGTCTTTGGAATTCACCTGTATCCAGCGCTTTGCTCTGTAGAGGCAGTGCAGCCTAATGGTTAGGACCACTGCCTCGGGGGACAGACTACCTCAGATTGCATCTCAGCTACTTCTCTTCCTTCTAAGTGAACCGGGTCAAGGTTCTTATCCTCTGTGTGCCTCATATTCACTATCTCTAGAATGGTGACAGTGGCAGTCCCCAGCCTGTAGGGGGAAATGAGTTGGTATGTGAAAAATGCCTGTGGCAGAGCCTGACTCATGGTAAGCACTCAGCAAGCGCTAGCTGTGATGGTCATCCCAGCGGTTACATGGATCTCCAGTGTGAGTATGTGCCCAGGACATGGCCCCCGAAAAGCAGAGGTGCTCACACGTGTTCACCCAGCACCTGTGAGTCCCAGCTCCATGTACACGAGTTTTGGTGCCTCCCTGACTCAAGTCTCTGGCATTGGTGTGCTCACTCTGCTTTCAGAATCATTCACTATCTAATTTGCAAGGAGCTATGACAGCCCCCTCTGTCCATGACATCCTTTGTGTACCTCCAGTGATGGGGCGTCCTCCCCCAGGAGCACCCCTTCTGTGATAGGAGTGTCCTGGGTGCTGGAAGAGCCCCTTATTTTCAAGCCTCCTCCTCTTCCCAAATGGACTCTTCCAAGAATCGTCAGGAAGAGGTAGTAGGAAGAGCTGTGGTATGCAGCTCCGAGCTCTTCAGCCTTGAAGACCAAGGGGCCCTAGCCCTTTGCCTGTCTCCAGACTGTACCTTTAAGTTACCTGACATAGGTGTGTTTGCACCTACTGGCTCCATGTAGATAGCTAAAGGGACTTTGACAAGTGTCCTAAGCCTGCCTCTCCTGTTCTGAACCCTCTTCTGCTTCCTCCTGGTCCCTGTCTCATTCCAGGCTCCATCTCTTACTTACGTCATGTTTATGAACATGAAAGGCCAATCCAGTGGCCTTAGCATCCCTGTCCAATTTCTCTGATTGCTGACCTGAAATGGTGGGCCTGACTACCTCTCCCTTGGAATGAGTTCCATAGTCCTGACCAGTCAGCCTGTGTCCTGGCAAGACCTACTCATTATCCCTGTAAAAGAGGGACTTGACCCGCCAGGCTGCCCTTGCTATAGCAACCCTGAGTTGCATTTATTGTGCACTTACTCTGAGACAAGTGTTTTATGTACATTATTGCATGTAATCCTCACAGATCTCAGGAATGAGGGGTAGGTATTATTATTAATATCTCCACATTACAGGTGGGGAAATCAAGGCGTCAAGAGGTTGAGTGTTTGCTTATGGTCATGTCGCCAGTGAATAGTGGGGCAGAGATTTGTTTGAATCCATGTCTATATAAATCCAAGCCTCTGCTCTTATAGGTAATAATACCCCCACCATTTTCTTGGAAATTTCCAGGAGAACCATGAACTCTCTTGACCTGGTGTGAGCATTGCCCCTACAAAGTCTACCAGAGGTCCAGTGAGCAGTGCCCAGAGTGTGTGGGAGGTTGGGGATGGTCTGTCTGTTCCCTGTGCCAACAAGCCCCTATCCTGGTGGCCAGAGCCTGAAGCAGCAGGAGGCAATCTGGCCGAGGGTCCTAGCAGTTAGGTGAATATAATAGGGTGCGGTCAGGAAACTCTCAGCAGGACCAGACAGTGGAGAGAGAGTAGACTGGCAAGAACTGGGCAAAGGAGCAGGCACCCAGCTTGGGGACCCGGGTGTGGAACTGTTTAGGACTAGCAGGGGATAGGGGTGTGATCTGGGGAAAGAGAAGCAGAAACCCCATTCAAGGGCTGGGACCGGCATCTCTGATGAGAAGGCAGGCTGGGAAAGGAAGAGGTTCTGACATAAAGCCATGGGGCGTCAGGATCACATCCATTGGCTTCCCCTCAGACTCTGCTGGGTGTATTTCTATATCCATTGTGTTAGTGGTTGTTGGGTGGATGAATGGATGTATGGAAGGATAAATGAGCTTGGGGGAGCATGACGGTTCTGTTCCTCCCCACCCCCAACATTGGGGCTAAGATCGTTTTATCCAAAGCAATGGTGAGGAAGGGTAAGGGGTTGTCATGGCATATACAAGAGTGTACTCTGACCTACTGTCTCCTTATCCCTTCTTTCTCCAGAGGCCCCCGCCAAACCTGAGGAGGCAGAGGCTGAGCCCTTCACAGACTCCTCTCTGTTTGCACACTGGGGCCAGGAGCTCAGCCCAGAAGGCCGGCGTGTGGCCCTGAAGCAGTTCCAGTACTACGGCTACAACGCCTACCTCAGTGACCGCCTACCCCTCGACCGGCCCCTGCCTGACCTCAGACCCAGTGGGTGAGCAGAGTCAGTGGCCAGGCCCTTGTCGACCTGCCCGTAGGGAGGTGGGGTCCTTGTCGTGCTGGAGACAGAGCCAGGACTGGGTGTCCTCCCCCCTCGGCCTGCATCGAGCAAGTCACTCTCCCCTTCCTCCTCAAGCCTCAGTTTCTCCATCTGCTAAGCAGGGAGAAGGCTTTTTTCCACTAGAAATAAGACATTTTGAGGATTAATAACCGAATTTAATCCTTAAGGGCACAAGAATCATCTGGCACTCCTGTTAATAAGTCATTTTAACCCAATTAGTTGCATTTTTATGAACAATTATTTTTTTCTGTAAATTAGTTTCTTAAAGTACATCCATCTTCCAAGGCTAACAAGTCATTACACCCGACAGAGAAGTCTGTCTTGACTTCTCTCTTTGTTACAAAAGATGTTCCTTTAAGGTTCAGTTGGAATTTTTATTACTCCTAATTATTAAAAATGTGGGCACGTACCACAGCTGAAAAAATCTCATTAACTTTTGTGAGCTCCCCCCTCTGCACCTTCTCTTCCTCTCTTTCTACTTATTTTTAAAATTTTCTTAAAGCTGCAAACCAGTTAGCTTGTGTCTGGAGTTTTCAAGAAAGATCTTGCTTCTGGGTTTGGAGTATGTGTTCTTTGGAAAGGAGAGTTCAGTTCAGTTTCATAGATATTTATTGAGTTTCTGCTGTATGCCCTGTAGTTAGGTATGGTTTTTCTTGGCCCAGGGGAACCTGGCTGGGCTCTAGTGATGAAAGACCATCTGAGGATCTACAAGGGGAAAAAAGAGTATATGTTTATTTAAAAAATACTTGGGGGCTTCCCAGATGGCTCAATGGGTAAAGAATCCACCTGCAATGCAGGAGACACGGGTTCAATCCCTGGGTCAGGAAGATCTCCTGGAGGAGGGCATGGCAACCCAGTCCAGTGCTCATGCCTGGAGAATCCTGTGGACAGAGGAGCCTGGTGGGCTACAGTCTATAGGGTCGCAGAGTCGGACATGACTGAAGCAACTTATCACACACACAGGACTCTGCAGAGGCCTCAGCCATGATCTTGGCCAGCACAGAAGCTATGGACTCAGGCGCAACTCAATACGCATTTTTCCCAAAATAAGGGGAAATGGTAGATTTTGCCGACTGCAGTGTGGCTGTAATGATGACTGGTGTTTACATGGGCTTGACTGGTTGAGATGTGCTTCCCATATGGACCACACCAACCTGCATGAAGGTGGGCAGGCAGCTGGCACAGTCCCATTCAGCATCGAGCAGAAAGAGTAAGAGTTCTGGCTGACGTCATACAGTTGAATAAGTGACCGAGCCAAGACTTGAACCAATGTATCCAGAAGCCAAATCCGGGCCTTTGACTCGAGCCCACCGCTGGGCTGGCCTTGACTGTGCAGGAGGCGTGCTGAGAGCTGACTGACTCTGCAGCCCTTCCATCCCTCACTGAGAGAGGTGCCCTGCACACCAGTCCTTCCTGTCTCCATGGGAGAGATGCAGGAGTTGCCAGCTAGAGAGACGAGGCCTCGAGGCGTTTCTCTAAAGTGCAGGGCTCCCTGGAAAGCCCGCTCTGAAGGAAGTGCATTCAGAAAAGGCAGCCCAGCCTGGACTTCCCGAGTTTGCTAAGAAGGTGGCGGCAGGTGCGGGAGCGAGGGCCAGAGGGGGATGTCTCTGAAGGATTCCAGGTGAGCTGAATTCTGTGGTTTCCTCCTGAGCCACTGGAGAGAAGCAGTAATCATAATGGAAAGACCTGTCCTCTGCACAGAACTTTACAGTTTATGGAGCTTCCACACCTCCCCTGTGGGCAAGGCGACTTCTGTCAACCCCTTTTTTATAGCCAGTAAAACAGAATCTCTGATAAAAGGCAGAGCTGAGCCTTCTGCTCTCAGCAGGGGCTCGTGCAGAGGCTCCAAGGACGGTGGTTTCTCTTTGCACATGGGCTTGGAAGGCTCTGTCTAGCTCTACTTCAGCTGCTGTGCCAGACACGCACCCAGGATTAGAGAGCCGTTGGTGGACCACTCGAAACAAGCACATGCTTGGGTAAAACAGTGCCTCTGTTTGTCTGTTAATTTCCATGAAAACATCACTGCCTTGTAACAAGGTCATTGCTTGTTTATCCCGTTTAATGCATTTTAGAAACATCTTTTCAATATCTTTACTGTCATCCTATTTCAAATTACACTGCCAAACATTTATATAGCATGAGCCATGTTTTCAGGGAAACATTTCGCACTTTATTTATATTAACTCTTTGATGTCTCACAGTAACCTTCTGGAGTAAGTAGGAGATGCACACTTTACTCTCCTACTCATGACACTTTGACACCAGATGTGAGGTTTTTTTTCCCCATATCGACCAATTCTGTGACACCAGCTGGGTGTCCCTACGATTCAATTAGCTTTAGATGCTACCTACCAGAGTTAGTGTCAGATCCCAAAAGTTAAGGGCTCAGTCCCACAAGACTGGCTCCACTTTAGGTACCAGTCACAAGCCCCAGTTGTCATCTGTACTTGTCACTGCCCAGCTGTAATTTGGGATTCATCACCTCCTTGGTGGTGGTGGTGGTTTAGTCGCTAAATTGTGTCTGACTCTTTTGCTCCTCCATGAACTGCAGCCAAGAGGCTCCTCTGTCTATGGAATTCTCCAGGCAGGAATATTGGAGTGGGTAGCCATTCCCTTTCCGACCCAGGGACTGAACCTTGGTCTCCAGCACTGCAGGCCGATTCTTTATGTCTGAGCCACCAGGGAACAAGGGGCTGGTAAAGAGGATTGGACTATTTTCTGCAGCCCCTGGTGGGAGCATCAGGGGCAGAAGCATGCACACCTGCCCCCAAAGGAGTCGTGGGTCCTGAGCTGGGGAGACTCTGTGGAAAGAAGAACATTGAAGTGGAAAGAGTCAGGACGGGATTACAGCAGGGAAAGAATGCAGCCTGGAGCCGGGGCTCTGGATCCTCCTGGGAGCAGGTTAGGGTCCATCCAAAGTGGCTGTGGGTGTTTGCGGTGTTACCACTATGAGTATGGCCACCAGATCTGTGTGTACGGATTGGAGGGCCACAGGGTCTTCATGCTGCAGCTGCTAGACAGACCTCTGGGATCTCTGAACTTTGGGATTCAGCAGGACTGGCTTGATGAGCAGCATGTATGGTAGGCAGGTAATGGCCTCCCAAGGGTGTCCGTGTCCTGATCTCTGGAACCTTTGAACATGGTATATTACATGGCAAAGGAGAATTAAGGTTGCAGATGGAATTGAGGTGGCTAATCAGTTGGCTTTAGAATAAGGAGATCATCCTGAATTATCTGGATGAGCCCAGAGTAATCCCTGAGCACTTAAATGTGGAAGAGAAAGCCAGAGCAATGGCAATGTGAGAAGGACTCAGCCAGACACTGCTGGCTTTGAAGATGGAAAAGAGCTGTGAATGGGGGCAACCTGTAGATACTGAAAAAGGCAAGGACAGTGTCTAACAGGTTATCACCTGGAGCCTCCAGAAAGGAATGCAGTTCTGCTGACACTTTGACTTCAGCCCAGTGAGACCTCTGTCAGACTTCTGGCCTCCAGAGTTGAAGATAACTAGTATGTGTTGTTTGAAGGCACCAAGGTGCAGGACTTTCTTACAGTGGCAGGGTTAGTATCAGGACACTATACAGCGGGCCCCTTTTACACAAGATCCTCAGAAGGTTAAAAGCGCCCTGCCCTTGGTTTAGTATTCTGCTGTTGCTGTGTTAAAATTCTTAGTAAGTTTTCAACAAAGGCCACCATGTTTTCCTTCTGCACGGAGCCCCACAGGTTATGTATCTGGTCCTGGTGGGGAAGCGGGGCAGTTTCAGGTGAGAAGCTGGGACATGATTGCTGGATTATCTAGGGGTTGCTTCCCCGGGGCCAAGGATTTACACCAAGAGCCACTGTCTGCTCACCAGCCCTTCCTGTGTGCCAGGCACTGTGCAGACAGATTAATGTCTACTTTCTCCTTTAACTTTTATCCTCCTGTCTCTATGGGGTAGTTATTATTATTCACATTTTATATAGGAGAATGCTGAATATTTGCAAGGTTAAGAAACTTGATCAAGTTCCCAGTGTTTTACATAGGTCTGTGTCTCTAGGATGCTATTCAGCCCCCTTGCCCCACCCTTCCTAGGGGAGCTTTTTTAGTTTAGAATCTTGGCTCTGTGGAGATGACCCAGAGGTCTTTGGAAGATGAGACTTCCATGATGGTTGCCTCAGGACAAAGGGGTTAAATCAACACCCTGAGTAATGATTCTGCTGCTGCATCAAAAATGCTAACTGACAGACACAGGAGGAAATACTTCTTAACTGGGGCAATCTGGGAAAGTACTTATGGTTCCTGGTTAATTAAACATATTATGAACCAGTAGTATCACATGATTGTCCTTAAATATAATGTAATCTTGAGCAATATTAATGTCTTAAAATGGGGAGGTGAATAGTTTTGTTCTACTCTGCTACTCAGATCAAAGCTACAGAATTGGATTTTATGGGATATAGAGAAAGTGAGGTATGTTTAGAGGAGAACAACTCAAGAGGAAAAACTGGGTAACATGACAGACAGATAAAGTCTCTGCTAGATTATAGAGTAATATGTAAAACCCAATTGCCTGGATTCCAAGGCCAGGTCTCTTACTTCTAAGCTGGTTGATCTCCAGCAAGTTAAGTAGCCTCTCTGTTCCTTGGTTTTCCTGTCTGTAAATTGGAGATGGTAATACAAAGATTGAACATGTAATATATGTAGATGCCTTAGAACATTGCCTGACATCACCGTAACTGCTATTTAACTTTTTGTTACTCTTCTTCTGGGTCCCTGGGCTTCCCTGCCGGCTCAGTGGTAAAGAATCTGCCTGCCAATGCAGGAGGTGCAAGAGACCTGGGTTTGATCCGTGGGTTGGGAAGATCCCTTGGTGGAGGAAATGGCAGCCCATTCCGGTATTCTTGTCTGGAAAACTCCCTGGATAGAGGAGCCTGGCAGGCTACAGTCAAAGGGGTCATAAAGAGTCAGACACGACTGAGCAACTGAGCACATCTGGGTCTCTGATTTGTAAACGAGATGGCCTGGGGGGCACAGTCATGACTTTAAGTACTAGAAGGACCACTAAACAGACAAGGAATCACACGGGCCAGGCCTTCCCCTGACCCTAGATGAGAGGAGGGCCAGGCAGGCATTGCAAGATGGATCAGAGTGGTTTCTCCCCAGCCCCAGAGTTCCGAGCATCGGAGGCTGGAGCCAGGCTCTGCTGGAAAGCAAAGATGCCCCATCCTCCTTCTTCCCACCTGCACTGCCTGCCTTCCCCACCCCACCCCCCACGTTCCTCAGCTCTCCTTGCCACAGGCCTGGCCTGCTCACCCTCAAACCCACCACATGGAGATGCTCGGTCCCTTGTGTGACTTCTCCACCAGAGCCAGCTGACTTTTGTTTTCTGGGTGCTGTCTGTGTAGTCCCAGCAAACCCATTTTCTAATTTCTAATAAGTTTTGGGAACAAATGATTGCCCTGCTTCCTGTTGGCTGTTTACATTTTAATTGACTCACTTCCCTCCTCCTTCTACTTACAGTCTATGTTTGATATAGCAGATCCTCTCTCCAAATCAGTAGAGTCCCTGAAAGGATGTTAAGAACTTCTGGTTCTGAGTGAAAGCTGGACGTTTTGATGATCACCTCTGCTTAGAATTGTACCTGTTGTCGTTCTGGGGTCAGGTGCTCTTCTGAGATGAGGCTGGTCCGTTTCTCTTGCCTTGTAGATAATTAAAACTCCTGTCCACTATCTCTTCCACATCTGAGCCAGACATGCGTTCTACCAGGACCTTGAAGCCCCTGGCTACATGAAATATCCCCACTGACTCCATGACCCCTCTGGCTTATTGGATGATCTGGGCTTATTGTTGTGGTCAGGCAGGGAGTAAATGTTCAACTCCATGATTCCATTCTGTTAGGCTGTGGTGGAAATCCCACCCACGGGGTTTTCTCGGGCCTGCATTCATTCTACTCTTCACTGCTTGAGCATTTGTTCAGTTGTTCTTTCAGCCAGATACTGGGTGCTTCCAGAGTTTGTACTCTGTGCTGGACGCTGCATGAGGCATGGGCGGTGGAGGGGGCAGGCTGGTGAGCAAAGCAGAGGTGGTCTTGATCTCATGCAGCTTATAGTCTAGTGGCAATACTGACATCTGTTAAATAATCACATTAAAAGGTAAGTGGCAATAGCATACATGTGGCATGAGAGTGAAACAAAGGAGCCTGTGAGAGTCTAACAGGGATCCCATCCCAGTCTAGGAAGTGCACTGTGTCTTTCTTTGCTGGGTTATATGTGTGCTCTCAGGGAGGAAGGAGCTGAGCTTACTCAGGTGACAGCAGGTGGCTGGGATTCTTTGTAAGCCAGTGTCTACACACAGTCACATAATCACACCATCAGAAGCCACACACCTAGGCTCTGGAGGAGGGCAGAGAACACAGCTTCAAACAAAGAGTGTGTTCGGGGATTGCTTATCTCAATGGAAGCAGTGAAACAGGAAGGCAATTTAGGCTTCACATGGCCAGTAGAGCTTTATTGTAATAGTCCACATCATCCTCCTAGATGTACTGTGTCCACCCTATCTTTCATCAGAGTTGACCTGGAGTGACTTCCTTTTTGTCCCTCCCTCCACCAGGTCTCTGGGTTGTCACAACACCAGTGTCTGGCCAAACAAATCTCTAGATGGTCATAGAAGGAAGGTGCAGACCCTAGTTTAATAGGACCTTTGGGCACTGACTTTGGAGGCAAATGAGCCCAGGTGGAAGTCCTGGAAAATAACTTGCTGTCTCAATCCAATTGCCCTCATCTATAAAATGGGGATAAAATGTTTACCCTATAGGACTTTAGGAAAGAATAAAAATCAGAGGGAAAAAAAAGTAAAAATATCCATACATCTCTTAGCTTGATTTATGGCAAGTCATAAGCACTCAGTAAGTGAATATTATTAATGTTGTTACTTCCAGATATTCTGTGCGGAGTCCCTGGGCAGTAGGAGTAGCAAGCACGGTGCAGCCTCTGAGCTCCAGAGGTTACAGAGATAGAGATACCAGCCTCCAGGAGTGGAAGTCTTGACTGCACGCATGCCCAGTGAGAACCCCAACACTGCTCTCATCCTTGGGTCTCTCTCATTAAGTCCAGCATACTGGATGCTGGCAGGCTGGGAGCCTATCTAATCTGAAAAGTTCTGGAAGAAGCCAGAAGTCTAACCAAGTGAAGTCAGAGGAGGATCAAGCAAGTCCTGTGGGTGTAGGTGGGAGGGTAGAGGCTAGGGTGAGGACACAGTTGGCCATGAAGGGATAAGAAGATACTGCTGATCCCAGGGTGCCATCCTTAGGTGGTCAACAGTGCAGCTGAACCCTTGTGTGCTGACTGCGGGTACAGGGGAGACCCTCGAGCCTAACTAGGAGAAACCTAGGAAGAAAGAGGAGCTAGGGACACTCAGGGGAGTGGGTATTCAGGGGACTGTTATCTTCCCTCTGCTTGGTCCAGGTGGGTCCCTCCTGCCCTCACAGAACGCAGGCATAGTTAGACCCTGTTCCCCATATACATTGGCCAACAGCCCCCAGCTCACATTCTACTTTGATCTTCACACTGGAAGGGGTCAATCGGCCTCTACGAGTCATGCTTCGATGCTCTGGGAGCTCATAGGTTTGCCAGAGTCACAGGAAGAATCCATCCCTCCACTATGGAGGTGTCTGGCTGCTGTCCTGGCTGGTACTCAGTTCCTGGGTGCCTGACTTGGCTTCTCTTAGTCTGGCACTGCCTCTCTGCCTCTCGCAGGTTACGGCATCACTAAAACCCTCGACATAAACTTGCCTCATGAACAGCTCAAAACCGTCCCGGGGAGCTCTGCTGGGAGGCTCCCGTTCCCACACCGCCTCTGTGCAGGGATCGATGCAGTCGACTTTATCAGGACCATCAATCCCGGCTTATTAGACAGCCACAGTTCTCCCCGCTCAGAAATGCCTTGTTTTTATCTTTAGTGGAAAATGGCTTAACTTTGAACAAGAATAAAAGTACAAAGGGAACTTTTATGGCTGAATTTTACAGGAGAATGTGCCTCTTCTCAAAATGAGTGAGGGACCAGTCTGGTACAGTCAGGCTTTCTCAAGGCATATAAATAGGGAAGGGTCGGTTACACCCTGGCGGCTCCTCCGACTCTCACGTACCCTGGCCCTTTCCTGGAGAAGTGAGCAGATATGGGGTAGACAGAGGCAGACACCAGAGCAGGTGGGGATGGCAGGCTCTGGGAGCAGAGGCTGTGTTGGCCAGACTCTGGCAGACACAGGGGCAGGGGGAGATCACTGGTATGTGAATATAAGAGGCATAGCCATCAGGTAGAGGCTGGGGCTGGTTGTTGGTAAAGTGGCCAGATTTTGGAGCAGAAGCACTTGGTTTGGTCTGAAACAACCCTCCTCCATAGCAGCTCTTGGACGTGTGTTCCTTTGGCAGGACTCAGGATGCCCTGCTGCAGGCAGACTCCTGTCCTCAGTTCAGTGTCCGGCAGTAATGATGGTGGGTGGGACCGGGAGGTATGAGGACATCTCATCTGACATGCTGGTCTTCCTCCCTCCTTTTGCCTCTCCCCTCAGCCCTGTAAGTTCTGCTTCAATGTTGAGATGAAGATAGGAACCAGGAGTATGTGTATCCATTATATGTGTGTTGGGTGCTTTGAAACAGTAGCCTCAGTTTATTCAGCAGATGCTGGCTGAATGAATGCTTGCTGATGGCCAGAACAGGCAGAGCATGCGCAGTTGTGAGCAAGATCTGTGCCATCAAGAAGCTGTGGTCTAGTCATAGGATGGCCAACCATCCTAGTGTGCTAGGGATTCTCAGTGTTGAAACTGGGAGAGTCCTGGGCAGACTTGGATGAGTTGGTCATACTGCCTAGTCACTACTATGGTGGTGATCGGATATATGTGTCTTGTGGCATTTGGTGATGGCCAGGTGCTGGCTAGGAGGAAGAGGAAGTTTGCAAACTATTTCTTTAGTGAGATGTTTTCCGTTCATCACATATTAGAGAGAAGATCCTGAACAATATGGAGAAGACACCTAAAACGATCATTTCCCCTGCCTTCCTCTGTCCCTGCCTCCATGTGACAGGACATGGAGAGCAGGGGAGTGGCTTGCCCAGGATCACACAGCAATTCAGGGCACAGTTGGGTCAGTGCCTGGGTGGGTTTATCCATCCCTTCTCCCCCACAATGCTCTCTCCCTATAAACTAGCCCACCTCGTCTTTCTTATCCTGCCCACGCTTCACCTCTCTACTCTCGAGACCCAGGTTTAGGTTAGATGCTGTGTCTGGAGAAAAACACTGAGGCTGATCCTGGGAGGGCCTTGAGTGACTCTCCGGAGAGAAGGGAGGGAGGAAGGATTTAAGGAGCTCAGTACATTTGGCCAGGGGGGATCGCTTAGTTATAGTGCAGAGGGACTGAGAGCTGCTGGAGATGGAACGTGAGCAATTGGGGCCAAAATCCCGGTGAGGGAGAGCAGGAGAAGGAAGGCCCTGCTGGTGAGAGAAGACCTGACTCTCCTTCTAGGGGGGAGGTTTATACAAAAAAGAGCAAGCTGAGATCAGTGGCATGCATGTGAAATTCAGGCCTTATGCAGACACCTTGTCTTACTGCATTTCACGTTATTGTGCTTCACAGATACTGCATTTTCTACAAGTTGAAGTGCTGTGTTATCATGTGATGGTTAGCATTTTGTAGCCATAAAGCATTTTTAAATTAAGGCATGTACATTGTTTTTTTCAGACAATGCTATTGCACACAATATACTATCATATAATAGAAACATAACTTTAAATGCACTGAGAAACCAGAATATTCATATAACTCACTACATTGCAGTATTTGCCTTATTGCAGTGGTCTGGACTCGAACCTGCAATATCTGCGAGGTATACACGGATAAAATAAATAAACGTGTTGGTTTAATTCCGAAAACCTACTATATGCCAGACTCTGGTTTAAGGTTGGGAGCTAGCACAGTAGCAAAATAAAATCCCTGCTCTCAGGGAAGGTCATTATAGTGGGAGGAGACAGAAATGAACACACACAAATGTGATGTACTCTCCTAGGTGTTCTGTTATGTTCAAAAGGGTTGCCATATAACAGCTGAGTTTGAAAGAGTCTTGCATGTAAAAGTAGTGATCAGTAGAGTTTAGCTTGAAAAACAAACATAACATTTCTGCTCTGCTTGGAGAAAGGTCACCAGGAGATGGATACCAGACATGGCAGCCCAGCCCATCAGGACGGCCATGGCCGTTACCGGGAGAAGTTCAACTTGGAGTGGTTATGTGGAGCTTTAAAAAGGAAAGAGAGGCGTGGAAGGCAGTTAACCCCTAACTCTGAAAAACACTTGGGAAACACCTGAGGCTTTAGATGCTGAGGCTCTGAGAACTCAGAGGCAACCCCTGGAGATGTAGGAACAGACTAGGGTCAGTCTCATGGCTGGTGGAGTTAGTGGGGCAGACAGTTAGCTTGTACTGATATAGTGATCTTATTAGGAGCTGTTCATTACACTTTCAAAAAAGAAAAATAAAGGTCATGTGCTAGTAGTCTGACCATATAAAGTGTTTTTTAAAACTGCAATTAGCAAGTAGGTTGTGTGTTAGTACTTCTATCATTTTCCATTCCTAAGGAAAGGCCAGAAGAATTATTTGACTGTTAACCACCACCTTTTAATTGCTGTTGTGACAGTATTATTCACAACAACAACACGTTTTTTGAAAGGGTCTGATGAGCTTAGGGAGGCATCCCAGCCTTTCTCCTTCATTCAGCCTTTCTCCCTCATCCTCCTCATCTCTTCCTCCCTTCGCTGCAGTTACCTGACCTGGCTCCCTCCACACCTCCTCTCTAGTCACAACACTGTCCCCACCACCCCACGGGCCTTTGCACCTGAGGCGTGCCGGGTGACAAACCTCTCCCCCTCATAGAGCCCTTCCCTGACCACTCCTTCCAGAACAGCTGCCGGGGCACCACATTATCCTCTGACACCACATTCCCTTTCATTTCAGCACTTGAATGAAACTGTATCATTTGTTTGCTGCCATGTTTGCCTGTTTCCCACTTCAGAGCATAAGTTCCCTGAGGACAGGCACTTTGTCCATGTTCTGTTTTAACCCTTAATGCAATACCTGCCTCATGGAAAAAACTCAATAGATTCCATTAAATGCAAGAATGAATGAATTCTATACCAATCTGTTACCCTGGTGGCCTTACTCACATCCTAAGTATGAAGCAGATTTGGATAAAAGCTCGGTTCTTTCCCTTCCCCCACTCTTTTTTTTTTTTTTTTGGTGAGAGAAAAGGAGAGCTGGAAATAGAATGAGAGAAGTTTCTGTAAATTTCTGGTAACCATAGAGACAGTGATTTTAGTTTATTAATCTGCTCTTAAGCAGGCTGAGGCCCCACTGTGATTTCTCCAAAATTGCTCAGCGCTGGTTATCCTGCAGCCTTCCTCATTAAGGAAGAGCAGGCCCATCCCTATCCTGCAGCACTTTAATTACAACGAGCGGAAGCCCTGTGCTATTATGCTCATTATTGCATTATTATGCTCACCTGACTGTACCTCCCACTTTGGAGCAGTGCAACACGGTCACCAGCCCTGAACCCCTGGAACCTCCAGTGGCCAGTGGGGGGAGCAGGCAGCCTCCACTCTGAGCCGAGGACCGAGGTCAGGGCTACAGTTGCTGCTCTCTCCTTTCATTCAGCTGTCCTGAAGATGGGAGCGCAGTGCCCTCTGGAACAGTATTTAGTGTCAGCCAGAGAAGGGCACCAGCAGTGGTTTCCCATCTACAAAGTCAATACTTGCAGGAGAAGGAATTGACATGCCCTTGGGAACCATGACATTCCTTATTGTCTGGCCTCGTGATGGGGTCTAATTTTATGGTCTCATGTTCCCCTTCCTTTGGAGAGTGGCATGCAGACTTTTGTGATTTTGCCTCATGTCATTTGGATAAGAGACCTCCAAGTGGACCTCCAATGGGTTTCAATGGAGCTAAGGAGGAAATGGGACAGTTAGGGGCAGTCTCTCACCTGACCACTTCTCCTTGAAGGGAGAACCCTGGTGTAGAAGTAAGAAGACCAGAGTTGAGGTTTAATCCTGGCAGCAGACACATGGTGGGGACTTAGCCTCTATGAGCCTTAGCATCTTCATCTGTGAAACGAGGTCTGAATTGTCCTCTATCATGTTGAGACTGCCTCTGGTTTCCACCTGTTTCTGGAGGCTGGATCCGTAAGATGAAAGAGCTATAAGAGAGGCTCTAGGCAGCGTTCCTTCTGGAGTGAGGCAGAGTGGATTCTGGCAGGAGGAGTCTCTGGAAGGAGACATGTTTTTCTCCTGAAGCAGGTCATCTAAGGTCTGGCCTCATTTAAGCACTGGCTGTCATTTTGGAAAAACTAAGATTTTCTTTTGGTTGCATTTCCCATCCTGTTGGATTTAGAAATACTCTGTCATTCTTCCAGTAAACATTTGGTGACAGCCTGCTGGGTTCCAGACCCTGTACTAGGGTCTAGTGATACAACTGTTCATCTGGGAGAGTTGTTGACAAATTCAGACTCTGTAGTGGGGCAAACCGGTTTCAGTGGCTGAGGGCCTGTCTGCTGTACCCTTGGTGATTATCTTAAGTATATCAAAGAGGAGACCCTGGGGGAGAGTATGGACTCCTGAGCTTTCCAGCAAAGCTGGAGCCAAGACATGGGTGGGCCAGCACCTGGGGTGACCCCCGCCGAGTCGGTGACAGATCTCAGAGCCTGGCTGCTCTTCTTTCCAGGTGCCGCAACCTCTCATTCCCCGACAGCCTCCCAGAGGTGAGCATCGTGTTCATCTTTGTCAATGAAGCGCTGTCTGTGCTGCTGCGCGCCATCCACTCGGCCATCGCGCGCACGCCTCCGCACCTGCTCAAGGAGATCATCCTGGTGGATGACAACAGCAGTAACGGTGAGTGCCCGGCTCCCTGCCCTGTGCGGGCGTCTCAGCCTCCGTGCAGGGTTCTCATTTTCTACAGGCTCTCCATGGCTCTCCCTTTTCTGGGATGCTGCCTCCGAGAGGAGAGGTTCACGATGGTTACCACTCTGGAAGATTCAGTCCACAGTTGCGCCCTCTTCACGTTCCGGAGGGGCCTGGTCTCCCTAAGCTTTTCCTCGCTGGCTGTCAACTCTCTCCCTCAACATCCTAGTGCAATATGCTGAGATAAATAGCCATGACCTCCACCCCCTCCACATACACAGTGAGCCTTTCCAGTGACTCTTTTCTGTGAAGCATCATTCCACTTTGCTGTGTGCCTTGGCCTTTGCCTAGAAGATTTTTCATTGACGTTGTCCTGGCAGTGGTGGCGGTGATGGTGGAAGTGTTGATGGTGCTGGTGGTGGTCATAGTGGCGTTGATGGTGAGCATGGTAGAAGATATATATACTGCAATGACAGCCACAGAGCTGTTGAAAGCCTAGCTTCTTTTCTGCATCCCCTGCTCCACATTCCATCTGACCTGAGCAAAGCCCCAGGCGACCTGCAATCCCTTGTTGAAGCCCTCACAGCTTTTCTCCCTTTCTCCGGCTACCACCAGGTACCTCTTTCCCTTGGTACATATTCCATGACTTCCAATTTTTCCCATATATACCATCTCCTTAATAATGGTTTCCAAACGTAGAGACCATGCACTGAGACAGTTTGAGAACCAGTTCTCCTGATAGGAGCTTTAATATGAATGTGCTGCAGATAATACAACCTGGTCACAAGAGCACAGTCATTGGGCTTATGTTATCTTTAGCATTTTCTCTGATGTCAGGTAGTAAATTTCCCAGTGAATCCATTGCTGTAATGAGTTCAGATGAGAAATTTGTATTTTGTTATCAATTAAAGCTGAAACGTATCAGGTAATTGAAATATTTTTAATCTCTATAAGCAAATTTTCTGTTTCATTTTATTATCGTGTAGTAAGAAGTGTAGTGTAGTGTAGTGTAGTAAGAAGGGAATTTTAGAGCCTTCTGAAGGGCCGTGCTTATGAATCACGTGACTCTCATTGTTCCATGGATGTGAAGGAAGGAAAAGGCACCTAGGATGGCAGCAAATAGGCAGAGGAGTTTTAAAGGTGATGGCCTATTGTGAGGGAGACCTCAAGTAGGGAGACCTACCTATATAGCTACCTGCCTGGGTCCAAGGAGTGGATGCTGAGAAAGCTCCCATTCCCCAGTGGCTAACACTACAATTTTGTGACTAGCCTGCTCGTGAACCCTATCTTGCTCCAGCAAGGCCAGCTGTCCTCCTGGCCTCTTACATTGTCAGGAGGCAAGGGGTGGAAGAGCCGTCCTTCCGAGGGTAATGGTATCCCCCAAGTAAAAGGCATCCCCAGGCTCCATCCCACCCCACCTCCTCTCATCACAAAAGAGAGAACAAAGCATCAAGAAGAAGGAAATCTTGGAGTCTTTCATTTCATCCCCATGGTAAAAGCTTTATTATGGCCTGAAGAATGCTGTTTTGTCATTAATTCATGTGGAAAAGAGGGGGAAAATGGAGATTGAGAAATTTAGATAAGGAAAGTGAGCCACATATAGAGGGTTTCATATTTGAATTTAAATGATTTGAACTTAATTTTCTAAATGGTGATAACCATATTTTGGTAAGAGAAGTAATACAGTCAGGACTGGGCAATGAAGGGCTTTGGATGTGGTTTATATCATTGGTTGGGGGAAAGAGACAGCTTGAAGAAGGGAACCGTGTACATCGTAATTGTAGCCATACAGCAAGAAATTAAGGGGCCTGGAGTTGTGTTGGCTATGGGGACTGAGGTTGAGATATGAGCCTGAGAGGTTTTATAAAGGAAGCGTCTATTGGATCTCTTGACTAAGAGAAGGCCAAAGGAGGGCTGGTAAATGATGACTCAGTCTCAAACCAGGGTGACTTAGAGGATGGTGGTCATTCCCAGGATAGGGGGCAGGAGGAAGAGTGGGTGGGTTCTTCATCAGATCAGAGATGGGGGCCTTTTAAACCCAAAGCTCTGGGAAGTATTGAGTTAATGGCATAGTTAAGTACCTTGACTTGGTGATGATTACACAAGGCTACACTTGACAAAATTTCACAGAACTGCAAACACATACCCAGATGAGTGCACATATTACTGAAAAGACCTGGAGAAGCTTTGTGATTTTGGTAATGTCAGTGTCCTCATTTTGATATCATGCTATAGTTGTATAAGATGTTAACATTGGGGGAGGCTGAGTGAAAAGGGCATGGGACCTCCTTGGGTACTTCTGTGTACTTTCCTGTGAGTCTGTAATTACTTCAAAATACAAATCAAGCAAAAACCTTCCCAGAAGATTCTAACCCAGTAAGTTTGAGGCAGAATCTAACCATCTCTGCTTTTAAGAGCATCCTTGACGATTCTGTTACACAGCTCTGGTTGAGAATCTCTGGTTTAATGAATAGGATGTGTGTGTTGAGTTCGAGTGCATGGTGTGAAGGGAAAGAACTCTGAAGTCTGAAGTCCTGGGTTCTAGGACCCTTTCCATTATGGGTGAGTGACCACAGAAGCTTTCCTCAATCTCTCAGAGTCTCAGTTTCTTCCAGTAAAGGGGGATGGTTATCCTCCCTTGCTTACCTCACCTGCCTGACATGGTCAAGGATCTCACTGTGAGTTGAGCAAACATCATCATTACCCCTCCCCAGCCCCGACCTCCGTTCCCAGGAAACTGCCTCATAGCTGGCCAACCGCACACTGGAGCTCGATAGGAAAGTATGGGGACACAAATGGGGAGTCTTGTACACACATTAAATAAAGCCTTTGGTTGGGAAGAGAGGATGGAAAACTGAAGAAGGGAGAACAAAAGAAATAGAAGTTTGAGAGGATGCCGAGGATAAGGTGTTTAGGAGTCAGGAGGAAGAAGGTTAGATGATAAGAGACAGAGAGGGAATGGCCAAGTGGATCTGGAGGGTAGGCCAGACTCTGAGGACAAAGAGAATTTCAGGAACAAGCCACCTCTGTGACTAAGCCCAAGGCATTCAAAGGGCTCCCCTTGCGGCTCAGCTGGTAAAGAATCGCCTGCAGTACGGGAGACCTGGGTTTGACCCCTGGGTTGGGAAGAGCCCCTGGAGAAGGGAAAGGCTACCCACTCCAGTATTCTGGCCTGGAGAATTCCGTGAACTGTACAGTCCATGGGGTTGCAAAGAGTCGGACACGACTGAGCGACTTTCACTTTCACAGGCTAGTGGAAGGACTCAGAGTCTGGGAAGAAGCCATTAGATCTGAGGGGTGCGGATCATGTTTCCATGGGGTGGAAAAGGTTTTTTTTCTTTTTCCCACTTTCTCAGTGGGAAAGGTTGGGGGTGGGGCTGCAAAAGCCAGATGAAGATGAAGAGCAGCTGGGAGGTAGGTGCTTCCATCAGGGATGTTGACTGTGAAGGAGAATCTGGAGCCAAGAAGGAGCTGGGGCGATGTTTTCCACTAATTAACCATGGTCTGCAGTCAAGACCCAGGATGACACACCCACTCATACCCATACACATGCACCACAATTGAAAGAAAACTTTTAAGAAACAATGGTTAATTCCTATAATGTGCAAAGTGCTCTGATATGCTCTATTATAATTTGGCCTATGTTATTCATTTCTATTGTGTTCTATGGTACTGTGATGTGTTACGATGTGTTTCTCTCTCTTTTCCAAAGGCAGATTGTTCTCATGACTCTGACTGCACATTAGAATTGCTTGGAAAGCTTTTAAGAAATCTAGGGGTGTCATGCCTTAGCTCTAGTAATTTAATTGGTCTGGAGAGGGGATATATGAGGCCCTTGGTCTGGGGAGGGTGCGCCTGAGTTCTCTGAGGCCAAGGTGAAGACAGCTTCTGAGAAGGGAGGAGAGGATGGGACCCAGGGCATGGAAACACCCAGGCTTGCCTCTGGGAAAAACAGGCCCATCTTTCCCCCCCTTGGAAAGAGCAGATGGGCTAACAGGAAGGGAGCTGGAGGCAATGAAGGGTTGGCCCCTGTGGGGAATGGGCTGGAAATCTGACCAGTAATGGGTCTCCCTGAGACCAGCCTGCGCTGAGCTCTCAAGGAGGGGTGGCCGAGACATTGAGACTGTGGCTCTTGGAGGAAGGGGGCTGTCTCTAGCCTTAGCCAAGGGCTGCCTGAGGACTCAGCCTGATGGGGAGGGTGCCTCTGGCCGTATCCTTGGAGGACTCCCTCTGGGGCATCAGCCCACTCAGCACCAGACTTTCATTGATTTGACATCAGGCCAACTCAGCTCAGCTAACATTCATAGGGTGCCCAGCCTGGGCCAAGGGTGTGGAGGGAGTGATGGGTTGGATCCAGTCCCTGCCATCAGGGAATCCTGTGATTAAAAGCAAAGTGGGATGAGACATAACAGGACTTGGTTTCTGGTCTCAGTTCTGCCACTTGTCAGCCATGGGCCTTTCACTGTGGTTTTCTTTCGTGCCCTGTGAAGGCATCAGGCTTTGCCCTTCCCTGTCTGTTCCATGGTCACTGAGGACACACAGGATAATGAGGGTGAACATGCTGCAAGCTGCAAAGAGAGCACTAAGGATGAGTTAAAACGAGAGCCGTAAAAACAACAACAATAATAGCTGCCGTGCAGCCCCCAGTTAAAAGCAACCCAGGCTTTTCTTTCTTTGCTGAATCCAGTGTGCCCTGGTGGGAAGAGCCGGAATTCGCATTAGGCCAGCTATTTAGTTCCAGCTCTTTCTAGCTTCTTCCCAGCTGTGTGTTCTTAACCTCTGTGAACCCTATTTTCCTTATCTATAAAATTGAGACATATAATTCTTACCTCTGGGATTGTTTGGAGGCTTGACTGGGATAATGCATGATGGAAGCGATGCTGGTGTTTAAAACTCTAAGTGAAGCCTGAAGCCGGAGAACAGAGCTTTCAGACTGTCTTCCAGGTGGTTGTCACAGGTTCTGTATGTTGGTGCCTCGTGTTCCCCAACTGCCCCCAGGCCCCCAAGGGCACCTTTGCTTTGGGGTCAGGCTTGTGTTTTCACAAACACACAAGTAGGGCAGTCAATCACTGCTTTCTTCATCCACGCCACTCAAGACTTTTGTCTTCGTCCCAGAAGCCAAGGACGGAAGTTTCTGCAGGTGGCCCTCGTGCAGGACTCGGAGTGCCCATCCTTTGGCATCTTAGCAATTTCCTAAACAAGTTCCACTCTTTCAGGGGCTGGCACCTGGGTGGGATGCTGTCAGTCCTCTAAAGTGGCCTCAAACACTTAGGTTTGAGCTTGATTAAAAATATGGAGAATTATACCAGGCACATGCTTGATTCAGGACATTTGCACTTGCTTCTGCTGGTGACGCTAGTGGTAAAGAACCCATCTGCCAATACAGGAGACAGAGGTGAGTTCGACCCCTGGGTCAGGAAGATCCCCTGGAGGAGGGAGTGGCAAGTCACTCCAGTATTCTTGCCTGGAGAATTCCTTGGGCAGAGGAGCCTGGTGGGCTACAGTCCATGGGGTCACAAAGAGTCGGACACGACTGAAGTGACTTAGCAGGCACACACTCCCCCGCCTTTTGGAATGCTTTTACTCTCTGATACTGCACCCCTGGTTCCTTTACCTCTTCAAATGTTGCAGATGGCACCTCATTAAAATGGCAGTCTTGACCTCTGTCACTCTTCATCCCTTCAGTGCTTCTTTTCTTCAACAGTATCTCTCGCCTTCTGATACAATGTACTCACTTAGTTACTCTCCCTTATTTATTTGTACATTTTCCCTCCACTAGTATGCATGTTCGAAGATGGCAATGGCACCCCACTCCAGTACTCTTGCCTGGAAAATCCCGTGGATGGAGGAGCCTGGTAGGCTGCAGTCCATGGGGTCGCTAAGAGTTGGACATGACTAAGCGACTTCACTTTCACTTTTCACTTTCACTCATTGGAGAAGGAAATGGCAACCCACTCCAGTGTTCTTGCCCGGAGAATCCCAGAGATGGGGGAGCCTGGTGGGCTGACGTCTTTGGGGTCACACAGAGTCGGACACGACTGAAGTGACTTAGCAGCAGCAGCAGTATGCATGCTCCATGAAGATAGGGACATCAGTTTTGTTCATTGCTGTTGCTCTGGCACCTACAATGGTGCCTGATTCTTGTAGGTGTTCAGTAAATATTGATTCAGTGAAAGAATGCATGTGGAGTCTGTAGCCTGAGGCAAGGCTTGGAATCTGCACATCAATAAGCACCCTGGAGAATTCTGATACAATGGGACCTTCTGTGGGAATCACAGTTCTAATTTCTGTCTCCCATCATCCTGTGTGCTGCAGCTGAGGAGCCCGGGACAGCAGGTACTTCAGAGGCTCCAGGGCTGGACTGGCAGTAGGCACTGCTGGGTAGAGTATTTCTTCCTGGGGCGGGGCCCTTGAGACCCTCTCTGCTGCATCCTAGGGAGATGGCAGGAATGGGGAAGGGGTGCAGAGCAGAAGGGGAGCTTCTTTTGCGGTTACCTCGTCATGGCCTGACCTCAGGTCCTATGCATGGAGTCAGATGGCCAACCTGAGCCTTCTCTCTTCCATGTTACCTAGCCCCTGCAGGCGTTCCTGACAGTGGCTGCCCGGCTGCCTGCCCTGCCACTCTGAGGCAATACCTCAAAGCAATGGTTGGAACACAGCTCAGAGCCTCCTGGTTTTAATTACTGTGCTTTTTGGCAAATCCCAATGGGCCAATGTCTTTTGCTGGGGCTACTGAGTGATTCAACCTTTATAGACCTTCAGAGGGAGGGAAGCACCAGGACTTGCAGCTGATAAAATCATCTCTGCCTTTGATTCTTGGCTTTCATTCACTTGATCATTCACTTCATTCATCTGTTCCCTCAACAGGTTTTTAATGGCCACATACTTTGTGCCAAGTACTTTAAGTCACAGCTAAACATTTACCTCCACCTCACCCATCCCACACACATTGTAAACACTCTCATGAGACTCAGGTATGCAGCACTTGGCCCAGAGCAGGCGCTCAATGGACACAAGCCATTTCCAGCTCTCTCACCAGCTGTCCCAGAGTCACCCCATCCCACGATCCAGCCACCCCCACTTCTTTTGCTGTGTTCAGTTTCTCTGTTTCCTTTCTTAACTCATGTCTTCTTTTAATAAACTTGAAAAATCAGGCAGTCTTCTTTCATGCTACTTGAAATTGCAAAATGAATCTGAATTTTGTGACTAAAAGCACATCAAAGCAATGGTGATATCAAATATTCTTTTAAGCATCTCATTCCCTGGAGATTTTGATCAGCACTTGGTTGGCAGTGACTGACCCGGCCTACACCAGCCTGATGCTTATGTTCTTCTCTTGCCTTCCAACAAGAGAATGGCCAATTCCCAGCACCTCACATACTTCAGCTGGGATTGAATTGTCTCCTGGGCAGTGGATATCCTTTGCCCAGAGATCCAGCCTTCTCACTGGCCATGTTTGCTGAAAACCTTCCACATCTTCTGGCAGGAGGAGACTTAGAAGTATGCAGGCCTTGAGATACAGGCCAAGCGGACTCTCCCCCCTGGTGCCTCAGGGTAAAGAGTCTGCCTGCAATGCAGGAGACCCAGGTTTGATTCCTGGGAAGATCTCCTGGAGAAGGAAATGGCAACCCACTCCAGCATTCTTGCCTGGAAAATCCCATGAATGGAGAAGCCTGGCAGGCTACAGTCCATGGGGTCACAAAGAGTCGGACATGACAACTGAGTGACTAACACTTTCCCCCACCACAGTGTCGGGAGGCAGGCAGGCTGACAGGCAAGCCCCAGCCGGCTCTCCGGAGGGAACCAGTATCTACATCAGGCAGAGACTGGCCAGGGCCCCACAGTATGTGAGTGTCATAGGCCGGATGGGACTGCGGGTCTCCTGGCTCCTGCCAAGGCTCTCTGCTCAACTCCATGCTGCGTCCCTGCTTGGTCCAGTGGCCAGTCTTTCTGTTGTCTGCACTGTACGTGGACATAGTAGCCCACGGCCAGGCCCCTCAGGCTTGCTCATGGTGACTGTGGGACCTGCTTAGTCGTCTTCTGGGAATGACCCTCATCCCTGCCCCCCAGCCCCTTTGCCAGCTCCGGGCTTCAGGGTCCACTCCCAGGCCACTGCTTCCAGAAGTCTGGCATCACTCTGAACTACTCCCCCTGCTGGCTGGACCAGGTTTGTGCCAGAGACTATTCTAAGTAACTTTTCATAAATTAATCAGCACCCTGTGGCAATGGTAAGGACCATGATTAATATCATTTTCTATAAAAAGGAAATAGGCACAAAAAAGTTGAGGAACGTGTCCAGAGTCACACAGAGGTAGAGTTTGCGCCTAGGCTGTCTGGCCTCAGAGCCTGTCTGCACCCTTGACTGTTAAACAAGGCTGCCTCTGGTGCACCGTGGGTTTCTGACTCAAATTTTTATCCTCATTCTCTTACCTCCATACACTGCACAAAGAGAGATGTTTGGCAGCAGGGTGAGTAAAGGAGGAGGCAAAGAAGGCCCTGAAGAAAAGGTGTGGCCATCTCCTCGGCTGGAGCGCTGCCCTGGGCTCGGTGAGAAGGAGCAACATTGCACAGAAGTTCTAGGCTCAGAGTTGAGAGGTAACAGGTGGAGTTGGCAGCCGTGCTTTAGGTCACCTTGTGAGAGGGAGTCAGCTTCCCATTTCCTTTGAAATAGAGGGAAGATGATATGCTTATGTGTGCACACATATGTGTGCATGTGAACACATGTGGATGAGTGGGTACAAACCTGTGAGTGTGCATTTATTTGTGATCATGTGTAAGTGCTGTGAGCAAGCACGTCTGTACCTGGTCTCTTAGTCCGTCTGGGCCGCTGTAACAAAACACCGTGATCTGAGTGGCTTAAACAGTAGGGGTTTGCTTCTCATGTTCTGGAGTCTGGGAAGTCCAAGATCAAGGTGCTGGCAGAGTCAGTGTCTGCTGGGAGCCTACTTCCTGGCTCATAGACAGCTGCCTTCTCTCTGTGTCCTCACATGGCCCTTCCTTGGAGCCTGGGTGTGGAGAGAGCTAAGCTCTGATGTCTTCTCTTCTTCCTATAAGGGCACTAATCCCATTATGTGGGCTCCACCCCTGTGACCTCCTCTAAACCCAATTACCTTCCAACAGACCCACCTTCAGATACCTTCACCTTGGGGGTTAGGACTTGAATATATGGTTCTGGGGGCACACGAATTCAGTCCACAATGCTGGGCTTGTGTGTGCGCATGTGAGCCGAGGTGTGCAAGTACCCACCACTGTAGTTTAGCCCCTTCCACCACTACCCGGGACATCTTCAGAATCCTGCCGAATGACAGGTAATCGTACAACTGTGAATCATTGTTATTTTTAATTGTTGGTAAGAAAATCACAGTGTAGTGACAAAATAGAATCAGAGCTGCCAGCTTGCTTGCCACCAGCTGCTGGGTCCCCCTGCACTCCCCGGAAAGCCCCCATCATCCCTTGGCCCAGAGCCTGCCTAATCATTGTTTAATGTTTCAAAGATGCTGTCCTACACAAGAGATACTCATTCCAGGCTGTAAAAATACCAACAGCTTTGTGTGCAGCTGGAATAATTGCAAAAATTAAAAAAGCAGAGAAAAAGAATGGTCCGACAGTATTGTGCTTTATGGAGCTTAAAGAATCCCATATAGCTAATCTAATTACAGCCAAGACTCAGGCAACTTAAAGGTGTTTATACAACCAGGCACGTGGGCCATCAGCCAGCTCAGCAGAAGGCTGCTTGTCACCACCCACCCCTATGCCTTTGACCAGTGTGACCTCAGGGGCACACCCACATACCCAGGAGCTGATACCCAGCAACCCTGAGATGGAGGCGTGAGTGCGTGCTAAGCTGCTTCAGCCATGTCCCTTTGTGACACTATAGACTGTAGCCCACAAGGCTCCTATGTCCATGGGATTCTCCAGGCAAGAATACTGGAGTAGGTTGCTGTGCTCTCCTCCAGGGGGTCTTCCTGACCCAGGGATCAAACCTGCATCTTCTGTGTCACCTGCATTGGCAGGCAGATTCTTTACCACTAGCGCCACCTGGGAAACAGCTGGTCCTGAATCGTACAAGAGTCCTGGAGGCTCTCACTGTTGCTCCTTATGCCTGGGGCTGCCTCTCCCTGACAAAATGCATTCTTCATCACCAGCCTGAGAGTTACTCTTGGCTGTGATCACAGATTTGTGTCTTCGCATGTCATCCGGCAGCACTCTCCCAAGGACACGGCTTACACGACTCGAGCTCCTGGCTGCTCTGGGCAGACACTGCCCACCCCTCCCTGCCCACTCAGATCCTGATCCTCGGACTGAGTCTGCTTTGGCCAGTGACTGTGGGGGTAGAAGGGAGTCAGATAACTATCTCTGGCAGATTCCATCATGTTAGCGTCTGATCACACCCCACATGGTCCTGACTTTGTGCCCTTCACCAGGGCACCAGCTGAGAGTCATCAGTCCCCTGCAGGGATGCAGCCTTGTTCAAACACTACCCTAGGGCCTGGCTCCGCATCTCTTCCTGGCTAGCCCTCTTCCTTGAGAGGTTGGACCCTGTTCCCTGTATCACCAGGTGCTGGGGTCCCGCTCCACTGGTTTGGTCCACCTTCCTTCCTGCATCCTGGGGGCTGGGACCTCCCACTGATAGGCCGCTCCACCTGAAAATATGTGCTCAGTTGCTTAGTCGTGTCTGACTCTTTTGCAACTCCATGGACTGTGGCCCACCAGGCTTCCCTGCCCAGAGGATTTCTTCAGGCAAGAATACTGGAGTGGGTTGCCATTTCCTCCTCCAGGGTATCTCCCCTACCCGGGGATTGAACCCACTTCTCCTGAGTCTCCTGCACTGGTAGGCAGATTCTTTACCACTGAGCCACCCAGAAGAGCATCCTTAGTCCATGATGCCTAGGTGTGCCTGGCCCTGGGGACACTGCCTCTTTGTGGGCCTGCCCCAGAGCTCTGTCCGTTTCTCTAGCTCTAACCTGTGTGCCGCCAGCCTCCTCTCTGCCCTCACCAGCCACTGTTTGAGGTCCTGGCATATCACACAGCTGAGCCTGCTTGAGTCCGGGCATGGTGTGGATGGGTGGTTCATCACCGTTTTGTGTTCCTTTGCCAACAAAGGAAACCAACTTCAGTAACCAGGAATTCCTTAACACATTTCCCTGCCGACCAAGAATAACCCCAGGAGGGCAAAGTGCCTGCCTTCTCCGTAGCTCATGAGCCGCCTGCAAGCAGTCTGCACAAGGGAGCTTTGGACCATTTTGCTTTACAGACTGTCCAAGGTGACCAGTATCTGGCTAACAAAGCCAGCAGGAACCAGATACCAATGGCACTCTTCCTCTGGTCAGCTGGGTGGCCATCTGTCGATGGGGAAATTCCTGGAGCTGGAGCACTGAGCCAAGTGTGGGAGGACCCAGGAGAGATGTCTCTTGCCCTCAGGTCAGGGGTCCTGCTGCCAGCAGCTGGGAGGCAAGCTGCCCTTGGCAAAGGCCAGGGACACACTGGCCCAGCCTGCGGTGCGGCCAGCAGGAAAGGTCTCCTTGTCCACTCCTGGCCTGCAGCCTATCTTGCTCAGCAGCTTGAAAAGACAAACTGGTGCTGAAGACAAGCCAAGCTGAGCACCAGGCCGTGCAGTGAGCTCACATCCCGCCCCCGACCCCCCACTTCCCTAGTAGTGGAAAGTGCTCAAAGCCCGATCAATCATATACTTCCTACTGATAGCAAATCTGTGGAAGATGGAATGTCTTCTGGTGGGCCTGATTTTCTGAAAGGCTACCCCAAACCCCGCAGGGACCCAGGAGTCCTCCAGCATCTCCAGGGCCTGAGTGCTCAGCAAGAAGAGGTGCAAATGCATGAGAGTTGGCAACTGCAGTCATTCCAGCTGCCGCCCAGATCTGTCCTGCCTGTTAGCCTTCAGAGTCTGTGGGAGACCAGCACCCCCGGTTGGATGTTGGTGGGAGGTTGTGCTGAAAATAATGCTGGCAGTGGGGGAAACCAGTACAAATGACTGGGGTCAGAGGGTCCCAATAGCAGGTGTGGACTCACTGTGGCAGGGGCCGAGCATACGGCTGTTTGGGTTTTGTTTTTATTTACCAGGGCCCTAATCTAGTCTTGGGCTCATGCTTGGTCACTCAGTCGTGTCCAACTCTTTGGGGGCCCCATGGACTGTAGTCCATCAGGTTCCTCTGTCCAAGGGATTTTTCCAGGTAGGAATACTAGAGTGGGTTGCCATTTCTTTCTCCAGGGGATTTTCCTGACCAAGGGATTGAACCTGAGTCTCCAGTATTGGTAGGTCAATTCTTTACCACTGAGCCATCTGGGAAGCCCAATCTAGACTCAGGAGCCCTAAACTGTAGAACAACTCCTTAAAAAATTTTTTTTTTTTTTTTTTTTAGAGACTGCCTTGCTTGTCTGCTCAAGCCCATAGAGATTTATTCTTGTTCCGCTCCAAAAGTCATTCACATGCTTTCATTCAGCAAACCAAGCACCAGGTTCTAAGCTTGGCACAGGGAAGGCAGTGGTGAACCAGCTGTGGTTCCCTACTTCCGGCAAGTTTTAGTCTGAGGATGGAAGCAAGTAGTACATACAATCTATGGCTCTCTTTTGACACCGATGCAAAATGAGATGCTCATTTCTAGCTGTTTTTAAAAGCCCATATCTCAGGAGCTCTAGATGTAAGAAGAATTTTAGGGAGAAACGGTCTGAACAGAAAGAAACCAGGGGGATGTGAGATCAGTGGGCAAGAAGGCTGAGTTGAGTAGCACTGAAGGAAGGCTGGTTTATGAGACAGCCCACAGTTGCCCTTTGATCCAGCCTGTGCTTCTGGAGTGGGGGCTTGATTTTTCATCTGACCAAGTAGGGCATTGCCTGGGTACCACTACACATGGCTCCATTGATTTGTTCCCCCCTGGCCCCTGTACTGTGACTTCCAGTGGCCTCCCCTGGCTTAGATGCTTTTCCACTGAGCGCCTGACCTATGATAAAGATGTATGACCTAGTTCACTTTGTGGGTTCCTCCCCTACCTGGATGAGGTTCCCTTATGGGGCACTGGGCAGCTTGAAGCAAGCTAAAATGTAAATGTAGTCCAAGGTCCTCATTTTACTGGAGGAAAAACTGAGATCCAGAGCAATGTCACACATCTGATCACTGGCATAGCCAGAGAATGACCCTGCTCAGCGCTTTGCTGACGGTACTCACTCATTCATTCAACAAATGTTCAGGGAGCATGAGGCATCACACTCAGTACCAATGATCCAAGGACAGAGGAGGAACAGTTTCCACTCCTGGGAGAGCTCCCAGCCTAGGACAGCTGATAAACCACAGACAAACAGCCATTAAACACGATGTAAAAATGTAAGTGCAACCAGTCACAGGTGAAGGGGAGAGTGCTGGGGGAGACCAGGGAGAGGCTTCAGTCATTCTGGGAAGTCTTCCTAGAAGAACTGGCGTTTGAGCTGGGCCTTGGGGATTGAATGGGATTGAGGGGGGAAAAGATAGAAGCTGCCTTTTTTTGTGTATCTCTCTAATTAGATTTTATGGAGGAGGAAATGGCAACCCACTCCAGTATTCTTGCCTGGGAAATCCCATGGACAGAGGAGTCTGGTGGGCTATAGTTTACACAGTTGGACACAACTTAGTGATTAAACAACAGCTAGGCTTTATGGAAGGTGTCAGCATGATCATGTATTGGGCACCTGATTTGATCCAAGCAATGTGCTAGGTACTTGTCACACTGTGTTCTTTAATTTTTCCAGTATTTTCACCCATTTTATAGGTGAGGAAACTGAGACTCATTAGTTACTTAGTTCTGAATAAAGGCTTCTCCTTTGATTCCTTCTCTCTTTCCCACAAGGCCTCACATAGTGCCTTGTGGCCCACCAGGACTGGTGATTAGTTAGTGAATCTGATGATTGAATGAAAATGGAAACAGAGATGGTGGGGGTAGAGCATTTGCAAAGCCATAGGGAAGGCAGCATCCTACTTTCTTAGACAACATGGAGCTAAGAGCTATTTAGGATTTCGGTCATCAGAATAAATGTCTTCCCCTTTCACATATACACCCTGTCTCCTGGCGGGTAGGTTCTTAGCCTAGGCAAATGCTATGTAATCAGAGCTACCATTTGTTTCTAAGCATCTTTGATGTGTTACTTTGTTTAATTGAAAGAACAACCAAATGAAGTAGGTATTGTTTTTTTTTAATTTATTTTTAATTGAAGGATAATTGCTTTACAATATTGTGTGGGTTTCTGCCATACAACAACTGTGAATGAGCCACAAGCATACATATGTCCCTTCCCTCTTGAACCTCCCTCCCACCTGCCACCCCATCACACCCCTCTAGGTTGTCCCAGAGCACCAGGTCGAGCTCTCTCTGTTATACAACTGCCCACTAGTTGTCTGTTTCACATATGGTAGGAGAAGGCAATGGCACCCCACTCCAGTACTCTTGTCTGGAAAACCATGGACGGAGGAGCCTGGTAGGCTGCAGTCCATGGGATCGCTAAGAGTCGGACATGACTGAGCGACTTCACTTTCATTTTGACTTTCATGCATTGGAGAAGGAAATGGCAACCCACTCCAGTGTTCTTGCCTGGAGAATCCCAGGGACGGGGGAGCCTGGTGGGCTGCCATCTAAGGGGTCGCACAAAGTCGGACACGACTGAAGCGACTTAGCAGCAGCAGGAGCAGCAGCAGTGTATATGTTTCAGTGCTGCTCTCTCAATTCGTCCCACTCTCTTCTCCCCTCGCTGTATCCACGTCTGTCCTCTATGTCTGTATCTCTATTCCTGCCCTGCAAATAGGCTCATCAGCACCATTTTTCTAGATTCCATATATGCGTGTTGTGCTATGTGCTCAGTCGTGTCTGACTCTTTGTGACCCCGTGGACTGTATAGCCTTTCAGGCTCCTCTGTTCATGGAATTTTCCAGGCAAGAGTATTGGAATGTGTTGCCACTTCCTACTCCAGAGGATCTTCCTGACCCAGGAATCAAACCTGTGTCTCCACATTGCAGGCACATTCTTTACCCACTGAACCATTGGAGCTTTATGATATTTTTCTCTTTCTGACTTGCTTCGCTCTGTATGATAGGCTCTAAGTTCATCCACCTCACTAGAACTGACTTAAATTTGTTCCTTTTTATGGCTGAGCAATATCCCATTGTATATATGTACCACAACTTCCTTATCCTTTCATCTGTTGATGAGCATCTAGGTTGCTTCCATGTCTATTGTAAATAGTGCTGCAATGAACAGTGGGGTGGATTGTCTTTTTCAATTATGATTTTCTCAGGGTATGTGCCCAGTAGTGGGATTGCTGGGTCACATGGTAGTTTTATTCCTAGTTTTTTTTAAGGATTCTCCACACTGCTCTCTCTAGTGGCTATATCAATTTACATTCCCACCAACAGTGCAAGAGGCTCCCCTTTTCTCCACACCCTCTCCAGAATTTATTGTTTGTAGATTGTTTGATGACAACCATTCTGACTGATGTGAAGTGATACCTCTTTGTAGTTTTGATTTGCATTTCTCTAATAAGGAGCGATGTTAAACATCTTTTCATGTGTTTATTGACCATCTGTATGTCTTCTTTGAAGAAATGTCTGTTTAGGTCTTCTGCTCATTTCACAGATGAGAGCACCAAGGCTTGGAAAAGCTACAGATTACACAGCTAAGAAAGACAGAGCCAACATCTGAACCCAAGTTGGATCTGGCTGTAGAACCTGAGCACTTAACCTTGTCACTGTATTCAGGGATCCTAAACTCAGTTACCCATCAAGGCTGGATAGAAAACATGAATGGTGGAGGTGAGGCAATGAGGCCTGGTAGGGACTGTGGTGAACAAGAGAATGAGCCCAGGTTCAGCTCAGAGAGGCAGCCAGCGCTGGGTGCAGCCTATTCCTATCCTGCAAGACCTGCTGACTTTTTTTCCAAGTTGGAAATAATACTTTCATGTTTGGTGGGCTGAACAAGCCACGTGGGCAGGTCAGATATGGTTGTATCTGGCTATCTACAGCCTGATCATATTGACTGCCAGTCTGAGAAATAGAAGCTTCTCTAGAGGTTCTCTTTAACTCAGACATCCTTAGTGAGAACCTCATCTCACACTCACTCCCTCTTGCATTTGCTGGTTCCCATGCCTCAGAAAGCAGCCAGTCCAGGGAGGCTGACCTAGACACATCTTTGTGCAGTTTCCCTTCATTGCAGGCACAGTTTAAGAAATTCACAATGCACAGGCCACACAGGTGAGGTTCATTGATTCAGGGAGGCCCCTTCTGGGCTGATGGACCCTTTCAGAAAAGCATATGACCACACAATCAAATTGTAGATTTTGTTCCTAGGTGGTGGACTTGAATGCCATTCTTGGTGACATCCTTGCATCTTGAGACCTTGGATGCAACTTGCATTAGGTACCCTGGGACAGGCCAGTAGTGGGGGACAGGATTGACCAGCACCCGGAAAGCTGACTAGGTCTCAGAGGAGCCAGATAGTGTGACAGTCGTTTGGAGCATGTGTCAGTCTGATCAGGCTCATCTTAGCAGGACTCTCTCAGGGGCGGGAAATGGGAGAGGAAACAGGGAGGGAGGCAGGAGCACAGCCCCGCCCATGGGCCATCCCAGGGCGTGGGGGGCTGTGGTTTGGATTTGCCACAGCTCACCAGCACTCACCAGCTTGCCTGATTCTCTCCCACCACATTACTTCCATTTCTTGCATAGCCTGCAACCTGCAACCCAGAGGGAGTGTCTTGGAGTGTGTTTGTGGTCTGTGGGTGGATGCTGTGCTGGTTGCCATCTGGGAATGAATAACCACAGCATTTCAAAGCTGAATAAGACCCAGGGGGGAAAGAGCCTAGGCTTCCTGTTTGTCTCACTGGGGGAAAGAAGTGTGGAGCTTTACAAACCCAAATGTTTAAACCCTTCCTCACCCAGTGAATTTGATGGGTGACAAAAATGAATTAGAAATTAGATCAAGGCTCAGCACTACCATGGGTTCTGAGCCAAATGGAAATTAACAAAAGCATCTTCAGCAGGGTTAATGGTGAAGGCAGCCTTCCTGCCTTGGCAGAATGTCCCGACTCGGGTCTCAGAGGGGGTTGATCGAAGGATCCTGTGGATGAGATCAGGAGGTTCAGAGAGAGTTCTCTACCCAGACAGTGGGGAGGAATTGACTTGTCATTAATTGATGCTCACAGATGGGACAGAAAATTCCAGCGATGCAGGGTGTATTTAATGCCAGACTGGCTGCCGGTGGTGCCATTGCCTTCTACATCTGCCCCACAGAGCTCAGATGCTGAAGAAAGGAACATTTTCCCCACTTTGAAAGAGGTTCCTGGTGAAGTCCCATAGACTGAGTGTGTCGGCAAGCTTGTCTGTGTTGTCAAATTTCATTTGGCTTAAAACGTGAGAACTAATGCAGAGAATCAAAGAAAAGAAGATTGTTCGCTGAGTGCTCCTGACCAGAGCTGCTCAGGCATGTGGCTGGGGCATTGCCTGAAGCGATTGTATTTTCTCTGAAAGAAAAACATTCAAGGTTGTTGTTTAATCTCTGTGAAGTGAGTCCCCATGATCTTAGATGCCCAGTTGCTGTCCTCTGTACCTACGAGCTTCACATTCCTACACGTATCAGTCCAGCTGTGGGTGAGGTTACTCCTCCCTGAGTTCCTGAATTCTTCATGGCAGGAAAAACCAATCCCATGCTCCCATTTCTCGGTTATTGGTTTTCTACATTATGCCAGGTGCATCCATGGGGAGGGAGGGAAAGAGAAGAGAGAGAGAGAAGTGGGGGAGGTGGAGTGGCTGGGAGGATGAATTGATGGATGGGTGAGTAGGTGGGTAGATACACAGGTGGGTGAGTGGAAGGTGGATAGGAAGATGGATGGATGGAATTGATGTTTTCCCTTTTATGACACAGATATTTTATGCCCATTTTAGAGATGGAAGGAATTGAGGGTCAGAGGAGACAGTGAGTCACCATGGCTCTCACTGTAACATGGTGGCAGGACTAGGGCTTCAACCCACATTTTTCAGCTCCAAGTTTGATGTGCCCCCTTCTCTTTTCCTGTGTTGCCCACCAGGCTTTTTTGTTTGTTTTCGTATAGACGGCCTGCCATATACCTAGAGACAGACCCACATGGACTTGGACCAATTGTTTGTACAAACAGGTGGCCAGAAGGAGATTCTTTTCTTTTTTTTTAATTCAGCAAATATTATTGATCACTGTGTAGGCAGAGTTCCAAGATGGAGCCCCAAGACTCCTGGCCTCTGGTGTGGACTCTAGTTGTTCAATCAAACACTCACCTGGATATTGCTGTGAAGGAATTTTTGCTGATGTAATTAAGGTCCACAGTCAGTTGGGTGGGTCTGACCTGAGTTAATACAAGAGCTCTTTAAAAAGAAGAGTTTCCTCTGACTGATTGCAGAAAGGGAAGTGATAGAGATGCCCTCTGGAGACCTGAAACACTGGTGAGTTTTAAATGGGGGAGAATTATAGCTACTGCAAATTTAAGAATCTGACTGATATTTTTGGAAGATCTCTCTGACTAGTCTGTAGTCTGTGGTGAACAGTTTAAAGTACAAATGGAAGGAAGCAGAGGAATCATTTAGGAGGCTATTGCAATACTTCAGACCAGGGATAATGGTGATTTGCACTATGGTGACTGGAGACAAAGAGGAGACAATGGATTTGAGATATATTTGGATTTGCTGGTGATTGGATGAAGGGAGTGAAGGAGAGATGAAATTCAGGTTTCTGGTTTGAATAATGGTGCTACTTACTGAGATGGGAAAGCAGAGAAGGGGAGAAGAACAGGTTTGGAGAGAAAGACCAAGCGCTGAAGTTTGGATATGCTAAATGTGAGATGCCTTTGAGACTTTCGAAGGAAGATCTTAAGTAGTCATTTGGATAGAGAGGCACCGCTGAGCAGGGCCAATATCCAGGCTCGAGGAGGTCAGGACCAGGTGACCTGTCTTGGTGGCAGAGTTGGCTCCATGTCACTCCCTTGAAGAGAGGCACAATCCCCAGGATACACAGGAAGGCTTCAAAGACCAGGGCCCAGACCTCAAGTGTAGCCTTCCCGTCTGGAGCCCCTGCTCCCATGCCAAGCCCGGGGTGCAGCCACACACCCAGAGTGGGGCATTCTGGAAAGGGGTGGCTCTGGCATGAAGCTGACATTCCAACAAGTTACTTCCATTGTTCTGGGCTAATAATAAGGGGCATTAAGCACCAAATTATATAAACCTAAAACTGCTACCTAATATTGTTAAGGGGCCTCAGGGAGCCTGGGAAGAATGAGCGTGAACAAGAAATAATCCATAGGATGATCAAATCTCTGATTAAAATCACCTCCCAGGGTCAGTGGCCTCTAGAGAAAGTGGGGAACACCTCTGAATACTAATAGGGCATCTGGGACTCTGGAAGGATGTTTGACAGATGTGGCTGCTTGATGCAGGAGGGGCAGACGTGAAGAGAGATCCCACAGGGAGCTCCCCACTGGGCTCAGGCATGTAGCAGCAGCCTACACGGGGCCTAAGTCTTGTGTGGCAGGCCTGGTCCCAGCTTCTTCATCTTTGCTTTGGAAGGAATGTTCCCCAGGTATCCGACCCTGAGACACAGATTCAACAGAAAGTAGTTTATTTAGGAAGTTCAAGATATACCAGCAGAGTGGGGAGTTAAGACAAGGAAGGGAAGCAGCTAAAAGAAGAGCATGTTATCAAGTCAAGCACCGCAGTGGGCAGGTGGAGCTAAAACCTCCAGGGAAACTCTGGGAAATGGTGTAAAACACATGCCCACAGATGATCGACCCTGAGAGGTGAGGGAGCTGGGGTATTTATATGCCAGCTCCCTTTAGTCATTGGTTCAGGCAGCTCTCGGGGCTGTTAGTCTCTAGCACTCCAGCCCCCCCGTGTGTGGAGGCAGAGCAGGCTACTCTGTGAGTAAAGCCCTAGGGTAAATATTCTGGCATTTAGATGTGCGGGTGAGAGGAGTGCTGGAAAAGGATGAATCTCCAAGGATACGGCTGGGGCATCCACAGCATCCACCACAAGGGCCATGATGCATATATTGTGATACTTTTAAAAGCTTATTTCTAAAAGCCTGTGATGTTGACTCTGAATCCTCATTGACCAAGCTGCAAGACATGCTGGGGCCTCTGTGGCAGGTGAAGCTACCATCCAGGTCAAGCGAAACTAGGGTGAGAGTATTTCCTGCCCTGTGAGGTTGACCTGCTACCCACTGGCAGAGCCCACTGTGCATCAAGGCCCATTTCATTTTGTGTTTCTGTCCAGCAGGTCCAGCCAATGGACAGAATACCTGCAGGGAGCTGTAACTTGGGGGTGATATTGACTAACTTACAGGGCTTTCTAGGTGGTGCTAGTAGTAAAAAAAAAACCAACCAAACAAAAAAAAAAACCTGCCTGTCAATTCAGGAGACACAGGACATGTGGGTTCGATCCCTGGGTGGGAAAGATACCCTAGAGGAGGACCTGGCAACCCACTCCAGTGTGCCTGCCTGAAGAATCCCATGGAGAGAGGAGCCCGGCGTGCTATAGCCCATAGCGTCACAAAGAGACTTGACTGAAGTGACTTAGCACACACGCAGACTAACTTAGACTGGGGTAGGGTCAGAGATTCCCAGCTTCAGGGTTTTGAAGCACAATCCAAGCCATGTCTGGGAGAAAAAGGGTCAGGTGCAGTCTCTGGGAAAAATTGGCAAATTCTAGTAGGGGTCAGGCCTTAGCCAAGGAGGGTCTCAGGCAAGTTCCTAGAGTGCAAACCAGAAAACAGGAAGAAGCACACTTGTGAGGTCCGGGTATGCTTGGCGTGAAGCAGGAAGGAAGCTGCAGCTTGGATGGTACCAGGTTCTGAGGGCGCTCCCTCAGCATCTGAAAGACAAGGCTGAAGCGGTGTCGGTGTCGTGGATGATGTTGGTGTCCCACCCAGAGCCCCTCTACCGGCCAGTCCACCTGCCCCCCGCAGGCTGTGAGGGTTAGCAGCCGGTCCCTTCCCCTGGAGATTGCCCTCCCTGTTGAGAGCTGCCTCACCCAGAAACGCCTGGGAGGTTATGCTCATCCTCTGGGGATGGCCCGGAACTAGTGCCTGATTGATACAGGGGTCTAAAACCCCACTCCTCACTGAAAGAGGGGACAACTCTGAGCCGGGCCTGCTGCTGAAGGCAGATGTTTGCCCAGCTTCTTCCCCTGCCCTAAGCTGCTCTCCTCACTCCCTCAGGGGAATTACTTGGGAGCTGGCACTCGGGTACACACCTACTCAAAGATCCCCGTCTCAGGCTTTACTTTTAGAGAACCTCATCTAAGACTTCCGGATATGTGAGACAGGGCAGCAGTAACAAGTCAGGTGTGCACATGGTCGGCTCGAGAAGGGTGGCCAACCCTCCCAAAGTGTCGGGCATTTTCTGCGCTAACCTGGCTCCTTCTGACTAACTAGGATGGTTGTTTGCCCTGTGGATCAATGTCTTAATTGATCCATGGAGTGAATTGAGTTCCCCTTGTGAGCCCCGAGCTGTGTTAGACTCAATGGGGACCAAAAATGAACACAAAAGAGTGTCTTCAGTGAAATTCAACTAAGCAAGGGTTTTATTTCCACAAGCCTGCCCCCCTGTTGTGGGGATTTTACTTCTTGTATAAGCAAGTCACTCCCTATGGGTAGATATCAGGGTAGATAAAAGGAAACTGGAAGTTGGGACAAGGAAAAAGGCGATAAGGCAAAAGACAAAGAGGGTGAAGAGGTTTTGCAGTATGACCTTGGGGAGAGGTGAAGAAAACTGAGGCAAAAAAGAAAAAAAGCCCAGGCCCTTCATCACATGCAGGCTTTCCTGGGAGGAGCAGCCAGACAGTCAGAGGGTCCTTCCACTTCCAACATGCCCCACCCCAGTGGAGCTGTTGTGGAGGGTGCCGCCTGCATAACTCCTGTGTATATGGAGGAGAGCTTGAGAAATATACAATGTTTCAGAGTGGCCAGCAGCCTGGGTTAAATAAGCATCACTCAGACCTTTTTATCTAAAATATCAAGTGCTGCTGCATTTCTGGAGCGTTGGTAACACAGGAGGCCAGAGCCACCAGCTCTGAGTCATAAAATTAAACAGATCGTGATCATTTAACTGGAACTCCAGGCACACTCTGTGTGCATATTCTTTGCCACAAAGCAAAACAAACTTTCATGCGTGTCATTGAAAACTGCAGGGGAGAGAAATCTGGGAAAAGTTTTAGCGAACAGAGGTTGGTAAATAGAAATTAATTATATTATACAGGGCCAGTGATTACTCATCTAAGACATGTAAAAATTCCACTTATAGTCTCTTTATTTCATTTGCCATCTTTATTTTTTTAAGCATGGTGAAGGTAAAAATGTGAGTTAGGGCTTTCAAAGGTTCAGTTCTGAGCTCACTTCTCCACCTTCCTGTTTTCCATGTGGATCTTTCGTCCGCTGGCTACAAGATCAGATCTGTACTCACCTAGCTGCAGGGTCCTGGCAGGAAGCAGGTAGCACTCTCAAACTGGGGAATCTGAGAAGAGTTTAATAATAGAGATTATTCAAGAAAATGTAAGCAGGATGTAGGGAAGCCTCAGAGGGCAGTTCAAGACCTGGGGGCTGGACATAGCAGTGGTCCCTTCCACTGCAGGTCCAAGGGGGGATCCCCACAGGGAAATACTGGGAGAATACCCGCCTTCCCTCTGGTCTCCCCACAGGTCAGCCTCTGGGGGTGCAGAGAGGACTCAGGGAGGTAAGGGAGTGGATGCATATTGTCCTAGCTCACAATGCCTCAGGACCTAACCCTCCTAATGCAAGTGGCTTCAAGTTTAACTTCTGACTGCTTGGATGGAGTTTGTTGGTTGTGTGCATGTCTGCCTGTGTTATTCTGTTTGCAGGAGGGATTGAGAGGACCTCAGGCAAAGCCTAGAGACTCGGGCTGTCAGCCCCTAGAGATTAATGGTAGGAGGACCTGCTTGGTCCAATGCCTTTATTTTTCAGATAAGGAACTGAGGCCCAGAGAGGGGAAATGCCTTGTTCAAGGTCACACAGTGATTTAGGGACAAAGCTAAAATCCAGGTCAGTGCTGGATAAAATGCAGGATGTGGTGGGGTAACTGTCTTAGGGAAGAGCTGAGATCTGAGATTTCTGGGTGCAGCTGCCTCTGGTGACAGGGAGAGTGCAGAGCTGGGGTGGGCATGGGCAAAGAGGGACCTGGGGTGCCCCAGGGACCTTGTCAGCTCATTAAGGCCAGGTCAACGTGGAGACAGAGGGCTGCTGAGGCCCACGACTGTGGCCAGGTGGGCCCCTGAGGTTTTCCACGCCTTGCCCTTTAGCCAGACCAGACTATGAGGAGAGGCTCTGTCAACCACTGAGCTCCAGGAACCTGGGTGGGGTGTGGGAAGTGCTGACTAGACTTCTTTACCAGGAGATGAGACTACTGGCCCTGCGCTGGGAGTCTGTGAGAAGGGCATTCTCACTCCTTCCAAGAGCCAACAGCTGGGGCTGGGTGAGCAGGAGCCAGAGAACTGTGGCCTTGCGTGTGCCTCAGTGAGTGAGTGAGGACTGTCAGTAGCATTTGGAAAAAAGTGCTGGTTTCACCTTCAACCTGTGGTACCAGGGCTGTTTTAACTAAAGACGTCTCCCCCCTAAAAATGCATCCTGACTCCTGAGTGCCTCACCAGCAGGTTCAAAATGGCAGATTTGGTGGTTAGGGTGCAGCTTTGGTTGGGGGTCCTTGCTGTTTTGTCCATTTGAAGCCATATTGTCTGGGTTTGTGTGTCTGCCTTGAGAAGAGTCTAGGAATCCAGCTTATGACTGACCAAAGTCAGATGGTTCCTTCATAGATCACGGCGCTGAGCCAGGAGGCATCGCTTTCTTGGTTACATATGCCCAGCCCTTGTCCTCCAGGATCTTGTGGTTGGTGGATGAAGATGGGGACTTGAGATGCCATGGAAACCAATTTTGGCCTGCTAAGGACTGTTCACACATTGGGTTGTGCTATCAAAATTAGACTTCCCCTCTTCATGATTAGCAGGTGGGTATGAGTACCTAGGAGGTAGGCATGCCTAGGAGGTTGGGCATGAACACCAGCTGTCTATGCCCACTGAATGTGAGGGAGTGGGCTGAATGTGAGGGAGTGGGCTGTTTCCATTTATTCAAGAAGCATTTTATTAACTGGGAGAGTGGGAATCACAATGGTAACCGCAAAGAAATGATGACTCTCAGGAGAGTCTGACTTAGTGCACATATGCCTCTTCCTGTCTGGAGCACCCCCTTTCACAGTCTTTTCCACGTAGGACATAGGTCTTGAGTGCTCTGTGATCTGTCCATTGGGGGGAATATTCCTGTAGGTCACACAGCAGGTACACACACACACAACTATTTTTTCAAGATTGTTTCATTACTTTTCAGAAAAACAAAACTTTCCAACCACCAAGTGACAATACCTGCAAACCTTCCAACGAGGTCCTCCTCAACTGTCTGGGTGTTTTCACGTTCTTCCTCCAAGAGAAGTGGTCAGTTTTCATTGCCAATATTCCTAGTATTGGAATTCACTAGTATTCACTCTTTACTTGGTAAAGAACTTCCATGTCATTACTGTATTCATTGAATACCACATGTAATGCTGGGTACTCAGTGATCCCATTGTTCCTCAAATTGTCAAGGAGACTTCTGTCGGGATCCAGTTCATAATATCTGCTAGTGTTGGAGGGTCTCCTGTGAAGGTGGATCAGCAGGGGCTCACCACAGGGACAGGGGCTCTAGCAGCAGCAGTCTTGGAAGGTCCCCTTTCAGCACATATACTTTTTAGTTATTTGTCTGGTTCTCTGTGTGCTTTTTCATTTATTTCCTCTGACCCGCTAGTTTGTAAATTCCTCAAGAAGAGGGTCATATCTTAGACCTAGTGCCTCCTAGGGAATGTCCAGGACACACTTGTTCAAGTTGTAAGTGGTGGAGGTGGGGCGTCCACTCAATGTATCAATGAAGAGTTCTCATCAGGTCTCCTGTGTCTTCTCTAGAGTCAATTATGGCTTCTGACTATTCACTCATGCTCCTCACATGCATTCCTGGAGGACTTGAGCCCTATTCCATTAGTCTAGTAAACCTTTGCTTGGACATGTTCCTGCTTCCACTTTGCCCTCCTCTTAGGTTTATTAAGTTCAGTGGCCAAATAAAACTCTGTGCTCCCCTCATCCTGCAGTGTTCTCTGACTGTGTCTGGATAATAGCGGTCACAGGGAATATCTCTTCTCCTCTCCCATAAATCATCTTGCAGTGTTGGCTGGCTACATCACGAAGCTGACTTTTGGGAAAGCTCCGCAGTGCTGTTTCTGAATAATAAGAAATGGAACTGAAGCCCAATGGCCTTTGCTCTTTTCTTGTGGTTCTGCAGAGCAAAGACGTGTATGCTGAAGAGGTGGCCATTTTCTGAGGCGGAGGCAGCTTCCCTAACTGCCACTCCTTTGTAAGCATTGTCTGGTGTGTGTTCTCACAGGACCATTTGCTGATCTGACTGAGGGATGCTTTCAGCACTTCGGTTCCACCCTTTGCCTGGTCTGTCAGAAAGGCACACAATTATGAAGTGGGATGACCACCAGCTGAAATGCCAGCCCTTAAAGCCACCCCATGTAGTCCCCAGCCAGCCCCACCCATCACGGTCCTCCAGTACTCCTCCACTATAGGAGCCTGTCTGAGCAGCCTGCCTCAGCCCACTGCATGTATAGAGTCCCAACCTGGGGCTTCCCTGGGAGTCTAGTGGTTAAGACTCCCCACAGGGGAGTGGGTTTGATCCCTGGTCAGGGAACTAAGGTCCACACAGCAACTAAGCCTGCATGCTGCCAACTGCTGAGTTCACGAGCCACAAGTAGAGAGTCCTTGCACAACAACAAGAGAGTCTGCATGGTGCAACGAAGATCCAATGCAGCCAAATAAATGAACAGATATTTTTAAAAATCCCAATCTGTTCCTCCCAGATTTGGGAATCTGTTGGCTTACATCCATGTAGGCTCAGCACCATGACACTGAGCTTGCTTCCTTCCTTGATGCTGTCTTTCTCAAGTGGTGCTGTTGGAGGCTGTCCTAGGTTAGTCCACCTGCTGGTCCAACCTGGCCCCAGGCCCCTCACCTCTGCCTAAATCCCCCATGGATAATGCTCCTCTGGGGTTCACTCTCTTGCAAAAGGGTCTAAAGATTCATGCCCATGGGGACAAGGCTGTCATCTTTCCAAAAGGAAATGATGGGAACACCCACTGGTCAAAGAGATGACTGTACCGTGTGTAAGAATTTTCATGTCCTTTCTCTTCTGTTGTCTTTTATCTTGGGCATCTTCCGTGAATTCTGATTGTCATATTACTTTTGATGGCTGTCACTCTAGAATATGACCTTGACCATTTTCTGGAGCCCAGTTTTTATGATATTTTAATTCCATGGCACATCATATTCAATTTTGCCTATGTTGCACCACCGTGGTACCTGGAACCATCCCCTCTTTGACACAGGACTGAAACAGCTTACAGATATTGGACCATTTACATAAGTGACTTTGGGGATAGAAATGGGACCGGAAATATCAGCTCTTAGATGTTTGTTAGGTTTACCGGCTCTTATTGTACTCAGTGTAAAATGTTAGTCCTGTGGAGAGGGAATATTTCAACATTTACCTGCAATTTGGTGGTTGTCCTCAGGTGCCAGCATGGAAAATCAGAAAAGCTACAATAAATCACAGAGCCCAGTCATTATAATAGACTCTTATGTTGTGGGAGCTGCAGACATCATGAGGACCCTCCTCTTACTTAATGAAGAAAGTTTTTTTGTTTGTTTGGTTTTTTTTTTTTTACCATAAACCAGAAAACTGCTATTCCAGCATAGGTGTTTGGCCCATAGTAGGTACTCAGTAAATAATGGCTATTATTTTGAGATTCAGTGACCTACTTATTTCTCTAATGTGATTTTTTTTAATGACAGTGTAAGTTACACAGTGATTCACAGTAAGAAAGTCACAATGGGGAGACATACTATGAAAGTTGCTCAGTAGTATCTGACTCTTTGCGAACCCATGGACTATACAGTCCATACTACGGGGAATGTTTATCTACTTGTGATTCATTGGAACATTCGGATCTCTCTAACAGAAATCTCTATGGATACTAGACTTCTGGTCTGGCAGAGCTGTTGATGCTCTGCCCACTGTAAAGTACCACATTGAAGGAGCTAAAAATTAGGTTAGGACTAGTGTATCAGTAAAGCTGCCTGCACAGAGAAAGACAGAAATGCAAGGTTCCAAGCCATAGGGTAAAAGAGACACACCCCCACTTAGGTGAAAGTCATATTTCTTCCTTCCCAAATAGAACTCTTATCCATCACTACTTCATCAATCTTGACATTTTTTTCACTCTTGAGAAATGTTAACTTTCTCCTCCTACTCTTATAGTTCTGGGCACTGAAAAGACATTTTCCAGCTTATAGACTGGGTAAAATGGGACCCTTGGGAGACTTCCACTTGTGGTCTGCATTCATTACTTCTCTCTAGTTTTTTTTTTTTTTTTTTTAAAGAAGAAAATATCATCCTTTCTTTTAGTGCAAGCCTTGTAGAACAGACCCCCAAGAAAGAGCCCGCTTGCTTCCATGGGGTTCTCTCTGCTCTAAATCCTAAAGAGTCATTCTGTGTGGTTGGAGGAGGAAGAAACCCCAAACCCAGGCATCATGTGCATGAGCCCTCCCCACCCCATTTACCTGACTCAACCCCCGAACTCAGGCAGTGAGACTTACCCTCTTCACTTACCTAATTCCTTCTAAAGTCTAGCCATTTCAAATTCACTTTGGAAAGAGTTTATCTAACGGGCCTCTGCTGAGGACATAACCACAGTCTTAGTCTTAAGAATGATTTAAATACAACTGGAACAAAATCAAATGATTTTCAGATGGGTGATGCAGTGATTTCCTCCCATGTCTCTTTCATAACCTAGAAAGCTAACACAAAGGAACGGAAGGGAAGAAGAAACATCCTATCTCCATCTTGTCTGAGCACCCAAACCCCACTCACCTCCTCCCGTTACCCAGCACAGAGCAAATGGGAAACATGAGTGACGGCCAGTACCTTGCAGCCACGTCCCCCAACTCAAGACACAGAAGCGACACGTGACCAAACCAGGCTTTTCCTTGTTCAGACTTCTCTGAAGAAGAAGGTGTCCAGGCCACATGAAACATACTGGGGGTGAGGGTAGAAAGGAGATGCACGGCCCATCAAAACAGTCCTGTGACTGAGAGTCAGTTGCCCAGTTGCAGGAGGGACCCCTGCCATCCTCTGCCATCTGGAACAGCCTGGGACTGGGAGTAGAGTCAGGGTCCACTGAAGGCTAGGTTAGAACATGTCTAGGGTGTATTCAGGGTGAGTCCAGGGTGATGCTGAAGCCGTGGCTGGTGGAGTCACCAGGATGGGTCAGGGTCTGGAGAGGGATGATGGTTGGGATCAACAGGAGATCAAAGTCAAGATGAAGTCAGAGTTAGGTTGTGATCAGAGTTGACATAAGGCAGAGCCACATTGAATGAGAATGTGGTCATGAGCATAGAGTTTGAGAACTGGGTTAAGTTTGGTTGGAGCCTGGTTCCATAAAGTCAGAGTCTCCTAAGGTCTCCCGCACCGAATGTTTGACCTGCTCCCCTGGGTGCTGTCTACGCCGAACTCATTCAGGGCCCAGGCTCATGTCAACCATGAGTGTTTTAGCTCTCGCTCCCATTCCTCTGCCTTCCCATATTTCACAGACATTGCTTAGGGGAGGGCACAAGAATAAAAACAGCTGAGTTGAATCCAGGTGATCTCATCACTTGTCTGGCCCATCTGCAGATAGATGGAAGCCCAGGCTTCCCCAGGGAATCCAGTGGTCGATGCCATCCCCATTTCCTGGAGCAGATAATTGGCTCTGTGCTGTGTGTGCATGTGCTTCTCTTGACACTCACTACCACTTTCCAGAAGGGAAGCCCTGCCTTCCAGGGACCCCGTGAGGAGTGGGAGCACTCTCCTCTAGCTGCCAGGCAAGTGGCCCAGCATTGGCTCATCATCTGCCTGGCATGTCTGGGCTCAGATTCCTTGCAGCAGACAGGCTGCCTGGAAGGGACTCACTGTCGTTTCCTGGATCGTACCCACGTACTCCCTGGGAACAGGTGTGGGGAGTCAGGAATGGAAGCATTGTCTCTCAGCCAGAGCCACTGAATAGAAGAATGAACTGCTTTGTGAGGTACTGAGTTCTCCAGGACAGGAGATGACCAAACAAAGCAGGCGATCCTTGTCAGAAATACAATATAGGAGATTCACACAATAGTGAAGGACTAGATAAGTGGACTGTGGAAGACCCTTCTCGGGAGGGGGTCTGAGAAGGATGTCACAGGTTCAAGGTCAAGTGCTTGACTGCAGGTACGCCTTGGCTTTCTGCATCCCTCTCCACTCTCCAGGTCCTTGCTTCTTGCCCTGTACCGTATCATTTCCTCCAGACCATGTTTGAGCTTTATCTTCCCTTCTGCCCTGAGGAGACCGTGATTCTTTCTCAATGACCACCATTCTTTCCTAGTTCCAAGACTCACTTTCTTCAGGGGAATGCCTGGGGCAGGGAAAAGAAAAGCACCCACCTTCCAGGGGTGTGCTAACTCCAAAGAAAAAAAAGCATCACACCACTCCCCGGGGCCCACAGGGACACCTGAGGCTCCCTGTCAAATGCCAGCGGCACAGTGAGAGGCCTTCATGTCTTCCCGTTCCCACCCTTGGTCTCTGTTCCTGCCTGCAGTTGCAAGACAGGTGCATCTCCATGTCTCACTTCAGACTTGGAAAAGGAGAAAAACTTAGAGCTCCCCCAAGATTTTGGGGGGGCACTATTCATGAAGAGGAGGACTTAGGGATGATGCCGTGGGAAGTCCTTCCCGTCAGGTGCTGTGGCAGCTGTCCTGGATCTCACGTGAGTCCACGCACTGCACAGACAGCTAGCCGTGGGCACCTGACCAAAGGAGCTTGTTATCTTGCTTTCCGTCGCCTTGAAGTTCTGCTCGACACGACAGCCGATCTGAGGAACCCGCCTGCCATCAAAGCCTGATTCCGCAAGATACAAGCAGTTTATGATTCAAGACAAACTGTCATCGCAGATTAAAACATGTCTACGCCCCCGACGACAATAGTTATTTTTTCTGAGACTATTGAATGCCTTGCTTACATTTCACAGACAAGGGGGAAAGAAATCTAATTCCACTAGGCTGGATCATTTAAAGGCAATCTACGTTCTGTAAACATGCTGAAGAGTAGCGTTCCCAAGGTGATATAAAATAAATCATGCTTGCATGATTCTTCTAGTGCCTTACTGTTTGCTTTCTAGCTTTCCAGCCTAATTCTTCTTTATGTGAAGAATTCCATGCCAGCCATATGTGATGACTTTTGATTTACTCAGTAAGTCCACGACATACCTTCCATCCATGCTATTACTCTAACTAGAAGAATAGTCTCACCCTTATCCACCTGGAAAACTTCTCTTCAATCCTCAAAGCCCAGCTAAGATGCCACCTCTTCTGTAAAGCCCTCCTTTACTCTCACCAAGACTTAGTTCCTGGGAGTCCCCTCCTGGGAGCTGTGTCTTTGCCTCTGTTGTACTGCACTCACCGTTTAGAATGGAGTCTATTCGACTTTTGTCATGTCTGCCTCCCGTTGGGCAAGGAATTCCTCAAGACCAGGGACTATGTTTCTTCAGCACTTAGAGCCTGGCACATAATACGTTCTCAGTAAGAGTTTGCTTAATGTACTTTTCCTCCTATATACAAGGCAACTTGCCCCTCTCTTTTTTACTACTTTAAATGGTGACATTAAGCAAGTGAAGGTGAAATGTTTGATCAAAATAGCAGAAAGGACTATTTCCTAGTAGAGGGACCCTAGTATTATTGTTCCTAAAAGATGTGTTTTATGACCAGAATATTAAAGGGAACTTGGAGTGCTCCCCACTCAGCCTCTGAGTGGGTGTCACAAGAGGCAGCACGGTTCGGACTGGGACCTGAGCCTTAGAGCAGAGGGCTGGGAGCAGCCAGCCTGACCGTGCTACCTAGCATCATACCCTGCAGGGCGCTTACCCAGTAGCCTGAGTCCCTGTTTTGCCTTCCCACCAAAGCATGTATTTGCCACATTCAGGAGGCTGATCTGGGTTTGTGTGTTTATTTGTTCTTTTCTCATTTAGGAAAAATGTTACTTTCTCTGCACTCCCAGGCCTGGAATTTCTGAGTTCAAACACATCATGATTCCCTGGTTCTCTTCTGGAATGCAAAGGATCTAGAAACACCCTTCCCCTCTGACTGTAAGGGGTTTGGAGTAGGTCAGATAGAGATCCTTACAGAGAACTGGACTGGTCTGCCCTACTGTTTACATCCCGTGAACTTAATTTCAGCAATTTAAGGGTGTGTGTGGGGGTGGATGGGTGAGTGTGTTTTAAACTGGCTCCATGGAGGAATGTGGACAGCTCTCCAGTCCTGCAAATGGTCCCTTGAGTGTTTTTCTAGAAGCAATAGGAAGAATTTGTGTGATGTGGGTGAACTTCACACAGCCCCCTCCCAGAGTCTGGAGAGAAGCATTCGTTCTTCTTTTTCAAAAAGCTTTTCCAGATCAGGTTCTCCAGGTGAAGTTCAGTACTAGACACCAAAGCTATAACCAAGCAAGCCATGGGCAGAGCCCTCAAGGAGCTTATGGTCTAGTGGGGGAAATGGACTAGGAAACACTGGGGTGAAAGGAAAGCATCCAGCCTAATCTTTGGGGGCTCAGCGAGGCTTCATAGAAGAAGGGAGAACTCTCTAAGACTTGAAATTAGGAGTCAAACAAGCAATGTGAAGAAGGAGCTTAAATGTGCTGTGAAAACTCTAAGGGACCTGAAAACTTCAGTGTGTGGGATTCCGAGGCCTTCCTGGTCATCTCCAAGATTAATGTAGCCACCTTCTTACTTACTTCACTTGCCCCCCTGCCCCCACACACTTCCAGTCTATGTTTTTCCATCTTTGAGAATATGCCCCAACTGCTGGAAGGATCTTGCCAAAGGAAAGCTCTGAGGACATTATGCTGCTGTTCAAGACCATTCCACAGTTCCTTATTATGTGACAACTTAAAGCCAGGCAGCTCAGTCTCACATTTAGAATCCTCCATAATTGGACTCTAGCTGCCCCCTTTGCCTACTGCTGCTTTCCTGTGTCCTGTATCTAAAACCATCCTTGTTCCTGCCCCAGCCTACCCTCAGCCAATAAAGAGTGGGGCATTTGTCCCCACTCCTGATGCTGGAGCCGATTCCGTTCTGAGTTCAGAGATGTTTATAGCTCTTTAGATCAGCAACTCAATGATTGGAATAGCAAGATTCCAATAGAGGGGGACTGGTAAGAAATAGAATGAGAGCTTAACAAGACCTATTCCAAGCCTATTTCATGTCCATCTAGACAATTTGAGTCAAGGCACGATTAGCCTGGTGACAGCACAGATTTTCCTAGTGATATCAAAGCCAGGAATGAGAAGCACATTTAAGAATGATAATGGGATCCAAGGCTGAAGTCTCGGGACTCTACCCAGGTACAAAATGCAGGGAATTCCCAGGTTCTGCTCTTCATGGGTCTCATCTGGACTCCTTCTCTTCCCTCCCACCCTACATCACATTTGAATGAAGCAAGCCTCTGGGATGCATTGGACGATGATAACAGCAAGTGGTTCCAACTTGTTTGTGGGATGCTGACCTTTGTAACTGAGTTCTTGCTTTTCCCACGTGACCGAGCCCCTGACTCTTGGTCCAGGTAGATGAGCTGTGTTCTCTGCTGAAGAATCTTCTATTTGAGTTTCCAACTGTTGCTGGCAGTCAGCCTCCTGGGACAGGGTTCACGCCGTACCTCCCTTCGGTACCACCTGCAGACCTCAGCTGTGCTCCTGGACACTGACCACAGGCTGGGACCTTAGCCCTTCAGCTGCTGCCAGGCTCCCCTGAGGTTGCTTGTGCCTGGCTCACCGCCTTCCTTCTCTCTGCTTCGGCCACCCATCCAAGGCTGATGGGCATTTCTCACTTCACATCTGTCCCTCCCCATAGGAGCTGCCACAGGGCCAGCAGGACATTTTGGCTCCGCTTCCTGCCTTGTGCACCTGAGCTGAGGTGCACAGTTTCCAATTTTATGTCTGTAAAATGTCCCCTTGTTAGATTTTACCCAGCCCCTCTTACTAAAGCTTCTCTTTTTTGGAGTTATCACAATTCCCCCCACCCTCTTATTGGTCACAAATCTTGATGTGTACAACCTCTCTATCTTTGTCTAAGTTATCAGGAAAAATATGTATCTGGGATGGAATTAAGGACAGAGCTTTTTGCTTGCTCCTAGAAACCCCTCTGTCGTTGATATCAAGCCATAAATCAATCTCTTTGGACATAATTCTTCACTTAATTACTGTTTCACTTGATCATGTAAGCACCCAAGCCAAAATTTTCAAGCATCAAGTCCAGATATTTCAAAATAGTAGCTTACTGGCAAATGTTTTGTTTGGTCTGCACAGCATTTAAAAAATCTGAATTCATATTGAAAATCAGGAGATTTCTCACCAGGATATCCAGATTTCTGGCTTCTCTTGAAAAATACTTAGTAGTCATCAGCTGGAATTGGGTAGCAAGTGCCTTTGTTACACAAGATATGCAGTCTCTGGTTTGCCACCTTCCCTGATTATTTGCTCATTTATGTTTTGAGTTTGCAATCTTTCTAAAGGATAGGAAGAGAGACTTCATATTAGTTATCTGTCATATTTATCATTGTATTAGTTGAAAGTGTTGCTTGCTCAATTGTGTCCGACTGTGACCCCATGGGCTGTAACCTACCAGGTTCCTCTGTCCATGGAATTCTGCAGGCAAGAATACTGGAGTAGGTAGCCATTCCTTTCTTCAGGGGATCTTCCCGACCCAGAGATCGATCCCAGGTCTCCCGCATTGCAGGTGGATTCTTTACTGGCTGAGCCACCAGGGAAGCCATTTCTATGTTACAAATTACCCAATCTTAACAGGTTAAAACAACAAACATATATTATCACACACAGCCTTTGAGGGTCAGGAAACCAGGAGTATCTTATCTGCGTGGTTCTGGATCATCAGGCTATAGTCGAGGTGCTGACTAGGGCTACAGTCCTGCAGGCTTGATTGTGGCCAGAGCCCCTGCGTGGATCTTTCTTCCTGACATGCCAGCTGGCTTCCCCCAGAGCGAGTGACCCAAGAGACAAAGACCAAGCTGTGATGCTTCTCATCATGGTCCCAGAAGTGACTCACTTCCCCTTCTGCCACATTCTATTCTATAGGAGCAGGTAGCTGAGTCCAGTCCGCACTCAAGGGGGAAAGGAATCAATTTCCATGTCTCGAAAAGAGAACTATCAAAGACCTTGTGAATATATTTTAATACTACCACAATCTTTAAATTGGATAATGCATGTAAAATCTTTAGCACTGTGTAGTTATTGCATGGTAAGTGCTCGATAAATGTTACTATTAATAGTAATAGGTAACAGTGTTGAATACCTACCAGTCACTCTTCTAAATGCTTTACATGCATTAACTCTTTAACCTCACAACAGCTCTGTAAGGTAGTTTTTTTTATTATTATTCTCATTTTACAACTTAGACCACATGTCCAGTGAGGTAGAACAAATATAGCTCGTGTCCCCACACTAATAAATGGGGAAACAGTATGGATCACAAATCTGTCCATGTAACCATTATACTACACTGATTTGTAGAATTTTGTATTGTTGCTGTTTGTAGTTGTTATTGATGTTATTATTACTGTTACTATTTACACATTTCCCTGAATTTCCCTGACCAGAGGCACTGACAAGCCTTAATGGAAAGATGTGTTTCACTTACTGCCTTGCTCTGATAAACCTGTGCTGGGTCCTAGGAACTATTTTATGAGGTAGGTACTCATTTCTCACCTTTTCCAGTCTTGCTACTTGCTCGTGGGTAAAGATGAACCTCTTAAACATGACGTTCAGGGTCCCTTCTTCAGGGTCTGCCCCTCCCTCCTCTCACCCCCACCTCATCCCCTCCAACCTGGTGTCCTCTGCCCTGGCTGAAGGGGCTTCAGCCAAGCTTAAGCCCCATACTCCTGTTTCCAGGATTTGTGCACATGATGGTTTTATGTGCCTGGAACACCTTTCTTCTTCTCCTAAAAAGTAAATCTTGGGACTTCCCCGGCAGTCCAGTGGTCAAGACTCCGCCTTCCAATGCAGGGGGTGTGGATTCAATGCTTGGTTGGGAATCTGAGATCCTGCATGCCTCGTGGCCAAAAAACCAAAACAAAACAGAAGCAATATTGTAACAAATTCAGAAAAGACTTTAAAATGGTCCACATTAAAAAAGATTTTTTTTAAAGTAAATCTTACCTGTGCTTGGTATTAAATTCAATTGCCTGCAATGTAACTAATCCTTTCCCTTTTCTGGGGTTGAAATCCATCTGGTTTTCTAGCCCTTTTCTTCTGCATATTAGTTCAGTGTTATTATCTCCAGTGGATCTTGGTGCCCTGAGTTGTGGTTTTCTTGGCTGGGAGCCTGGATTCCCCTGGGAATAGTCAGGCACTGTCTTCATGTTCATTTTTAGTGAACACCCAGAAGAGACTGAATTCCTGATTTCAAAACCTGATCTTGCCATTTATAAGCCAGTGACTTACCCTGATGCCTCTGCACTTCGGTTTTCTCATCTTTAAAAGAGAGAAAATAATTTAGAATAATCTTCCTATGAGCATGTTGTGAGGAATGAATGAGATAGTTGTGGAAAATGCTTAGAAAGTCCCAACCAGCCCACAGTCAGTGTCTCCTATGGTGACTATTTATTCTTTCCTCCATTTTAACCTACTGCTCCATGGGCTCAGGCGTAACTGACACAAGGTGGTCATGCCCAGCGCAGGGGTCCATGTCCTGACCTCTAGGATTTACAGAGAGGAGGCAGTGGGCATGGCAGGAGCTCACTTGGGAGAAAGATATATATATGCAGATTTGAATCCAGCCTCTGCTGCTTATTAGGTATGCAATCTTGGGCATGAGCTTAACACCTCAGTTTTCTCATCTATAAAAAGCAAATACCAATAGCTCCTTGAGGATCATTGTGAAGATTAAATAATGCCTATAATGTGTGGAGCAGTTTAGTGCAGGAACATAGCAGTTATTTAATAAATGTTAATTTCCTTCCTCTTCCCTTCAAATCAAGCATTATTCTGGAGGGCACAGCGGTGAGCTGCAGGATGGAAGCTGAGGAGCCGTGCTTTCTCCCGGATGACTCACACATGCCATCGGCCCAAATAACAGGCCCCTTCTTAACTTGGTTCTTACAGATCCCCATCAACGGCGATTTTGAATCTCCTATTTTCTCTATACAATCTTTTAAAAATAAGAGCCCTCTTAAAAGAATCCTCTAGGGTCTGATTTTTCTGGGTTTCCTGTGTTCTTCCTGTTTCGGATCATCGCTGGTTGTACAAGCAGATTTTTGGTTCCGAGGGCTTCCTTCCAAAGCTGCTGCTGTTGTTGTTCAGCTGCTGAGCCGTGTCTGACTGAGACCCCATGACTGTGTATGACAGGCCTCCCTGTCCTTCACTATCTCCGGAAACTTGCTCAAACTCACGTCCATTGAGTCGGTGATGCCAGCCAACCGTCTCATCTCTGTCGTCCCCTTCTCCTCCTGCCTTCAATCTTTCCCAGCATCAGGCTGTTCACATCAGGTGGCAAAAGTATTGGAGCTTCTGCTTTAGCATCCATCCTTCCAGTGAATATTCAGGGTTAATTTCCTTTAGGATTGACTGGTTTGATTTCCTTGAAGTCCAAGGGACTTTCAGTAGTCTTCTGCAGTACTCCATGAAATCACAGATCTTTTTCTGTCCACTCTTAGAAGTCTGTCTACTAGAACCCAGGCCCTCTCTGCCAGGCCCTGGAAGAATAATATATGGATATTTCCCCCCAGGTTCTCAACACTCCACCAATTCCTCATGGTTCATAGGAATGACAAGTCCAGAATAGCAAAGGTGTTTTTTTTTAAATTATTGCTCCCTTATCATATATCAAGTACTGTCTTAGCACTAGAAATTCGTAGAGAAAAAGCCCATGCCTATATAAATCTGACATTTTAGCTACAGACACAGACAACAACATCAAAACAATAAAATAAGGATTGATGTAATTCTTAGATAGTTAAAAATGCTTTCAGAAAAACAAGACAGGGAGGGCGGAGGGATGGATTGGAGGAGTGGGTTGATGAGGTAGTCAACCTCATCCTTTCTGAGGTTATAAAGTTAAAGCAGAGACTGAACCCTGGGAATCAGCTGTGTTAAGATCAGGAGATGTTTGAGGCAGGAAGTACCCTTGACTCCTAGAAGAACAGTCATGGTCACTGGGGACTTTCTGACCCCTTGAAATAGGCAGTGTCTGTGTGTGTGCATGTATGCATGCATGTATCTATGTGTGTGTGTGTGTGTGCATTTTTTTTTCAGGGGAAAAGACCTGTAGATTTTATTAGACTCTGAGGTCACTAAGATGCACAAAGTGTAAATAACCATGACACTGTTCTCTCTAGCCATAGTGGCAGAGAATTGTTAGTTAGTTTTCCAGGATCCTGCTTGAATGAGATAGAAGCCTTCCCTTTGGCATCTGGGCAGCCAAGACCCTCCCTGCCAATCCTGGTATCTGGACCAGAAACAGCCTATCTCTGGCTCCATCTGATTACAGCACCAGTAGCAGATTAAGAGCCAGAGTGCTCACCTCTCTTCTCCCCTTTCAGCCTCACCAGACACTTATACCCTCAGGTTAGCTGGTGCTGGGCAGGCGGAAGTTGATACTTCCCACCCCAGCAGCCCTGATCCCCTAGCCTCAAGTCACACGCACTTCTCTGCACTCCCCATGGGACCGTCCTCTTGCCTGGCATCCATCCTCAAGTTCCCTTTGCTTCTGACCAGTCTGTTCATATCATTGAGCAGGCTTCTGAGAGAGAAGGTTTGTTTTCAGCCCCACCTCAGTAGTCTCCTCCTCTGACTCACGGCCACCTCCCACACGTGCATCCTCTCTCCAGCATCCCTGTCTCTCTCCATAGTAACCGGTTCACACATTTCTCCTCTGGCATCACTTCATCTCTAAACATACCCCCTCGCCCTCTCCTCACGCAATGTCCTGCTTGATCCAGCTTTTGTGGATTCCAGGCCAGAATCAAGAAAGCCAAACGATGCTTAAAAATACCATCAGGAGACCCAGCTGATGTCCTGCCAAGCCTTCGCTCTTTCAGAGTCAGTGGGGAAAAAGGCAATTAAAGTACCACTCAACTATCCCAGTTCCTCAGTGTCTGGCCCAGACTTTAGAGACATGCTTCTGGGTGAGGTTGTCTGGTCCCCAGTGGATTAACAACAGAGGCAGGTCAGCGTGGTTGGGGAAGGCTCAGCCATCCCACCTGGCCATACCCGCAGCAATAAGCAGCAATGCTGCCCTTGTACTCGCCAGGGTTGGAGAATCTGCTTGGAGCTACTTGAGGTTCACATAAGGTTTAGGTGGACGTGATTTGCCTACAGAAGGTTGAGTCCCCCCTAACATTTTCTCAGTGTTCTTGCTTTCATCTCTGGCAAGAGGACCCCAAACTCTGTGGTTCCTGAAGGTGTGCCGTCACCTTTCTCCTAGTCTCTGGGTCCAGTTTTCCCATCTCATGGGATCATTGTAAAGATGAAATGAGATAATATAGATGAAGTACCTGGGCTCCCCTGGTGACTCAGATGGTAAAGAATTTGCCTGCAATGTGAGAGACCAGTGTTCAATCCCTGGGTCAAGAAGATCACCTGGAGAAGGGAATGGCCACCCACTCCAGTATCCTTGCCTGGAGAGTTACATGGACAGAAGAACCTGGCAAGCTACAGTCCATGGGGTTGCAAAGAGTTGGACACAACTAAGTGACTAAAACACACACCCACACACACGGAGGAAGTGCCTAGCACATGGGAGGTAATCAGACAGGCCAAGTTCCCTCTCCTACTTCCCTTCTCTCTGTCACCTCTGGGGCCATCTCCTCCTCTTCTGATCAAAGTCACTTCACCATGAGCAGGCTTCTGTTAGGGGCTCTCTGGGCTATGGGCATCATAACAGTCATAGGGATTCAGACACCCATCCATAAAGGAGTTCTGATGCAGCACCTTTCAGGGCCCGGATAGACAGGAACTGAATCTTATCGGAGGATGGGTGTCTGATACTTTGTCCTCCATATTTTCACTGAATGAATGAGTGAATGATTTGAAAAAGATGACAGAAAGCCCAGGTTCTGAGGCTGGAGACCAACACAGGCTGATGCTGCAGAGCTGATTCTGTGTGTGGAGTTCTCTGCAGAAGAGCCTCACACCTGGGTGACCCATGAGTTGTTTCCGTGGTAGGAGCATCAGGCCTGAATGCTTTAACCCCAGGTGTTCTGGGGGAGCAAGGGACTCATCACAGGCCAGGCACAGTCAGCATGTGGTCAGGAGGGTTTCCGTGACCCTGGAAGTGGCCAGACCTAGCTTTGACATGCTCGTGACAGGCCAGACATGCTCATTCCATGTCCTACTGGCTCAGACAATGGTCCCTGGCCCTTGTTAGAGACCCAGGATAGGCCTGAGTGAGGCTTGGGCCTGGGTGAGGAACTCATAATAATAAGGAATACAATGACTTGTATTAATTGGGGTGTGGGAACCAAAAACCTCACTCACTTGACTTTCTGGAAGGGGGAAGTTTCCTTTGCTGCTATGGTACATTTTAAAATTAATAAATGGATAAAAGGTCTTTCCTGACATTTCAGCTGATTTCTCAGAGACCTTAAGGTGAGAGGATAGCAAACAACTTCCTTACAACTTCCTAATATTTTTTTAGCCCAGCCTTCAAGTCCCCTTACAACCTGCCCGCAACTCATATATCTAGTGACCTCTCTACCCATTTGAATCTGTTCCCCCAAGCTCAGCTGTCACCCACATTTGGTGTGCCTGCCACTCACCATTTGTCAAATGTGCATGTTCATGCCTCTCGGGCTTTATGCATGTTATTTTTCTTCCTAGGACACTTCTTTCTGTCCCCTGTTATCTTCCTATAGCCAAGTCCCATCATCCATCCATTTGAGACAAACTCAAATGTCATCCTATGATGCTGGTCCCATCCCATGCTGTATTATCACAGTGCCTTGTGACAACCACTTTTAGAATATATTTCAATGCACAAAAATGATCTGTTCAGTTATTTCCTCCTCTGCACTGTGAGCTTCTTGAGGGTGGAGCTCAGTCTTACTCCACATGCCCAGCCCCGAGCACCAGGCCTGCCGCGTGCTAGGCACTCCAGAAGCATCTGCCAGTTGAACACCTGAATGAAAGGAACACAATGGGACATGAAGCGAGGAAGAGTGATGTGGTCAATATTTGGTGCCTGTCTGTCAGGGAAGTAATATTTCTTGGATTTTCTGAAGTAAGTCTCGCTAGAGGAATATGAGGATACATGTTGCTGAAATAATGGGGTCTGAAAAAAATCAATAATTCCAAAGGCCGGCAAAAGTGACACCGGCTGCTGCTAGCCGTGAACGTTTGCAGACTTTATAGAGGGTAGCTCCTCAGCAGGGCTGCTCACCCACCTGGTCCAACAGTCTCCTGCCAGTGGTTGGGGTACCTGTAATTACCTTGTTGCTGTTTAGTGGCTAAGTCATGTCCAGCTCTTTTGCGATGCCATGGACTGTAGCCTGCCAGGCTCCTCTGTCCGTGGGATTTCTCAGGCAAGAATACTGGAGTGGGTTGCCAGTTTCCTCCTGCAGGGGATCTTCCCAACCCAGGGATCAAACCCACATCTCCTGCATTGGCAGGTGGGTTCTTTACCACTGAGCCACTGGAATCCTACCTGCTTACCTACGTCCTGCATTCTGATGGCATCTCTAGGCCCCTCAGCTCTGCCTTTGGTAGCTTTAAAGGAAGAGAAAGGCCAGTGCGGGATGGACAGGGGCGCCCAAGAGCCAGCCAGCGTTAGCCATCCATATCAACATGCCAGCATAGGCATCAGTCCGAGGCACTAAACTAAAAACAAACACAAAGCAATGATTCCAGCAGTTGATTTTTGTTGTTGTTGTTTCCACTTGCAATGCAGCACAGCCTCAGTAGCCTGGAATACTCAGTGAGTTTTATTAGACAGCTCAAGTCCTCCCAGAACCCAAGCTTAGATTTGTGTCTCTCTCAACCCCAGTCTCTCCCAGTCCCGCCAGAACTGAAACGTGGACAGAAAAGGCTTTGCCTGGGGCAGGGGAGGAGGGGGCAGTGCTGGGCTGGCCCCTCCCTTCTCAGGCCTCATCTCTGCTCAGTTTCATGGATGAGGCTGGGCAGTCCAAGGCTGAGAGGTCATGGGAGGGATGCGTGGGGGCCAGTCTTACTTTCTAGGGGGCTGCCTGCTTTGTCTGGTTGTGCCATGCCAGGCTAAACAAATAGTTCTTTTCACTTCTCAGCCTGGGGCCTTTCCAGGAAACCCAGCCTCTTGCTGAGACCAGCCCACAGCCCTAAGCCTTTGCTGGAGTTCCCCTGAGATCCACAACTTGTCTCTGGCTTTCCAAATGCTTTCAGCTTCCTCCTCTGTGTTAGATAAATGACATCGCTGCTCCTCTGTGGTCAATATCACCCCTGCCTGGAGATCCTGGCTGCCAGGTCCCTTCTCCATCACTGTCTGCCCCGCACTGTGTTTGCTTTTTTTTCACATACACAGACTCACTGCCTGACATCAGAGAATAAATCCGTGTATGTATGTATGCATTGCTGGTCTCCATTAATAGTCTGTGAGTCCTCAAAGGAAGGGAGCTAGGTTTCCTCTTTGAGGTCATTCAGTCTAGGCAGCAGCTGACCCTGAGGGATGCTCTGTGAATGACTTAGCACTGAGGCAGCAGGATGTCTTCCCTTGATCCAGAGTTCACATGTCCATTTTTACCCTGGAAAGTTCAGGTTCTAGAAGGCTGGATGCTGGCCCTGGACTTGAGTGGCACAGATGCAGTTTGGATCCAGACTTCACCATTAGTAATGTGATCCTGGGCAAGTTGTATCTGCTTTCTTATCTAGACAGTAGGGCTTGTGCTAGATCCTTCCTCACAGGTCCAGATAAGGACTTAGTGTGACAGGTCAGACGAAGGGCTGAAGACAGTGCCTGGTGCATATGTACAACAGCTGAGCAATGTTAGCTGTAAAAGTTTCCTAACACCGTGGTCAGAACAGGTGGTCGGGGGAGTAGGACCTGTTCAGCTTCTGTGGACCCCCAGGAAGCAGCAGGGATGTGGAAAGGATGACATGTTTCTCAAGGTTATTCCATTTATTGAGGGGATTGAGCAGGCAGAAGTTCAACAGTGACCTTGAAGAGGGGAGGTGGCAAAGCCGGGCTTCCGACCGGCCTCCTGTCCCTGGGATTGAGTCTGAACCTTGCCACTATAAGCTGTATGATTTTAGGGAAGAATCTTCATGTTACTAAGCCTCAGTTTTCATCTGTGAACAGCGACCAGAGTACTGTTTAGCCTGCATAGGACTGACCAGGACGATGCATATGGAACAAACCAGTGAGCCCAGGCACCACTGTTGGTTAGCAGCTGTGCGGAAACTTCAGAAAGTGGGTTCTAGACAAAGTGTGATTTTTTAACTCCTGTATAGGCTTATCAGAAACACCACTGGGTTTTGGGGGTATTTTCCAGAAAAATCTCCAAACCTGAGTTTGAAGACTTCTGTTCCAGGTGTTGCCCAGCCAGCAACATTCCTCCATAAATACCAGGCTCTGCTGGACTCTTTCCTGGGGACAAGAAAGAGGAAGACCCCATATCCCTCTTCCAGGTGCTCACCATCCACTGGGACATTGAATAAGTGAGTGCAATGAGAGAGGTGGAGCCCCAGGGCAGAGGAAGCCAAAGAAAATAAGCCCCAAGGTCTTTCTGGAGTAGTTTAAATCCTGGTCACTAGGACACAATGAGCTGAGACACCATTCATTCATTCCTGTAAAAAATTCCTTTTTCCACCAGCAAAAAGATCACAACTTGCTGAAGGCTCAGGTGACAGCCTTTATAAAAAATCAAAGTGAACGTGGACGGCATCCCTGCTGTATGCTAGTCTTGGTGGCATACAAACCAGGACAGTTTGGCAGAGTCGGTGATGCTAGGCTACACTTGTGGCCTCACCTTTTAGGTACACACAGCTGCCTTCCCACTGCCCCTATTTGCATCTCCTTATCTAGGGGTTTTCTCCAAAGCCAAGGCAGGTTTATCTGCCATGCACAGAGCAGCCTGGATATGCTGAGAATTAGCAGGCCCCAGGAGCAGCCCTCAACAGTGACTATGGGAACTGACATATGGATACCCTGGCCCTCTCTTTCTAGCCTCATTTTGCTCATTTGGGAAATAGCCCCAAGAGTGTAAAAGGTCTGTGCCTCATGGATGTGCTGTGAATGAGAACCAAGATAGCATAGGCTTCTTTTGCTTTTTATCTGCTTTAAATCATAAAGTGAGGCTGATGAGACATACTGAAGTGCCCAGCGCAGAGCCTGGGCTGATGCTCATTAAGTGCATCCTCCCACTGCTTACCCAAGGTAAGAAATGTGTTAAAATGTGAACTCTGAGGCCAAACTGCCAACTTTGGATGTCAGCTCCACCACTTGTTACAGGCATAGTTCACTTTATTATGCTTTGAAGATACAGTGGTGTTTTTTTGTTTTGTTTTGTTTTTTTACAAATTGAAGGTTTGTGGCAATTCTGAGTCAACGAAGTCTATCAGCACCATTTCCCCTACAGCATTTGCTCACTTTGTGTGTCTAAGTCACATTTTGGTAATTCTCACAATATTCAAACCCTCCACCAGCAAAAAGATCACAACTTGCTGAAGGCTCAGGTGACAGCCTTTTTTCAGCAATAAAGTATTTTTTAGTTAAAGCTACACATTTTTTAGACATAATGTTATTGCACATTTAATAGACTATAGTCTAGTGTAAACGTAACTTGTGTATGCACAAGAAAACAGAAAATTCCTGTGACTCACTTTAGTGCAATACTTGCTTTGTTTCAATAGTCTGGAACCAAACCCATGATAGCTTCAAGATTTGCATGTGTTTGAACTTGCAAAAGTTACTTAACATCTTTGTGCCTCAGTTCCTCATCTATAAAATGAATTACTATTAATCCTTACCAAATTGAGTTCTCATTAGTATTCAATGATTTAATAAAAAGAAAGTCTTGTACATAGAAAGTGCCCCCGAAGGGGTGGTCAAAGGATGACAGGTCGGGATGGGAAGGGTTTGGGGACTGAATATGAAGTGGCCATATGGTGAGTGGCCCCCAGGAGGGTCCGGTGCCTGGGGAAGTCCTATGCCTGGGCAATTTGCTATAGGCCCAACTTTCCCAAATAATGCAAGGGTCCCTGCTTCCAGCCTCAGGCCCCTTCCTTCAAAATGGAGGAAGGGAACAAAGGGGTTCAGGCTAATGAGAAAATAAAACCCCACCTATTAAGGAATTATAACATGCTGGGCAATACCTTACAGAACCCTATAGCAACTAAAGAGGTAGACAGAATTATTCCCATCTCAATGATGAAAAAACTGAGGCTCAGGGTGGTTAAATTATATACCCAAAGTTACACAGCTGATGAGTGGCCTGCCTAAGATTTAAATGAGGGCCTTCCTGGTGGCTCAGATGGTAAAGAATCTACCTTGCAGTGCAGGAGACCTTGCAATGCAGGAGCCCTGGGCTCGATCCCTGGGTCGGGAAGATGCCCTGGAGAAGGGAATGACTACCCACTCCAGTATTCTTGCCTGGAGAATTCTATGGATAGAGGAGCTAATGGACTATAGTCCATGGGGTTGCGAAGAGTCAGACACAACTGAATGACTGACACTAAACTGAATAAAGGTCAGTTTTCATTCCAATCCCAAAGAAGGGCAATGACAAAGAATGCTCAAACTATTGTCTAGTTGCCCTCATTTTACATGCTAGCAGTGTAATGCTCAAAATCCTTCAAGACAGGCTTCAGCAGTACATGAACCAAGAAATTTCAGATGTACAAGCTGGGTTTAGAAAAGGCAGAGGAACGAGAGATCAGATTACCAACATTTGTTGGATCATAGAAAAAGCAAGGAATTCCAGAAAAACATCTGCTTCATTAACTATGCCTTTGACTGTGTGGATCACAACAAACTATGGAAAATTCTTAAAGAGATGGGAATAGCAGACCACCTTACCTGCCTTCTGAGAAACCTGTATTCTGGTCAAGAAGCAACAGTTAGAACCAGACATGAAACAATGGACTGGTTCAAAATTGAGAAATGAGTACATCAAGGCTGTATATTGTCACCCTGCTTATTCAACTTATATGAAGAGTACATCATGTGAAATACCAGGCTGGATGAATCACAGGCTGGAATCAAGACTGCTGAAAGAAATATCAACAACCTCAGATATGCAGATGATACCACTGTAATGGCAGAAAGTGAGGAGGAACTAAAGAGCCTCTTGATGAGGGTAAAAGAAGAAAGTGAAAAAGCTGGCTTAAAAATGAACATTCAAAAAGTTAAGATCATGGTATCTGGTCCCATCACTTCATGTCAAATAGAAGGGGAAAAAATGGAAACAGTGACAGATTTTATTTTCCTGGACTCCAGAATTACTGCAGATGGTGACTGAAGCCATTAAATTAAAAGATGCTTGCTCCTTGAAAGGAAAGCTATGACAAACCTAGACAGCATATTAAAAAACAGAGACATGACTTTGCCAACAAGGTTCTGTCCAGTCAAAGCTGTGGTTTTTCCAGTAGTTATGTATGGATGTGAGAGTTGGATCATAAAGAGGGCTGAGTGCCAAAGAATTGATGCTTTCAAACTGTGGTGTTAGAGAAGACTCTTGAAAGTCCCTTGGATAGCAAGGAGATCAAGCCAGTCCATTCTAAATGAAATCAGTCCTGACTATTCATTGGAAGGACTGATGCTGAAACTGAAGCTCCAATACTTTGGCCACCTGATGCGAACAGCTGACTTACTGGAAAAGACCCTGATGCTGGGAAAGATTGAAGGCAGGAGGAGAAGGAGGTGACAGAGGATGAGGTGGTTGGATAGCATCAACTCCATGGATGTATGTCTGAGCAAACTCTGGGAGACAGTGAAGCACAGGGAATCCTGGCGTAGTGCAGTCCATGGGGTCACAAAGAGTTGAAATTGACTTAGTGACTGAACAACAAGGGTTTAAACCTCTCTCATAATCCCCTGATCTTTCGATGAAGAAATAAAATCTTAAAGGCTAAGAGCAGAGCACTTCAGTTCTTCCTTGTCACCCACCCCTTCATGGGATCCTTCCTGTTGAGAATAGATTGCCTGAAGATGTTCTGGAGCTGAGGAGAAGCCCATCAAACCTCCTAAGCTGACAGGCACAACAGCAGACTGAGGTGTAAATATGTGTGCAAAGCCCACACCTCTGGGTTTCCTGAGTCGTGAATCAGCCAAGCTGAGGCTGCCGGTCACACAGCCTGAGCAGCAGTGATTTGCATGAGTACTGAGCTGACTTACAGCCTGGAGGAGCCTTCACTCTTCCCCTGGAGGATGTATGGGGCTGCATCAGCAAGACTTGGACCCTAAAGCCTGATGTCTGTCCTCACTGGTCACCCAGAGGAGCACCAATGTTTCTAGCATCCATGTCTGTTTTCCAAGGAGGGAAAAAGAAAAAAAAAACCTCTCTTCCCCTGGTCTTTCCTTCCAGTTGAAGAGCAACAACCAGAGGAGGGAAGCCTTTCTAAATAACCTGAGCCAGGTCATATGAGGCAGGAAGACTATTTTCAAGCAGAGGGAGTAGTTCGTGCCAAGGCACTGTGGCACCACTGAGCTTGATGTATTTGGGAACTTGATGTGTGCAGAGTCTGGCAGAAGAGTCTGAGAAGCAAAAAGAGGCCAGGACCTGGCATGCCAATATCAATGGCAGGGGGTGGGGAGTGGGAGTGGGCATAGGGAAGCTGGTACTGTAGGCATTTACAGAAGCTTAGACTCCTAGGATCTCAGGATCGTGGGTCTTGGTATCTGAGAATCTCAAGATTTTGAACTCATAAAGTCTTGGGCTCTTCTTCCTGAGATTTTGATCATCAATTTTCTGAGCTAGGCAACACTCAAACTCTCCAACTCTGGCACAAGATAAGTTAGCACCAAAATTCTGGTTGGTCTCTGACTTAACTGCTAGTGGCAACTGTCCTTCCCCAGTGCCAGCACGTGGGCCAGCCTCTGGGATCACGTTTGCCTGCTGGGACACCAACAGGGCCTGTTCTCAGCCTGGATTTAACCTGTGGTTAATGGCTGGACTCCAGTATATTCCAAGGCTTTGAGTTCTTGGTCACATCCTCCCTAGAAGCTCACAGGGGGCCTACCTACCTAGTACTCCTGAGCCGGAGCAGCTGGACAGGAGCAATGTCCACTCTGCCTGGACCCCCAACATTCATGGCATTTCTAATAAGTCCTGGAATTCCTGCTGAGAACCTTGAGAATAGCAGGAGCATTTTATGTCCTTCAAGCAGTTTCACGGCATCTGTGCTGGGGCTCACCTTTAGTTCACAGGGGTTTCCTTCTCACGTGGCCCCAGAGAGGGCAAAGGCAAGTTGGTCCTTTTCCAAGGTTTTCTAGTCCATGAGGACAACTGAGGTCTGTGAGTCTTCTTTTCTGATTTTCATTTTCTGAATTACTCATGGTGGAAACATAAGAGAGCGGATGGAATAGAAAGCCTGGTGCTCTGGCCCTGGGGGAAGAAGAGCTGGGTTCTTTTGCTGGCTGTTCATAATTGGGCAAATCTGGGTGTGGCAGGAGCCAAGCGGATGTGAGCGCTCAGAAGCCCCTGCCTGGAACAGAAGGGTGCTGGAACACACGCCTATCCCCAGACCATGCCTAGGCCCATGGGGAACAGCCAGATGGGTTCAAGCAACCTTATGTCTTTGGAGCCACAGTGGATTTGCCAGGCATGACTGCACTGTGAATCCACAGGTAACAAGCACTCAGTCTGAGGCCCTGTTCCCTCATTTCTTGATCTTGCTTGCTTGAGGATTTGTATCCCAGAGAAACTGGATTTTGTGTATGAGTGATCTATCGGCCCTTGCATCAAAAGAAAGCTGAGTCTGTCAGTCTAATTCCTTCCCTTGGGTTCTAAGGATACATAGCTGTAAAAAAAAAAAGACTGTTTTCCTCCCGGAACAGATCTGTGATCATAGAACACTGCTGCAACCTGGGACACGCGGCTCCTTTGGCAGACGGTGGGGCAGGGTGACAGACATGGTCTGTCCAATCCGGCAGATGTGAGTTTGAATCCCTGCATGTTTTTTTTACTGTCTGTGTTATTTTGGGCTTGTCATTTCAAGTCTGATCTTTGAATTCTCTCTTTTATCATTTGGAGATAATCTTCTGTGGGATTAGGGACACAGATTCAAGGCTGCCTATGTTTGCATCCCAGCCTAACTCCTCTAGCTCCACCTCTCTCTGCTGGGGTTCCCTAATGTATGGAATGGAAATTACAGTACTGCCTACCTTGAGTAGTAGTACAGTCGTTGAGAGGACTGAATCAGTCATATATAAACCCGGTTTGGAACAGTGCATGGCACATGATAAGCACCAAATAAATTCCCATTAGCTATAAATGTCATTGTTGGTAGGGTGCTAGTGAGATTTCAATATGACGAAAACCTAGAATAATGTACAGCACTTCAAAAGTGCTTAATATATAATTGCTGAATGAATGAATAAAGAACGGGATGGATTGAGGTAAAGCCCTGAGCGCAGTGCCCATTATGTGTGAGTGAAGGGAAGCACCCACAGAACCACAGGCTTTCTGCCTTGGCCACTGGAACCAGTGTGCTCAGCTGACCTGGACCGCTGCCAGCTGATCATCCTTCCCTGACTCTGCACATCTGTTCTGAACTTAAAGTCAGTAGCATCAGGTGAGTAGCCCGAAACCAGCTATGATGAGAGAGTATTTACACTACAGACATTGGCAGATGTTATAAATCAGGTTTCCGTTTGTTGAGAGGGAGAGAAAAAGAAAAAAAAAAGAGATGGAGAGTTAAACATTGATTGGCACCCAACGCACATCCTTGACTGTCCAAGGGACCATTTATACATCATCCACCTCAATCATCTTTAGAAACCAGGTTCTGACCATTTTGTTGCAAGATATAGGATCTTTGGGAAAGTAAGTCATTTAGGAGCAGATAAGAGGCTGTTAATGGATGCTAAGAGCTTGGGGTTGGAGACCTCACTAAGTGAGGAGTACATATTTCATGCGGGTTTTGGTGGTCACTCATGCCTGGCTATGATACAGAAGACTAGACCTGGAGGCAAATGGCTGGGTCTATTAATAGGTGGTAATTCTGGGACTTGGAATAGCTGAATTAAAGCCTGGAAACTCCCAGGAAGATTGTGAAAATCTGCCTGGACCCTGTGAACATGTTTTATATGCTGTCTGTGTGGCTCCTAGGTGGAGCCTTTCTCTAAGTCCTTAGTAAGGAGAACCATTAAAGGTCATTCCAGAGCTACTTCAGTATCAATTGACTTTGAAGAAGTGAAGCTATTAAAGGAGTATATGGAAGAGAAGAGGGAATGGTGTGGAAGGCATTTGTAAACTGCCCAGGGTTTGAAAGCCTGTCCAGAGTGATCTTAAAGAGCAATTCACAAAACAAGGCTGCTCTTGGACTGGAGTCTCAGGCTGGTCTATTCTTCTGGGGTTGAAACTGCTCAAGCCCAGCTCACCATCATTCATCAGCAGGACCATCTGAGTCCACAGTCTCCCTACAGATTCTTTAGGGGTCAGGGGGAGGGGAGGGCTGGCATATTCTTTTATTTTTTAGATCCCCCGGTGAGTGGATGAGCAGCTAGGTACGACAGCCATTGCATCCAAATGAATAATGTCTCTTTTAAAGTGTTTTGACACATCATTGGTGTTTCAATGGCCCTAAATGGCTTTAGAGGAAAGCCAGTTAATCTTCTGATCTGAGGAAGATCAGCTACTGTTCACTTTTGAAGGAATAAACAGAAATGTGTTGTGCTTTTAATCTTCAGATTAGCATCATTGGCAACTAGCAATTATTAGCACTTGTCAGTGGGGTGTTCACCCACCCCTCCCAGGCAACTGGAGGGAGGGGGTGGCAACTCCAGTCTAGGCTGGGCTTTGGAGGACAGCACTGAGCTAGTGGCAGGACTGGGTGGCATCAAAGTGTACAGATGGGGAGAGAGGGCAAACAAGAGCGTGCCTTGAGCAGAGGGCAGCGGGGGACCTACAGAGGACTGTCCAAAGCATTTGATCCAAACATGACTATGTAGAGAAAACAACTGCTAACTGAAAGGCCTGCAATCAAAAGCAGCCAGGTGGAGCCCATGGGTTTGGGAGAATGAAAAGGACAACTATCCAGCAAGGTTGTAGGGGAGACTCTTTCAGATTCTGAACCCTCTTCTGTGGGCTGAAACCACACATAATTCTAGAGGAGGCTCCTTTCCCACCTGTTATAAAGCTGCTGCTGCTAAGTCACTTCAGTTGTGTCCAACTCTGTGCGACCCCATAGACGGCAGCCCACCAGGCTCCTCCGTCCCTGGGATTCTCCAGGCAAGAACACTGGAGTGGGTTGCCATTTCCTTCTCCAATGCGTGAAAGTGAAAAGTGAAAGTGAAGTTGCTCAGCCAAATCCGACTCTTAGCGACCCCAGGGACTGTAGCCTACCAGGCTCCTCCATCCATGGGATTTTCCAGGCAAGAGTACTGGAGTGGGGTGCCATTGCCTTCTCTGTTTATAAAGCTAGTCTTCATTTATTTCAGTTGTTACCAATCTTAGCTGCCCGTCAGAATCTCATAGGGAGTTTATACATGTTACTGAGCCCTTTTTATAGGAGCAGCTCCTACTTGGTTCCAGCCAGTTGCTGCCAAGCAGGATTGCCTTGCAGACCAAAGAAATATAGATGTAGGACCAGAGCTGCCAGTTTGAAAACTCATGCGTGCTCAGATTTCCAGAATGGGACCTCCGTTCATCAAGGGCTCTGCAGGGTTTCTCGCACTCAGCACTGCTGACACTTTGAACTGGGAAACTTTTGATTGTGGAGGGCTGTCCTGTGCACTGTAGGATGTTTAGTGGCATGCATGCCTGTAGCACCCTCTCCAGATGTGACCATCAAAACTGCCTCCAGACACTGCCAAATACCCCCTCAAGGGCTGAGAATGTGGCAAAATCACCCCCAGGTGAAAACCACTGGGCTAGGAAAGTAACAGAATATGAGTCTTCTAACTTTAGCCTATGCTCCCCTGTCTGCCTACCCACTGCTCCAAGCACTGCTTCTTAGGCTCAGGAGGCCCAGTCATGTAGGAAGACTCAGTGTCGGGGAGCACTGACTCAGTGCCCGGAGTTCTTTTTCGAGAATCTCTCCCTTTCCTGCTCCTCATTCTCTCTCACCCCTCCCTCCTCTCTTCCTCCCTCCCTCCTTTCTCTCTCCCTCTCTCTCCCCATCTCTACCCAGTCCCCTCTCTGTGTGGACTGCAGCACATGCCTTTTAAACATCCAGCAGAATGAAAGCTCTTTACAGACGATCCTGTTCACAGCTAGAGCCATAGCAGCCAGATCAATAGCTGGTACATAGCGAGTGCTCAGTGTTTGCTGAATGAATGAGTGAGTGGCCTCTCCCTTCATTCTCCCTTTTCCCAAACCTCCAGCAGACAAGAGAAATGATTGTCTGAGGACTGAGAGAAGGATGAGGAGCTGGACCTGGTTCTCCAGACAAAGCTGGGCAGGCTGGTTTACAAGGATGCCTGTGCAGCCATCTTTCATAAGTGAAGCCCCATTGGACGTCAGTGTCCTGATCCTTTATTTTCCTTTGTGCAAGAGATAAAGAGTATCTCATTAGGTTTTTAAATCAGATTAACAGCCACTGGTACCAGACTTCTGTTCAGCTTGCATTGTGTTTCTTTTAGGGTGTCTGTGAGGAGCTAATTGCTTTTTATTTAGCAGTACAAGGGGCATATATAGGCAGGGAAGAAAGGGCTCTGTCTGACCAGCCTGGTGAGTGTTGCATTTTCACTTGGCATCTAAGTCTGAAGGGGGAGAATAGCAGCTTGCACTCAGCTGGCTCCAAGAGGAGGCACGGGCTGGGGAGGGAGGGGAGTGGCCTGTGACCTCCTAAGAGCAGAATGTTGTTTCATCAGCACGGCTTCCAGGAGTGCTGATGAGCAGAGGTCGTTCAGATGTCAGCAGAGCAGGGATTTGCGGACAGCAGGAGAGGCTGAGGAGCAGCACAAGCAGGAGGACACCTGGCCCCATGCAGGGTGCAGATTGTATTCCTCTGTCAACACTGGCGGCTGAGTTAACAGCTCTGCCATTGAGTCCACATCTGACAAAGTCACAGAGAGCAGACTCCCTGCCTCCACTTTCCCAACAGGTTAAAACAAACGTGAAGTATGGCCTTCCCCTTCTTTCCACATTTATACTCCTGTCCTGCTCTTATGATAAAAATTATTTATAGATATTTCAAAAAAACAAAGTAGCTACCAAAGGTAAAAGACCGTGCAGCTTTTAGACCACAACTTGAAAATTAAAGCTTTAGCAAAAGCAGAGAAGCAAAAATGTTGATAGAACCCTGTGCTTACTCATTATATTGTCTCTGAGCTTCCTAGCAGCCTTGGCAAAAAAGGCAAACATAACAGGTTATGTGTTTGTGTTTAAGTATAAAGAAAACCTCAAGTTCTTTATATGTTTTTTTGAGCTAAGTTCTGAGAGGTATTCCATGTATATATAAAATAGGCAATATCTTACACAACAGTTTTCTAGCACAAGTCAAAATGTTTTTTATATTGTTCTTTCTTGCTTTGGCAGTTAGCAAAGTTTAAAGGAAAACATGAAAATCTAATTAAGTAAAGGGACTTTTCCAAGACTGAACCAGTGTTGTCCAGGGTATTTCAGGACTTTAAAATTTTGTTTAATAGCAGTTGTTTGGTGGGGGCTAAGGGAATCCTCTCTTCCAATCAATAGCTAATATTTGAGATACAACAGACTCAGAACAGAATCTTTTTTCCTGGCTGGTCCACCAGAAATCTTTATTCTGGTTAACAGTTAGCAGAGCTCAGAGGGACAAAGGGGCAGGCAACTCCTACAAGAAGCAAAGCCTTCTCATCTCTTGCTGCCACCTTCTAAGCTGGCTCTTCTGCGTCTGGTTTCATTTCCTGTGCATCAGGAATTCACAATCTTATTTTAAACCCAGCACTGTTCCAAGACAATAGATCCCATTTTATTAGTTTTTGTGTAAAGGAAACCACCCCAGAAGATCATGGCTTAAAACAGCAACCATTTGCTGCCTCATGATTCTGTAATAAGCCCAGCTTGTCACTGCTCAATGATCAGCTAGGATCACTGATGTGACTGCGATCTACAGGTGGTTGAAGGATCCAAGATGGGCATACACATGACTTCCTGGGAAGTCCAATGGTAAGACTTCATCTTCCAATGCAGGAGGTGTAGGTTTGACCCTAGTTAGGAAGATGAGATCCCACATGCCTCAGGGCCAAAAAAAACCAAAACATAAAACAGAAACATATTGTAGCAAATTCAATAAAGACTTTTTAAAAAATGGTCCACATTAAAAAAAAATAAAATAAAATATCCCTGATGGGCTTTCCTAGCAGTCCTGTGGTTAAGACTTGGTGCTTCTACTTCAGGGGGAGCAGGTTTGATCTCTGGTCAGGAAACTAAGATCCCACATGCTGCACAACATGACAAAAAAAAAAAAAAAGATGGCCTCACTCATACCTGTAGGGCCTCAGTGAGATGACCTGAATGACTGGGACTCCCTGGGCTGCTCATCCTCTAGGAGGCCAGCTTCCTTACTTAGGGCAGCAAGTGAGCAAAGGCAGAAAAAGCTGCAGGCCTGGCCTAGGCCTGGACTTTTCACAGGGACCCTCTGGCTGTATTCTGTTGTCCCAGGGTCAGCTGAGAATCAGTGTGCAAAGCGGCCGCCCAGGATGAGAATTCAGAGAGATGGGATTCGTGGCACATCACTTGGTGGCAATGACCCACAGACAGCCCTGCCCCAGCAACACCTCAGAAACAGTGGTCCCCACAGGCAGTGTCCTCACCTGAGAGTGGGGAAGGAGACCAGAGATCTATCCTCCCTGGGGGCAGGGAGAGGGGTCCTTTGGTGCTAGCCCAGTCTCATTCCAAGTTGTGTGCACTCACCACTTAATGACCACCACCAGAAGTCCAAACATCAGGCTTTGTGAACTCTATGTAAGATCTATGAAGATCCTTTTTGGATCCACGAAGAGTGGACTTTTGAAATGATGAAACAGTATGTATTTTAAGAGGCCTCCTGGCAACCATGCTTGAATCCCTTGTAAATGTGTAAGGGGTACATTGACCTATGCCGCTGTACCAATGGCTTCCTGCCATTACTGAGACAGCCGCATCCGCAGGCCTCCCCAGTCAATGGGAGAGCACAAGGTCATTTTCTTATTGGCTAGAGTGAGCCGCACAGCATGTTGATGTGACCCAAAAGTCAGCTGAATTTTCTCTGGGCTGAATGAGAATGCCTGACAGCCCCCACTGAGCCTAGCCCCAGACAAGGGTCACACTGTTTGAAAGGATGGGTTGAACAACAACAAAAGCCACATGCTCATCACATTTGAAGAAGCTGGAAAGCTGGTAGAGCTAGATAACAAAGCATTGGATGACAGAATCAAGGGGAAAAAGCATTGTGACTTCAGAGAGGTGCTGTAAATCTTTGAAAAGATTGAATTAAAGGGGTGTAAATGAAAGATCCTTGTTTTGACTTGGAGCACTGGAGTACACATATGCATATACACAAACATACATGTGTGCATCCACTCACACCTGCATCCATCCACTCACACCTGCATCCATCCACTCACACCTGCATCCATACACTCACACCTGCATTCATACACTCACACCTACATCCATGAAGAGATGGGATGGAGGAGGCCTGACTCAGCAGCATCACATGAAGAGAATCTAAGTATATGTTTCTAGTAAGGTCAATTTGTGTCAAGAGTAGGCAGAGTTAATGTGACCTTAAGCTATGATGATATTAATGGGTACATCAATTCTAGATTCAGGGAGGTGATTAGTTCCCTCTAGTCTATACAGCTCAGTTTGCGCCAGAAAAAAAATAGGCCAATTCTAGCTTTGTAATTTGAAAGCATTAGAGAAAAGCTTACATTTTTAGAAGAAGTTCACCATGATAAAAGAACTTGAACTTACAAGAAATGAGGAAATACAAGGAGGAATTAAAGACATTTGACCTAAAGAAATTCACAGCAAGGACTTAAGGATGGTCTTCAGCTCTAAAAGGTTGCCACGTGGAAGAGAGACTTGATCTGCCCACAATGGTCCCCAAATGAGTGGAAGGTTGAAGGACTGTGGCATTTAAAGAGTAAAAGGGAAAAAAAAATCTAATACCTGGAATAGATTGTATAGGGTTCTCTGTCATTGTAGGGGCTGGATGATCACTCATCTGGATCCACAGAGGGGATTCAAACCTTAGATGGGTAATTGGTTCAAAATGAACTTCCAAGTCCTAACTCTGAGGTCTTGGGATTCCCAGGAACTTGACCAAGATCACAGAGCAAGGGAGTAGTTGTCTAGCACAAAAGTCTGCCTCCCTCTCAGCTTGTTTGCCTCAGATTCAGTTTTCTCATCTCCTTAATGGTAACTCAAGCAGGGGTGCAAAAAGCAGCCTAGGGGCCACATCTTACCCAGCCTTTTGTTTGGCCAGCATCATGTGGTAAAAGACTTGAAACCAATACCTGCTACCAATTCCAGCAGTAGCCATCGTGTTCTGTTGCCTTTCCTGGATATGAGGCCACAGCACACATCTGTATCTCCTATTTGGCTCCCGTGGCCTTGCTGCTTGCAGACTTCAGAGCTGGGGGCAGGCCAGAACAGGAAGAAGTGGTCCTGGACCAGAGCATGTAAAGAGGGCTTTGTCAGCCAGAGATGGATCCCTTGATTTCCAGGGACAGTCAGCTCCCCCAGCTTTTATAACTCCCACTATGATGGAAACTGTGAACAAGAGAGAAAGTGCTATGCACTTTTCACAAGTGTCACTCCCATTTAATCCTCATAACAACCATATCTGTTCCCTGGGGCTGCAGAGTACAAAGCATCCCAGACTGGGTGACAACATAAATGTATTGTCTCACTGTTCTGGAGGCTAGAAGTCCAAAATCAAGGTGCTCCCTCTGAATATGGGAAGGATTTGTTCCAGGCCTCCTCCCCAGCTTATGGTACCCTCAGATGTTCCTTGGCTGCTAGATGGCCATCTCTGCATCTCTCCACCCTGTCTTCCTTCTGTATAGTCTGTCTCTGTGTCTAAATTTCCCCCCTTTATTAATATAAAGACACTAATCCTATTGGATTAGGACCTAATGATCTGTCTTAACTTGATTAAATCTGTAAAGATTCTATTTCCAAATAAGGTTGTGTTCTGAAGTCTGGGGTTAGACCAAAGCCTTTGGGGAGAAACAGTTCAATCCATAATAGTCTGCCCTCTAATCCTCACCCCCTCATTCATGTCCTTCCCATGTGCAAAGTACATTCACTCCACCTGAACATCCCCAGGGACATCAAGCACTGGTTCATAACAGGTCACAAGGCTGATTCCATGGAACATAGAATTAAAATGCTATGCTGCTGACTCCAAGTGCTGTCCTCTTTCTGCGACCCTGTGCTCCCACCAGGAGGTGCGCCTGCCGTTTGCCAGGTGCTGTGCCCGCTGCCCCCTGCCCTTTCCTCACTCCTGGCGGCCGCCTGTCCAGCAAGACCCAAGACTGGGCACCAAGGGACAGGCGGCGCTCAGCCCACCTCGGTCTGACATGGAGCCTGGGCGTGGGCAGGCTGGGGAGATGGGAGGAGGGGCCATTGGAAATCAAGTCCTGGCGAGGTGCTGCGGTTGGAAGTGGGTGAATGGGGCCCGCTTAGGCCACTGTCTGGGAGGAGGGAGGTGCCATAGAGTGTTGCCTGAGCTGCTATGGAAAACACAATGAACGTGCTGCCCTGTTCTGCTGCTGCGGGGTCATATGCAGTTATGAAGATGCAGGGGAATTGGATGTTTAGCCAGGCCCAGGGACACCCAACAACAAATCGATGCAGCCGCTCACACAGCTCTTGGTCATCCACTTCCTTGAGAGATGGAGTTCCAGGCAAGGACTGGGTCCCGAGCTATGATCTTTGCACATGGAGCTTTCTCTGGGGGTTGGGGAGGACTGATGGAGAGCACTGGGGAAGAAGGAATACCCTGAACAGATGAGAAAGAATGGGGCTTTTGAGGTCATTAGACCTGGCTTGAACTGATCTCCCACTCATAACTTCGGGGGGTTGGACAAACTGACCAACCTTTGGAGCTGCATTTTCCCAAGGGCCTGTTGTGAAGGTTAAATGCACCACGTGTGTGAAGCAGGTGACCCTCTTCATGTTGCTGCACATAATAAATACTGATTTCATCTCTGTTTTTCTCCTCAAAGCTGAGCTGTGGCTGGCCATCCTGGGGAATGCCAAGGAAGACCTAGGGAGGGGACTGGCCCCTCCTGCCTATCTCTGGGGGTCAGCTCACCCTGAAAGGGTGAATGTCTTTATCATGCTAACACTGCATTTTCTCCCTCACAGAGGAGCTGAAGGAGAAGTTGACAGAGTACGTGGACAAGGTGAATGGCCAGAAGCCAGGCTTCATCAAGGTCGTGCGGCACAGCAAGCAGGAAGGCCTCATCCGCTCCAGAGTCAGCGGCTGGAGGGCCGCCACTGCCCCCGTAGTGGCGCTCTTTGATGCCCACGTGGAGTTCAATGTGGGCTGGTAAGTGCCCATCAGGAGCTGAGGAGGATGAGTCCCAGTGTGGTCCAGGATGCAAAGCCCACTGGGATCTCAGTCCTGATGGGGGGAAGGAGTCAACATCTGAGTGTGTGGGGGACCAGGACACCAGGCTGGCCCTTCAGGGTGGGAGAGAGTCAGGGATCAACAGATCAACACACAGTGTCTCAAGGGTTGGTGGTATAAGGGCCGACGTGGTCCTCTAGGAGACAAGAGTAAATGCCCGGAGCACAGCAAGAGTTCCAGCCCAACTAAGGGCCAGGCTGTGACCCCTGGGAAAGGGGAGCTGGACCAGATGTGAGTTAAAGCCCAGCCCCACAGACAGGGCCAAGACCAAGAGAGCAAAGGGAGATAAGTACCCTGGGCTCCCTTCAGATTCCAGATCAGAGGTAGCACAAAATCTCAGATTCCTTCCACTGGTAAAACTAGGTCTTAGAACACCTTTCTTTCTCTGACCAGGGTTGCTCGGGTGCTGGGCGGGGCAAGGCCTCAGTGGCTTCAGCCAAGCAGGGACAGGGCATCTGATGTCAACATCCTGGCAGGGTGAAGGTCTTGCTATGTGGTCCACTGGAGTTGGCTTTGCAGAGAGCTTGGGTGTGGGGGGACCCGGGTGCTGGGCATGGCCGAGTGTACCGCCTTCTTAGCCACTATGCCTCGTGGCATTGGGGTCTGCTGTCCCTCTTGAACTCTGAGCATCATCCTCTGCCTCCCTGGAGTAGAGTGAGGAGGGCCCTTTGGCAGGAGGGAACACCAGGCATGCACACAGCATACTTTGACATAACGGGTCGGAATTAAGGCTGCAATGCAGTCATTTTTTTATAGCTGAAGTCCCTGCTTGCCATGTGTGACTGTTTAAAAAGCATTTTCATTGGATTTATGGCCAGGAGAAGAGAGGGACACTTACTATTTCAAGCAGATTTGAATAAACAATTATGCAACAAATGCATTATTAATGAGAAGCTTATCATTCCTGTCTGCAAACATTTTACTCGCCTGGTACCCCCAGGGGCCCTGGACTCTGTGGAAGCATGACCCCCCCTCACCTCTCCTTGGGCAGTGGGGTTGCGTGGGGTGGGGGTGGCATGCCTGGAAGGACTGAAGAAGCACCACACGACGGGTGGAGACAGGTTTGTTCTCACCTCCGTGTGTCTGCCGTCCTCATCTGCTTTTTCCTCCTGGGTGACACGCTGAATTTTAGCAAAATCAAAGCCCAAGTTGAAAGCTTCCCGTGGAACCTCAGAACTGTTTCTTTCTTCTTTCTTGAGTCTTGGTTTCTGTTTTTTTCCTCTAATGGAGTAAAGGAAACCAAGCAGACATCAGGATCTAAGGTACTAAGAATCTGTCTGCTCAGCCTGCTTCACACTTAATGAGGAGTCCAGCCTCGTGTAACCCAGCAGTGTGGGGGTGGGAGGCAGAGCAGGAGGAGGGAGCCAGCAGTCCCTTCCTCCTTCTGCGGGGGAAGGAGCTATAGAAGGTGCCAATCTCCCTCCCCCTCCTCCTTGCCCAGGGCTGAACCCGTGCTCACCCGCATTAAGGAGAACCGGAAACGGATCATCTCCCCATCCTTTGACAACATCAAATACGACAACTTTGAGATAGAAGAGTACCCGCTGGCGGCCCAGGGCTTTGACTGGGAGCTGTGGTGCCGCTACCTCAACCCCCCCAAGGCCTGGTGGAAGCTGGAGAACTCCACGGCCCCGATCAGGTAATGTATTCTTATCTGATGAGTCTCGCTGTGTTGACTTCCAGACAAGGGCTCCCTGCCCAGCCTGGCCCTCGTTCCCCAAACTCCAGCCCCATTATGGGGCAAGATGGGGTGGTGGAAAGAAATGACCTTCAGTCACAGCTTACAGCCTCTGTGATCCCTTTTTAAAAAATTTAAATTTATTTATTTTTTAACTGGAGTATAATTGCTTTACAATATTGTGTTGGTTTCTGCCATATATCAACATGAATCACCCATAGGTATACATACTGATGATCCCTTTTAAAAATGCTGTGGCATCCAGAACCCATTCAAAGGCTCAAAGTTATTCATTTCAACACATTGCTGTGGGACACCTGCTGGGTGCCAACTACTGTACTGTGTGCTGGGGATCTATAGCGATCGCCACTTGATTCCTGCCCTCAAAAGCCTAGAATATAGGGAAGACAGAGAAAATAATTGGAATAACAAATTATTCCTTATGCTGATGGGAAGTGTGGGGGTGGGGCTCCTTTATAGAGAGTGTAATATTTACACTTGTTTTCACGGGAAAATAGGAGATTGCAAGGTTGGAGCAAGGACACTCATATTCACAGGGGCAGAGTGAGTTCATAGACACAGAGGAAGCTCAGAGGGTCTGGAAGGAAGAACAGGGAGCGGGCAGCCCCAGGCAACGGGGCTGGTTCACCCCATGGCACTCGTATGCCTGGCTGATGTTTGAACTTACCCTGCAGGACTCAGTCCAAAGTGGCTTCAAACTGCCATCCTAAGATCCCAAACTCTGTCTTTGCTGCTGCCTTTAGAGACACTCAAGTGACTCCTCTATGTGGCCTTTACCTTATGGGTCAGGACTCCTGAAAAAGCCAGCCATACCGGCCTTTATTTCTACCTGGTTAATCACTGACCAGGTGCCTTTATGCTCCCTGCAAAGCCCTGGCCATTAAATACACAGATGGCATCAGAAGGTGGCCTAGGGGACAGTTCCTGGAATGAAAGAGGAGATTAGAAACTGATGTTGCTTTGTATTTTGTGAGGGAGAAAGATTATGAAAAATATAATTGAAAATGGGTGATTATTATCTGGGATTGCATTTTCCCTTGCCAGAAGAAAAAAGCCATATTCATATTTAAAACAAGATGGAAGAGAACTCCACCTATCTTTCCTCCATTGTCTCTGTCACCTATCTGTTAGGCCTGTGCCACACTTCTGTGTTATTACTAATAAATGTTTGCTGAGAGACCACCGTGTGCAAGGGCCTCTTACACATGTGGTCTCATCTGCTCTTTGTCATAACCTGGGGACAGCTCACTGTGTCATTCCCCTTTTACAAAATAAGGAAAGAGAGACCGACAAAGGGGAATGGCCCTGCCAAAGGCTCCAGCCAGTGAAGACAGGATCCAAACCCAGATCAGCTAGATTCCACACCTAACTTTCATCCTCCCGGGCACTGAACTGGTGTGGCTGAATTCTATCCCCAGGTCTGTTGACTGCTATTGGTGGGGAATAGACCATCACACATCGAGCGTTCTTGCCAAAGTCTGCACTGGTACTAGCTGCTTCTGCTCCCCTCATCTCTAAATGTATCAGCCTGGACTTAATCATTAAACCTGCATTCTAGGTTCTTGACAGAGAATATCATCTGAACCTCAAATATTCCATCACCTAATCGTTATCAAAAACTTAACTGAAACAAGAAGGAGGAGGGAGGGATAAGTTGAGAGATTGGGACGCACATATACACACTACTATATATAAAGTAGGTAATTAATAAGAACCTGTGTATAGCACAAGGAGGGCTTCCCAGGTGGCGCTAGTGGTGAAGAGCCCACTTGACAATCAGGACACATGAGAGACGCTGGTTCAGTCCCTGGGTGGGGAAGATCCCTTGGAGGAGGGCCTGGCAATCAACTCCAGCATTCTTACCTGGAGAGTACTGTGGACAAAGGAGCCTGGCAGGCTACAGTCCATGGAGTCACAGAGAATCGGACACGACTGAAGCAGCTGAGCATGCATGCACACATAGCGCAGGGAACTTCATTCAGTACTCTGTAATGACCTGTATGGTAACAGAACCTAAAAAAGTGGGTATATGAGTATATATAACTGACTGACTTGGCTGTAGAACAGAAACTAATGCAACATTGTGTATCAACTATACTCCAGTACAAAACTTGATTTAAAAAATTTAACTTTAAATTATGTTAATGGAAGACTTTGGAAGAACATTCTTGGTTTTATACCCCATAGGAAGATGAAGATGCCTCACAGCAAGCTGTGGGTTATACACATGTATCTTGCCCACCTTGGTTCCTATTTCCTCGGAGCTATACTTTAATGCTTTGCCCACACATGATGTAACCTGTAAACAGAGCCCAGAGAGATCTTCTATTGAGTTCTAAAGGGATGGCTTTGAGACTGGTGTTCACTACATCCCAAAGTGGCCTCTTTAAGAGGACTGACATGAGAAATTTCTTTCAAACTGAAAGCTTTCTATTCCTGAGAAATTAGTATAACATTTCCACATGGGAACTCTGAATCTTATTTCTAAGGCCATGTGTGTTTCTCTTTGGCCACCAGGAAGTTTAGGGCCAACTTTGTGGGTCTACTTTAAGAACCATGAAGAAGACTCATGCATTCTAACTGATCCCTAATTTGGGGTGAAATTTTAGCTTTTCAGACATTTATCTCTTTTTTTTTTTTACAATGTATTTTACTTTTTCTTATAAACTATTTCTAACCCTTTTGGGAATGAGGCAAGATATAAATCAATAACACTTTCAGGCTGAGTGGGTCCACTTAATACCCTAGCCAGTTAATAAGTAATAGACTGAGGATGCCTGTGCTTTTCCCAGAGAAACTATTTTAGATTCTGTTCTTGCTTTGACTGGGCCTGGCCATGAGGGGAAGGCTCCCTCCTTTGTATCCTGGAATGCCCTGCCCTGCTCAACACTTCAGTAACATCAAGGAAAATGCTGAGAGTTAACTCTGCAGGGTCGATGTTTTAAAATCACTGTGCACTTAGAGAGGGGATTCTCTGGGCTTCTTCAATGTGCAAGTGCATCTTTTAAAAATGATCTTTTGAGTTCCAGTTATGTCCCAGAGGTTTTCAAGTGCTTTACATTATTTAATTTAATCCTTGTGAGGTTATAGTTGATTGTATTTGATAGATATGGAATCAGAGGCTCAGGGAGGCTAGGGAACTTCTTTCAAAGATGCACAGCCAGGATGGGAAGCCTTTCCGCTAGCACTCACCTCTAAGGGCAGGTCAAGCACCCCCCACCAGAACTCAGCCTAAAGGAGCAATGGATTGGGGTGTATTGACTGCCCTGGATGCCTGCATGCAGAAGCTGAGGCCTTTCAGAATAGAAGGCTGTAATTTGAGAAGGGGACGACAGAGGATGAGATGGCTGGATGGCATCACTGACTCAATGAACGTGAGTTTGAGTAAACTCCAGGAGTTGGTGAGGGACAGGGAGGCCAGGCATGCTGCAGTCCGTGGGGTCGCAAAGAGTCGGACACAACTGAGTGAATGAACTGATTGACTGAATTTGAAAACAGGAGGGGCAGGGACCCCAAGGCACCAGTCTCTCCCCAAGCAGCCTCCTGCATCAGCATTCTCCAAAGAAATGGCCTGCAAAATAGCTGTTTCTCCACCTTGATGAGTTTCCAATTTCAAATGAGTCCATTTGCATTTGAGTGACAGTTTTCTCATCACTGAGTATTCTTCATTTCTCCTTTTCTTTCTCTTCCCCTCCAGTTCCTCAGCCACCGGCTGATAAGATGCCGCACAGGGGCTAGAAGCGGTGGCAGTGTGCGGTGGAACAATTTAATGTTATTTGTGTAAGATGATGCTCTCAGCAGAGACGCAGCCCACTCAGCCTCTTGCTGATTCACCTAATGTAAATCTCCTCGTGACAGTCTGTGCTGGGTGTCTGTACACAGCCGTGAGCCCCGCAATCACGCTTACTAGGAAAGGCCTTTCAGTTCCTGGCCCCGCCAGCTGTTGGCGCGTTGCTCCCCCTAAGACCCCTGCTGAATTCCAACCCAGACCAGCCACCTAGGCCCTGCCTGTTGGATATCTCCCCCTGGTGACCCACAGGCACCTTAAGATCAGTTTTCCCAGCATGGAATACCTCTTCCTTCTAAAACCAGCTTCTTCTCTATCCACCTATCAACGGCTTTCACCCCATCATCACCCAAGCAGAAGGCCAGCTGGTATCTAGATTCCTCCTTCTCACCCTCAGAGTTCATCTGTCTCCAAATTCTGCTGATTTTACTTCAATATATGTCTTTAAACAATCCCTATCTCCGTTCCTGGTACTCCAGCCCAGGTCTTCATCATTGCTCACCTGGATATAGCAATAAGCTTCCCAACCGGATTCCTCGATTTCTACCCAATCTCCTCCAATCGATCACCCCACGGCTGCCAGAGTATTCTTTTTACAAACACAGATCTGCTTATTACCACTGTCTGCTTAAAATTCTTCGTTGACATTCCTTTATCCACAGATAAAATCCAAATGATTTACTGTGCTATCCAAAGCCCCAGCTCATCTCTCTATAGGGACCAAGGTGAAGGGTGGGAAAGTCATTGTGGGTAAACAGGTAGCAACAGAGACCAGTTATGTGGTTCAAAATGCAGGGGTCAGGACAGCCAGAGATACAGACGTGTGGTCAAGACTGGCAGACTGAGCGTTGCTTCTCTGGTTGACACACAGGCAGGCACCATCAGAAATGATGGCTGGTCGCAGGACAGGAGCTGTCTGCCTCTGTCCTCGTGGAATAGGCTCCCTGGAGTAGCTGGTGAGGATGACCTGGGAAGGCCACTCAGAGAACGAGGCTCACACTAGTTTTGGCAGCAAAGGAAGGGAGAAGGCCAGACCCTCCTGGCAGCAAGTCAGCATTGCTCTTCCTGCTCTGTTGACCCCCAAGAGACGGCCCCGCTGCTAACTGCCCACCATCTCTCCATGCCCTGCAGGAGCCCTGCCCTCATTGGCTGCTTCATTGTGGACCGGCAGTACTTCCAGGAGATCGGCTTGCTGGACGAAGGCATGGAGGTCTACGGAGGGGAAAATGTCGAGCTCGGGATCAGGGTGAGCAGGGTTTCTCACCAGGAAGGCTTGGCTCAGCTCCCCAGTGGGTGAATGAGTCCAGGGGGTGCAGAAATTTGGCTCAGGGTTGACGGTGGGGGACTGATACTGAATGTCCAGTCCCTAACCTTGGTCCATGCATATGTGATCAGGGCTGCTGGGGATGGAGTATAGACACAGGTTGGGACCTATAGAATTTTCAGGAAGAAAAGAACATCAGAAACTGTTTTGACTGAGGTGGGAACATGAGAGAGTTGAGCTCCCAAATCAAGGAAATAAACCTCTGTGTTGAAACCAAATGCAGGTTTCTCAGGGAGTGAGCAAAAGGGAGCACCAGGAATAGAGGGGTAAACAGGAGGGACCCTCAGAGTCTCTTCTCTTCACTGTCACGTCCCCTCGGGGTTTCTCTGTCATTCTCCATCTCCTCCACGGTGGCCCACAGAACCTTCCTAAAGACTTTGCCAAGAGAGTGCCACAGAGAAATAAACTCATGGAGTATAAATAGCAAAGCACAGCCAGGCTCAGTGCATGCAGGTTCCCGACCCACCACGTTGTGGTCAGACCCTCAGGCAGGTACATGCCTCACATCACTCTCCAGAGATATCCACCATCCCGCCCCAAAGTACAGGGCCCTTTGCAGCTGTCAATTGTGTGGTATGAATCCACACTCGGCACCATTTATTTTCTCATCATATAGGAACGTTTCCAAGGCACTGACCCCTTTTCTCTGAAAAGGTAACTATGAAAAGGTAACTCTAAAAGGAACCCTTCCCCATGGCTGAGAGACACATTCGATCCCTTGGCAGATGACAGCAATGTGATCAGGGATACAAGGAAGGACCTTGCCCTAGAAAGGGAAGACCACCACTCTGTCCAGTTTGTGGTTCTCTCCTCCTGCAAAGAGCAGTGTGTAAGCTGGACTTGTCCCCACTGTGGTGCCACTGTCCTCTCCTTGGGGATCCTTAAGCAGGTGGCACACACGCATTACAGGCTTGCCAGTCCCTGGCCAGCCCTGCTGTGTTCATGGCCGTCGTCCGAGCTGTTCCCCCTCACTGCCAACCCTCCATGCAGGCCACCTGGCATCTGCCTGGTTCCCACCAGCAGCCCCACTCTTGCCCCTTTGACGCCGGTGTCTGTATCTGGCCATCTCCTGTTCCTGATCCCCAGTTTCCACTCAAGGACTCCAGCCTGGATAACCCTCCTCAGCCATCCCCACTACCCACTGGGCAGTCAGCTGGCACTGGACAGCCCTCGCCCTTTCATGACAGGAGGCTGGGCATCTCCAGTGAGCATCTCACAGCAGCTACAACGGCCTGGCAGGCTGCATCGGTCTGACTTGTCACCCAGACTTAATGCTAGGGCTTTAAGTTCTGGAGGTTGGAGCGGCTTGTCTGAAGCCAAGCTTAGAGAACACTTGCAGACACCTGTATTCACTGAAACCCAAAGAAATTGCTTTGGAAGCAGTCAAGATACATGGGTTCGTTGGGGAGCTAATGTATTCATAGAGGACGGAGCCTGCATAATCGCCCTCATTCCTCTGCTGTCCCTACCCTGGTCATTTATTCACCATTTGCGTCCTCACCATCTCATTTCCGCACGCTCCTGGATAAATGCTCGCCCCCAAACATAACATTTTTTTCACTAGAAGCTGCTGCCGGGAATTGGCTGAGCAGGCAGAACCGCCTCTAGTCACTTAGGCTTTCTGGGTAAAAATGTCCGGGAATGGAGAAAGGAATTAGATTTGTGAACTCTGCCTCCAACATATATGTGAGTCAATCACAGAGTGGTGGGAGATTTCTGGCTTTTCCCTGCCTAGATTATTAATATAAAGCTGTTCTGGAGTGTGGGCCTGGGTGAGGCTTTCAAATACTTGTTTAAAATTTGGGGGTTTTGTGCTGGGGGTGTAAAATACAATACAAAATTTTGCCTGGCTTTTTTTTTTTTTTCCTGTCTGTTCCCTCCTGTTTGACTGAGGTGAAGTGTCATGGAGTTGAAGGAAAGGTGGTTTTTTAAAGCAGGTACCAAGCAATTTGTTGGCTGGCAGAGCTGAGGACAGAAGCTAGTTAATTTGAATTAACTTGGGTTCAATCCTTGGTCATAGAACTAGGATCTCACATGCCGTGTGGTTAAAAAAAAAAAAGTTAGAGACATTGCTTTTCTCCCCTCACTTATTCAGAGGCAACTTATTCAAAGTCCTTACCCATCTGGCACACAGAAACAGTTGTTTGCACAATTATTCAATACTTGCTCTGGCTCTCTACTTATATCATCCATCTACAAAGCACCCTAAAAAGTAGCTGTTATCCCCTTTTTTCAGATGGGGAAGTTGTGAAATGAAGAGCTTACATAATATGTTCTCAAAGTCATATGACTTATAAGAGGTAGAGAAAAGATTCACCCTCAGGTCTTTATGATTCAAAAGCGTAGCTAGATATACCACAGTGATCTAGGAATAAATGTTCTTTGTGCATTCCCCAAAGAGTATTACAGTGTCCATGCAGTAATTTTCTTCTACTTTACACAATTGTGTCTACAGAGTCCTCATTTACAACCTTATTCTTATTTTGCACTCAATTCTAATAAGCCATGTTTTCTCCAATTTCCAAGTCCACAACTCAGTGGAAAAAAAGAACTCCTATGGGCAAGCAGAAGGAAAAGAATGAGAAATAAGAGCTGACATTGAATAGAAGACAGAAAGATTGTACTGATGATGGCTATAAAATACTAGAATATATATGAAAGAATTCAGGAGTTGGCAAGGAATTAAGAAGTGGCTAGGGACTGTTATGGATTGAATTGAATTTCCTTTAGAACATGTTGAAATTCTAGCCCTCTGTACCTGTGAATATGATCATATTTGGAAATAGGACCTTCACAGATGTAATCAGGTTAAGATGAGGTCATACTGGGTCAGGGTGGGCCTTACTCCAGTATGACTGGTGTCCTTATAAAAGAAGGAGACTTTGGACCCAGACACAGAGGGAAGATGACCATGTGAAGATGGAGACAGAGATTGGAGTTATGATGCCACAAGCCACTGAATGCTGTGGCTACCAGAAGCTAGACAAGGAAAGGAAGGATCCTCCCCTAGAGCTTTAGGGAGAGCATTGCCTACCAATACTCGATTTCAGACTTCTAGCCTTCAGAACTATTAGAGAGTACATTTCAGTAGTTTTAGATAATTCAGTTGGCCATGCTTTGTTATAACAAGCCAAGGAAATCAATACAAACACCAAAACCTAAGTGAAAGTAGGAACCAGAGAAAGCTTGAGTCCATTATATCAGAAGAACCTGGTAACTTGAAGCTTATGATATCCCAGTTTCATGGAGTATACAGAGGACAGGACACAAAGTCTAAGGCTTAAGCTGGAGGAGGGCATGGCAACCCACTCCAGTATTCTTTCCTGGAAAATCCCCATGGACAGAGGTACCTGGCAGGTGACAGTCCTTGGGGTCGCAAAGAGTCAGACATGACTGAACGACAAAGCACAAGGCTTAACCAACATTGAGAGACTAATAAAACAACCCCTACCCCTTATCTCCCGTAAAGCAGGGACTGCAAAGGCCAATTATCTCAACATAAAGATGGGCTAGAACTACTCCCACCCACATTTTCGTCATTAGAGTGAAGATTGCCTGTCTCAGTCTTGGGCCAGGAAGAAAAGAAAATTTCTCCTCTGTGAGCCCCTCCCTTGCGCCTATCATCTAAAATCAAAATACTTCAGGTCCAGAGAATCTCAAGAGGAAAATTCAGCTTAAAGTTGTTGGAAGTTTTTAGGCATCTGCAAAAGTGTATACAAATCCTTTCTGAGAAAGACCCAGGCCACAAAATTTCTCCTAGCTAGAGTTCCAAGGAATGTGATTTCAAGGTGTTTTCTTTTTTTTTTTTTTTTTAAATCATAAAGCAGACAACGGAAAAAGAACCAAAGGCAAACACCAGCAAAAGCATTGGACAGCCAAATTTGATCTGCAAAGTCTTCAGGCATTAAATCTATCAGATATAGGATATAAGTTGTATATTTAATAACTTTTAAAAGAGATTGAAATATGAGTAAGAAGCAGGAGACTATAAAAAGACCAGTCATATTAGGATAAAAATAGAATTTCAAACATGACTAACATAAAAATGGAAATTAAAAGCTTAGTGGAGGGATTAAACAGCTAGATGGATATTAAAGGATAAACTAAATAAACTGGAAAATAGTGCTGAAGAAATTATTCAAAATCACCCGGGAAGACAAAAAAATATGAAAGAAAGAGGTTGAGAGACATGTAGAAATGAGAAGGAGGTTCTAATATCTTAGAATTCCAAATGGTGATGATAGAAGGAGGATTAAGCAGAAGCAATATTTGAGTAGAAATGACTGAAAATGTTCCCATACTGCTGAAAGACACCAGTTCTCAGATTCAGGAAGTCAACCTGTCCAAACTAAAATAAATACAAAAATATTCACATTTAGACATATCATGGAACCATAGAAAAGCAAAGACAATGAGAAGACTTTATGGCAGTCAGAAAAGATAGACTACCTAAAATTTTATGATAATTAGAATAACAACACAGACTTTCCAGTGGCGATAGTGGATTCCAGAAGACCATGAAATAACATCTTCTATATTGCTGAGAGAAAAAACAACTTTTACATGTACATTCAATTAAAAAAATTCCTTCAAAAACTAGGATAAAACGAAGCTATTTCCTGACATAAAACTGAGTTTGCTGCTGACAGATCCTAAGTGAAAAGTTTTTAAGGGATATACTTCAGATACAAGGAAAATGAGCTCAGAAGGAATTCTGAAATAAAAGAATAATAATTAGCTCATATATGAGTAAGTATAAATATATGAGTAGATGTAAAGAAATATCCATGGTAAATAACACTTTAGTAATGTATTGTGGGGTTATTAAAACAAAATTACAGTGCATGATGAAAATTGAAAATAAGTTGGGAGGGGGTGATTGTAAATAAAGTGCTTAAAATGTCTATATTGTTTGTGAAGATGGAGAAGATCCTGCTGCTGCTGCTAAGTCGCTTCAGTCGTGTCCAACTCTGTGTGACCCCGTAGACGGCAGCCCACCAGGCTCCACCGTCCCTAGGATTCTCCAGGCAGGAACACTGGAGTGGGTTGCCATGTCCTTCTCCAATGCATGAAAGTGAAAAGTGAAAGTGAAGTTGCTCAGTCTAGTTGAGTTTAAATTCTGATAAAGTAATCATGTTAAAATTCCTAGAGAAGCCATGAAAATCATAGATATAGAAAGTCTAACTTCTAAAGAAGTAGAGGGAAAAAAACAAGATATGAAAATGGTAAGAAAGAGAAACAAGACAGGTAATTCAAGAAGAAAATATATGAAATGGTAGAAATAATCCAAATGTATCAGTAAATGTAGTAAATGTACATGGGCCAAATTAAGACTAACATTTGTAGACTGGATTTTAGAAATTATCCGTAATCTATTTATAAGCCTGAAATATGATAATACAGTTAACTTAAAATGTAAACAGATGGAGAACGTCATGGCAGGTAAATACTAATCAATCAAAAGAAGGTTGTTTGTATGCCAAAAACCACTACAATATTGCAAAGTAATTAGCCTCCAACTAATAACAATAAATGAAAAAAATAAATAAATAAAAATAAACAGGAATAAATCTCACAAAAAAAGAAAGTTGTTATAGTTAATGTTTAAAAAAATACTATTACACCATGCTTTAGGATAAATAAGGTAGATTTCTACGAGATGAAAGTATGTTAAGTTTATCAGGAATATATGAAAATTATGTTTCTATGTACCTTAATGGCACAGCTTTAATTTATGTAATGTAAAATGGATAGAATTTAAAGGAGACATCAACAGCACCACTAATGTAGTTGAGGATTTTAATAAATTTTCCCAGTAATTGATAGACCAACATAATTGATAGTTTAAATCAAATGGGCATATGTGCAACACTGCATCTAACAACCACAAAATTCAACAATTTCAAGGGAGTAACATCATATAAACACATTCTCTGATCTCAGTGGAATTAAATTAAAAATCTATACCTAAGAAGTATAGGAAGAAGCCATATTTTTGGAAATTGTGAAGCGTTTCTGAATAGCATAGATCAAAGGAGAAATATACTAGTAATTTTAAAATATTGTGAACTGCTGCTGCTTCTGCTGCTGCTGCTAAGTCGCTTCAGTCATGTCCGGCTCTGTATGACCCTATGAGCAGCAGCCCACAAGGCTCCTCTGTCCATGGGATTCTCTAGGCAAGAATACTGGAGTGGGTTGCCATTTCCTTCTCCTATTTTGAACTGAATATAGCAATATAACAAATATATTGAATACTGCATATTACAGTATGTGAAATGCAACCAAAATAGCACTTTAAAAAACTGTAAATCAGAACAGTATGGTATTGGCATAAAATCAGACACATAAATCAAAGGAAAAGAATAGAGATCCGGAAATAAGCCCATTCATATATGCTCAAATAATTTACAACAAATGAGCCAAGGATATACAACAGACAAAAGATGGTGTCTTCAATAAATGGTATTGGGAAAACTGGACAGCCACATGCAAAATCACGAAACTGGACCATTATGTAACGTAATACAAAAATGTAACCATACACAAAAACTAACTCAAAATGAATTAAAGACCTGAACATAAGACCTGAAACCATAAGACTCCTAGAAGAAAATATAGGCAGTAAATTCCTTGACATCTGTATTTTCAAAGCTGTTTCCCTACAATTATCCTATTTAATGTACCTAGCAATCAAGTGCTATAAGCAAGCCAAATATTACTATCCTAATAGTGTTATATAATTAAAAATGTTTATATTGGCCAAAAAATGTTAATTCATTCTTATGGTTTATTGTCTCATTATTATCATCATTATTTTAACAATAAAGATAACAAGAAATCAATATAAGTATTTTGTAAACTATAAAGTACTCTATACAAAACATGATCATATCTATTATTATTATACATGCAGATATATATATATGTTCCATAAATATACAACCATACATTTCATATAGGGCTTTATTTTTTTAAGCTCACTTTAATTTGTAAGGAGTACTATAGTCCTGCTATAAGCCAGTCCCATTGCTTGGGTCTTGGTGACAGTCACCAAAATTCAAAGTACTGCATGAGCTCACACAGTTGGCTAAGCCTAGGTTATAGGCACATGCTTCCAGGGGTCAGGGACAGGTCACATATGCCTGCTTTCAGGATCCATGGGTCCAAGTATTACACATGATATTGTTTCTCACATAGAAAGGGAATTTGGAACCTAGGTCCAAATGTCCTCTAAAACATGTAATATAGTGTCTAGGATACTGTACTCTATATTCCAAATACCTTATCATAAATGAGATTTTTTTTAAAAAAGCTTCTTTATTATGGGCAATTTCAAACATATCCCCAAATAGAGAGAATGGTATGATAAATCCCCTTCCATCCATCACCCAATATCAACATTGTCAACTCATGGACAATTTGGTTTTAATCTCTATTCATACCCAATCCTCCCTAACTCTGGCTTTTTGAAGCAAATCCCAGGTATTATATCATCAAAAAATATTTCAATATGCATCTGAAATAGATAAGAACTTTTTGAGAGAAACATGATCACAATACTATTTCAGTCCTAAAAGTGTTGAAAAGAATTCCCTAATACCATCAATTATCCAGTCAGTGTTCACATTTCCTCCAATTCGCTCAGCAATTTTTACTTTGTTTTACAATTTGCTTGAGTCTAGGTCTAGTTGATTAATGTCTTATAAGTCTCTATTAATCCACTGGATTTCTTTCTCCATTTCTTTTTTTCTCTCTGTAATTTATTTTTAAAAAGATCAGGTTATTTGTCCTGTGGAGACTCCCACAGCCTAGGTTTTTCTGATTGCATTTCCCTGATGTCATCTAACACTCCTGTTCTGTATATTTCTTCCAAATTGCTAGTTAGACCTGAAGGTGTAGGTTCAGTTTTGTAGCAAGAATATTTCAAAGGCAATATGTGCGTGCTTTCATCACTGGTACCTAATGTCTTGTTGTCTCCCTGTTTGTGATGCTAGCAGTTACTGCTGATTAGTGCCTAGATCAAGTAATTCATTAAGAGTTGGAAAATGGTGATATTTTAATTTTATTTTTCCTTCTTTGTTTATTAGCTGGAATAACTTTCATGAGAGACATTTATAGTCATCCATTCTTTGCCTGGAAATACAACACAGTTCATTAGGAAGAGTCAGAATAAATAATTCTATTGCAGTTTGCAAAATAATGAGTTGATTCTCTACCATCTTTTAGAGGGAGCCAATTAGGTTTTTGAGTACTGTTATGAACTTACAGTTTTAAATATATTTGATGTGTTTCAATTCATTTTATCTAATACCCTAATTGATTTGCAGTTTTTTCACCTTTGGCCATTGAGAGCCTATTGACAGTCCTTCCTCAGGAAAGAGTCCTTTTGCCTCTTTAATGACTTCTCTGGCATAAGAAATGTTCCATCTATACATTTCTTGCTCCAGACCTGTCATCAGCCATTTTTTCTAAGGAGCTCAGCTTTCTTGTAGTGAGAAGTGGTATTTGAAAATCACAGTCTGGGTCTGGGCACTACAGGCATTCACTGATACTGAGTTGGCCCATGTTTCTGGGTCTTTTCAGTGGTTAGAGCTAGATATATTCTTTTTGTTTAAAGAAAACACTTTCAATGTTCATGATGATCTCTCTGAATCAAATTTAGTACTACAGGCTGTGTGTGTGTGTGTGTGTGTGTGTGCAGCTGCACTGGGGCCTGCTCTCTAGTTTGTGTGTGTGTGTGTGTGTGTGTGTGTGGCTGCACTGGGGCCTGCTCTCTAGTTTGTGTGTGTGTGTGTGTGTGTGTGTGTGTGTGTGTGGCTGCACAGGGGCCTGCTCTCTAGTTTGTGTGTGTGTGTGTGTGTGTGTGTGTGGCACAGGGGGCCTGCTCTCTAGTTTGTGTGGTGTGTTGTCGTGTGTGTGTGTTTGGGAGTACTGCGGGCCTGCTCCTAGTTTGCTGTGTGTGTGTGTGTGTGTGTGTGTGTGTCGTGTGTGTGGCGTGCAAGGGGTCTGCTCTCTAGTTTGTGTGTTGTTGTGTGTTGTGTGTGTGTGTGTGTGTGGCTTGCACAGGGCCTGCTCTCTAGTTTGTGACATGTGTGTGGTGTGTGTGTGTAGTGTGTGTGGTGCACAGGGGGCCTGCTCTTCTAGTTTGTGTGTGTGTGTGTGTGTGTTGTGGCTGCACAGGGTCTGCTCTCTAGTTTGTGTGTGTGTTGTGTGGTGTGTGTGGCTGCACAGGGGTCTGTCTCTAGTTGTGTGTGTGTGGTGTGTGTGTGTGGGTTGTGTGTGTTGTGGCTGACAGGGGCCTGCTTCCTGTGTGTGTGTGTGTGTGTGTGTGTGTGTGTGGCTGCACAGGGGCCTGCTCTCTAGTTTGTGTGTGTGTGTGTGTGTGTGTGTGGCTGCACAGGGGCCTGCTCTCTAGTTTGTGTGTGTGTGGCTGCACAGGGGTCTGCTCTCTAGTTTGTGTGTGTGTGTGTGTGTGTGGCTGCACTGGGGCCTGCTCTCTAGTTTGTGTGTGTGTGTGTGTGTGTGTGTGTGTGTGTTTGTGGCTGCACTGGGGCCTGCTCTCTAGTTTGTGTGTGTGTGTGTGTGTGTGTGTGCCGACTGGGGCCTGCTCTCTAGTTGTGTGTGTGTGTGTGTGTGTGTGGTGGCTGCACAGGGGCCTGCTCTCTAGTTTGGTGTGTGTGTGTGTGTGTGTGGCTGCACTGGGGCCTGCTCCTCCTAGTGTTGTGTGTGTGTGTGTGTGTGTGTGTATGTGGCTGCCACTGGGGCCTGCTCTCCTAAGTTGTGTGTGTGTGTGTGGTGTGTGTGTGTTGGCGCACTGGGGCCTGCTTCTAGTTTTGTGGTGTGTGTGTGTGTGTGTGTGTGTGTGTGGCTGCACAGGGGTCCCTGCTCTCCATAGTTTTGTGTGGTGTGGTGTGTGTGTGTGTGTGGCTGCACTGGGGCCTGCTCTCTAGTTTGTGTGTGTGTGTGTGTTTGTGTGTTGTTGTGTGTGTGGCCTGCACAAGGGGCCTGCCTCTCTAGTTTGTTGTGTGTGTGTGTGTGTGTGTGTGGCTGGCACAGGGGCCTGCTCTCTAGTTTGTTGTAGTGGTGTGGCTGCAACAGAGGGTCTGCTTCTCTAGTTTGTGTGTGTGTGTGTGTGTGTGGCTGCACTGGGCCTGTCCTAGTTTGTGTGTGTGTGTGTGTGTTGTGTGTGTGTGGCTGCACTGGGCCTGCTTCTAGTTTGTGTGTGTGTGTGTGTGTGTGTGTGTGTGGTGTGTGCTGCACAGGGGCCTGCCTCTCTAGTTTGTGTGTGTGTGTGTGTGTGTGTGTGGCTGCACTGGGGCCTGCTCTCTAGTTTGTGTGTGTGTGTGTGTGTGTGTGTGTGTGTGTATGTGGCTGCACTGGGGCCTGCTCTCTAGTTTGTGTGTGTGTGTGTGTGTGTGTGTGTGTGTGTGTGGCTGCACTGGGGCCTGCTCTCTAGTTGTGGTAAGCAGGCTTCTCATTGTGGCTTCTTTTGTCGCAGAGCACAGGCTCTAGGGCGCCGGCCTCAGTAGGTCTGGCACACAGACTTAGTTGCCTCACGGCATGTGGGATCTTCCTGGACCTGGGATTGAACCTGTGTCCCCTGTACTGGCAGGCAGATTCTTAACCACTGGACCACCAGGAAAACCCACTACAGGATTTTTACTTAATTTCAATTTCATCAATCTTACATCTCTATTCCCTTTCTCCCATGCCAAAAATTCTGGTTCTTAATGACATCAACATAATTACTTATTTGTTTTATTCCTCAGCATGCATACAACTGTCTCCGAACACTATTACCAATGATATGATCACTAGAAACAGTTTAAATTTTCTTTTTTGCATTTCTTTCTGCTTTTTGTTTATATTCCACTGGAGATATACAGTCAAACCCTGTGATTTAAAGTCACCTAGAATAGTTCCTCTCTGTGCATTATTCTACCAACCAAATAAACAGGTTCATTTCTTTTATTTTGCTTTTGATTTTTAGGAATTGCTTTTTTCATATTTAATTCTTACAGCTATGTAAATATTTGCATAATTCCAAGATCAAATCTAGAAAAGAAAGTGTATTCAGAAAAATCTATTTGCTATTACTGTCCTCTTCATCCTGTTTCTTTAGTACCTCTAATATAAACACCTTGTTTGTTTTATTTTACTCTTTTAAAAAATGGAAATATGCATATATTCACATCTCTTTTTCTTAGGTAAATAGAAGTATGCTAGTACACTTTTCACTGCTGTGATTTTTTCACTATATAAATTTTTTTCTGAAGATTACAATAGTGTATAGAGGTATTCCTCATTGCTTTTTCATAGCTGCATGGTGCTCCAATGCATGCATGCACATTTCATAATTTATTCTGATACTTAGTGCTATAATGAATCATCTTAGGCATAAAATTTTTCATATTTTTCTGGATTATTGTTTGAATAGGTTCCTAAAGGGGAAATTGTGAGATAAAAAGGCAAATACATGTGTAATTTTGCTAGCTAGACATCAAATATGCTTCTAGAGTAGTATTTTTCCCACCAGGAATGGTGAAGCTGCCTGTTTCCTCACCATCAATCAACAAAGTATGTTGTGAAATATTTGGAGTTTTGCCAATCTGACAGATGAGAAATGACTTTCAGAGTAGTTTTAATTTGCATTTCTCTTATTAAGAAGTAGGTTGAGAAGCTTTTCACATGATTAAGGCCATTAGCATTTCTCTTTTCCATGAGCTTTTCTTATCTTTGGCCCATTTTCCTGTAGGATTGTTCGTCTTTATTTTTAGAAACTCTTTACACATTAGGGATGGTAATACTTTTCCCATCATATACATTGCAAATATTTTCTCCCAGTGTGTTACTTGTCTTTTGATTTTGCTTTTGGTGTTTTGCTGGGTTTTTTTTTTTTTTTGGTCATGCAAAAGGTGCCTTTTTTCTTAAACATAAGCAAATGCATTATCTTTTCTTCTTGCTTCCAGAGTTTAGTCAGAATAAAATTTACCCACTTTAAGGTTAAAGAGAAAGATCACCTATGTTTTCTTCTAATAGTTGTAGGATTGCAATTTTTTTTTCTTGCATTTTAATCTCCAGTTCATCAGAATTGATCTTGATGTATGGTGTGAGGAATGGACCCAATGTCTTATTTTTCTGTATGGTCCTCCAGTTATCCTAACACCTTCTTTTTAAAATTGCATCTTTTCCTCACTGGTTTACAATACTACCATCATCATAGGCTAAATTGTCATACTTAGGGTTTGCTTCTGGATTTTTTATTTCAGTTCAATTAATCTATTTGTGTATTCATGTACTAATATCACACAATTTCTATAAGAAATTGTAGCCATTATATTATGAAGAAATGTAGCCATTATATTATGTTTGTATGTTCAAACTCACAAATGTTTGTGAATTAAGCTTGTAAGTTGGATTTTGGCTTGCCAACAGTGTATCAAGAAAACCTTGGATTCAAAAGAAGAAAAGATCTATGAAAGACACAAATAACATCTTTCCCACTTCTTTTCTGTCTATACTTTAAAACACTTAATGTGAGGATTTATGGCTAGTTAATTTTCATACTGATGCTTGGTATGTGCTCAATGAACAGGTGTCAAGTTTGAAGGCCAGTCAAATATAAGAGAATTTATTCTATATAAGCTCAAAAAGTTAGCGCCACGGACAGTGGTGGAAGCTGTAATGGATGTAGTTATCAATTCAATATAAGAAACAAATATTAGAATCATTAAAAAGGAAAGGATGCCAAATGGAATCATGAGCTCCCTGTAACAGGGAACATAAACACCCCTCGGTTTTATTAGAAAGATAGATGAGACTTATGACTGAACTACTAATAGTTAATAGAAGTGTGGCAATAATTATATGTGAGCTGCTGTCCTCAGTGCTTTACATATATTAGCTCCCTTAATCCTTGCAGCCACCTTGTGATGCAAAATCTTTTATTACCCCCGCTTCCAGGAGGATATGCTGAAGCACAGAGAAATGATATAACTTGCTCCAGGAAAATGGTAAAGCTAAGATTTGAACTCAGGGAAAGGGGCTTCAGAAACCATTATGCCTTATATAGGTAGGCATAGTGTAGTGGCCTTCAGTAAGAAATCAGATCAGATTTCTCATGTTCCCCTGGTGGTTTCATTTAGGTATGTATTCATTCATTCATTCTTGCCAGGTGCTGGAAAACTAGAGGTGAATGACACAGACTCTGTCTTTGAGTGGCTCCCAGACTAGCTGGAGAGACAACCACCTTGCCATCTTCTAAGCACTATCTGACAGGTTATAGAAAACATCTTGAGACTAAACAAGATATCATGACCTGAAGCTCCATTGTGACTTTAAGGACTTCTTTGTTCTTTGGCAACCATAGTAAGTACACAGTTCCCTGCTGACACTATTTCTTGTGATAATTCTTAAAAAATTTTTGAATACCAAAAAATGCAAACCATCATTCTTTTTCCAAATTGTGAGTAGTAGTAAAGATCACTAACATGAACTGAAGCAACAAACAAAAATGAACACAGTGAAAGTTAAAAGGCTGATTGAAGAAGTAAATAGTAATATAATTTATATCTGCAAAATTTGATTCAGAAAAACTAAACTTGGTGAGATCATGACCACTTTGTGAAGGAGGCCATAATTGTAAAATAGATGTAAATTTTTAAAATGCTGATAGATAAATCATATCTCAGTTGTAAAATCAATGCAAAAAAGTATTAACCCCTATGAAACTAAGTCTAGTAAAATAAAATTGGAAAATTAGCATGAAAGGAAATATATTTTAATTACCTTATATAGAAAATTGACCAAGAGAATTAAAGTCCCTTAATGACATTTATTCCAGAAAATATTTCCTGAATGAAAATTCATCATTGTGAATATAATTTGGATTAAAGCACTAAGTAAGGCATAACCCAGTGCTCAGGATCAGAATGGCAAGGATGAATTGATCCTGTGTGTATTGCAATAGCAGAGGGAGTGACCACTCACCCCTTCAGAGCTGGGTGAGGCTTCACAGAGGGGGCAGCATTTAGGTTGGACCTAAGGAATGAAATTGTTTTGTTCAGGTGGGAAGAGGAGAACAGGCATTCCAGAGAGTTGAGGTAACAGGTGTAGAGTGACAATTGAGAAAGAACATGACTATGGCTGAACTCTAAGTCTGAGAACTAGGGATCTGTAACTTGGAGCTAAAACAGAAGGTGAGTGACAGGCAAGATAGGTTATCAGATGGGGAAGAAGAGTGGTCATTGGCAATCCAGAAGGTGGCCTTTGGTGGGTTTTTTGCTCATCCTGGCTTGTTCAACATTTTCACCAGTGACTTAAGTAAAAGGAAAAGGTAAACTTATGATGGATGACGACCTATTGCTGAGAGCCCAGGCAAACATTTCCTTGGCTACCGTCATTGGCCTTTCTAGGTCTGGAATGTCTAAGATTTGGCTAAGTGACATTGACTCTTGGGCAACAAAAGAAGACTGTTATTTCATAAAGCAGATACATGCTCCACAGCTGATAAAGTATCAGGCCACAAGTCTGGAAGATAATAATAATGAGAGGAACTTCCATTATTGAATACCATCACTTTATATATATTATCTGGTTAATTTTAATGTGAGTCCCATGAGGTCCGTGTTGTTATCCCCATATTGTAAGTTAGGAAGCTGGAAGTAACAGGATAAAATGCCTCCCCAAGTCACTCAATATCGGAACTAGCCTGAGTGGTTCAGGGCCCATGCCTTATCACCGTGTCTCAGTGCTCATTCACCTCTGCCTTCAGGATTTAAAATCACCCATGGCATGAAGCTGAATTTCAGAAGCTAAACCTGGGCCAGCATTGCTTTGGAAAATGACCACAGCACCATTTCAGTGCTTGAGGTTTCTGCTCAAATCCCTTATGGGAGATAGGCTTGGATCAGACAGGATCACACAGGGTCTTCACCTGAGGTTGCAGGAGACTTCAAAACCAGAGGAGATAACAGAGACAAGAGCTGAGCTGAAAGCCAGAGTCCAGAGCCTCAGAAAAGAGGTAGATTGAGGAGCTGCCAAAGGAGAAATGCCCATAACAGACAGGAAGTCAGAAACCTGGGATCAGGGATCCAGAGACACAGAGGAGGAAGAGAAAACAAAGTAGGGGGTATAGCAACTGCTCAGAACAGGCATTGCCATTATTTGAGACTTTCACAAAATGTGTCTAGGGATAAAGGGCTAGAGACTTTCCTAAAATTACCGGTGAAAAAGGCTCAGCCAAGTGAACGTCTGCTTGTCAAGCCTCCTGGCTATTGAAGCACTTGAGGGACCACGTGGTTCTCTCCAGAGGCCTTGGGCTTAGTGGACTGAGTTAGCTCATGGCTAACACTATAACTGATCTCACCCAGCCATGAGGACAATGCCACTGGACACCACAATTTTAGGTAAATCAGCTAGTCTCTGCCAGCACAGTGAGAGAGAGAGACTTGAAAAGGAAGAGAAGGGGTGTGGGCACCAGCATTCTCGCTCAACTGAGGTCTCAGGAAGCCACCAGAAGCAACATCTCATAGAAAGGCTGCAAACAGATTCTCTGACCTCCAATCCCTGGTGACAGAGAAAATTAAACACCTTAAATTGGATTTTAGTCTCTGATTGCTTCTAAATGTTATGGTTGGGCCAGGCCAGCTGGAGCTGGAGTTCAGAATAATCTGAGAGCTTAGAGTAACACATCCTTCTGTGTGTGTGTGTGTGTGTGTGTGTGTGTTGTGAGTGGGTGGGGCCGTGAGCCCTGCCGCTGTTTTATACCATTTTGTCATGAATTGAAATCTGCCGTGGCATTGTCGTTCAGCAGCTGCCATGGGGTAAATAAAACCTACAGCTCACAGCCATAAAATGGAATAACTATTCATTTCTGCCATCTTCTGAGGCCAAAAGTTTCAAGACATCAAACATAGGTTTCAAGTTTGCGGGCTTTTGTTCTTCCTGAGGGAATTTGCCCAGTGACTCCAAGCTTTAGCTGAAGCATTGTCCACGTGTTCCCTTAGCATTGTGTTAGATGCTGATAGTGGTTTGAGTAATCATTGGAGGTCAAGAGGTCACCTTTCCTGATGCTTATATAAATGAGTTATTATAGTCTGACAAAGGTGGCACTGAGATTTCAAGCCCAGATGATGAGAGGTTTGAGGGTGCCATTGACTAGGAAAGGGGTGTTTGGTGTAGAGAGTTGGTTTGGGGGTGGGGAAATGGGTCAAGTATGACATTAGAAATAACAATGGAAATAACCAGAAAGCTTGCATTATTTGTCCATTTGTTTACTCACACAATGAACGTTTATCATGCTGCTTATGTTACACCCTCGGCATTAGGGGAGAGATGTAAGACCTGGGTCTTGACTTCTGCAGGAAGCCAGAACTATCTAACTAAAGGTAAAGAGAAGACTTGCAGGTGAGACAGGGGCTGGGTACCCTCTGTGTTCCCAGTCAAGGATAGAGGGTGAAGGAACCCAGAGAGGATGAAAGTCTGAACTAAAAAGAGATTTTAGAGTTGAGCATGGGCATAGGAAATAGGGTGGGTGGCAGGGTGGTGCCCATAGTTACAGAGAAGAATCAACTAGAAAGAGAGCTGGGTTGGTGGAAAATCCCAGATGTCGAGGGGAGTGTTTCAGGAGTGCACTAGTCACGCTAAAATGACCACTGATGATAAAGCTACCCTTTATTGCTTACTTTGTGCTTTTATTTATTTAATACTAGACACTGTGCTAAGTGCCGGGCATACAGTGATGATGAACAGGATCATCTAGGTTGTGCCCTCATAGAGCTTATTACATCCTGGTGAGTTTAATGCTGTACATCATCTCCTCCTGGGAACCATGAGAGGCTAGAATTATTATCCTCGCTTTACAGATGAGAAGACTGAGGCTCAGAGAGGTTGAGTCACTTGCCTAGGTCCCACAGCAAAAGAGTTTGGTGAAACTGGGATTTGAACATGGTTCTGCATGGTGCCAAAACCTCTAAATCCCCACCTGGTACTGTGAGGATATGAGTGGAAAAGGGGCATCAGATGTGAGGGGAAGAAAGCTTTGAGGGGAGTTTTGCCGGCAGGAGGTGGTGATGGGGTATAGATGTCAGAGGAGAGACTGCAGAGGTAGGGAGTTTAGAGATGTATTTGACCATGAATAGAGGGAGAAGGATTCCTTGAAAACTGCTTGCAGGGACAGGCCATGTACAAGGGCCCTGGGAAAGTATGGATTTGACCTTGAGAGAGGAGTTGGCATTTTCCTTCTAGGAGGTCTGCCATAACCAGTCCTGTTCTGTTGGCATGTGGCCACTGGGCCTGGCCTTCTAGGACCATGGGGCCTGAAATCCCCAGGGTGCATGAAGTCTGAGCAGCCTGGGGCCTATGAACCCTAAACCTCCAGAATCGGAGGTCTTCTCTGATTGCGATCTCCACATGGGAAGGGAGCTTGGTGATCCCAAGCAGCCCAGAGCCAATTATTCTGCCATGCTGGGTGGCCAGAAGGCAGCTGAAAACACTGAGAGGAAGGCTTTTTGCCTCAGCACATTATCTTTAGCTCACCAGCCACAGAGTGACTCTGCAATTACAAACCAGCCGCTGAACAGACGCAGCCTAACTGTACGTTGTAAAAGTTTACGATTAGTAAAGATATGTGCAAAATTAATCCCTAAAGAACAAAGTAATTAAAAAAGTACGTAATGAAGTAATTAGCTAGAAATGGTGGGGAGCAGAAGGAGGAGAGCGCCCATGGACAATTTTACTCTGGAAGGGTTTTCACATTTAAGTTTTTTTAGTTGTGTTCAATGAGGGAGCCTTAGAGAAGTATGATTAATAAGATGCACAGAAGAGGTAACAATTGATGAAAGATTTTGAGAGCCAAGTTGCAGAAAATTTTTTACCTTCTTAAAAAGATGGGACCAAAAGGGAAAACAGCTATAAAGACCATTATTGTGATCATTAACAAAATTTGATTATAGGCTGTAGATTAGACAATAGTCATGTTATCAGTGTTTAATTTCCTGATTTTGGGGACAAAAAATCCTGGGAGCCAGCAATGAGGTTTTAAAGCTCCAGAGAGTCAGCTTCTCCTTTTCTTTTCTTTTTTAAAAATTTTGTCTTTCTTTAATTGAGTCTGCCTGCTGCTTTGTATTGTGCCATCGGAAGGTAACTTCTTTGCCACCAATGCATCATTTTTCCAATTTTCCAGGAAGGGACCAGCAGGCAAGGCCAAAATCAGTTCCTCAGAGTGACTGGTAGGAACTAAGCTGGAACTGCCTGCTTCTTCCCCATCTTCCTCCCCTTCCTCCTCGCCTCCTCTCCTTCCCCACTCCTCACCTCCTCCTTCTCCCATTCTACCTCTTCAGCACCAGCATCCGTATCAGTATCATCACCATCCAGACACTCTTGTGGTTTTCTTTTGAAAAATCCTCATTTTCACAAATCTGACATCACAGAAGGGGAATTCAGAGACATCTACTCTCATTGCAAATGCTCTTCACTTTGTAAAGCAATGCAAGATCCCAGTGAGTAAAACCTCCCAGTGCTCACCAGTGACGGTTTATGGAAATTATCCCCACATACAAGTTTTTCCATCAAGCAGGCTTACCTGCACATGAAGTCAGTCCAGAAGATAGAATTACCCTAGTAACACCCCCAGGGCACATTTCTTCCCTGAAGCCCTGTTTCTCTCTGTGTCTGGACTGTTTGGAATGTCTAATGAATGCGGATTCTTTCCTTGCTTGGGGTGGGCCACACTCAACGCCGAGTGCCAGGATTTGCTCATTATGCCTGCTTCAAAGACTGCTCATCAGTGACAGAGGGTCTTGATGACTTGTGTCATTTTCACTGCCTTAGAATTGTTAGTCCTATGAAGAAATCGTGGAGTAAGGAAGAGAAAATATTAGTAATACCATGATTTCAAGACAGATGCTTATCTTAGATTTTAATGTTTCTAAAATCACATTGTGCCTGATAAATTTGGCATATACAGATAAATAACAAATATATACAGAAATGACAATTTATTATCCATACCAGAACACTTTTGAGACTTAAAGAGGGTACCACTAATTGTTACACTGGAACAGCAGGTATGAACCAGTGTTGTCATGAGCAAACCAGGACATACAATCACTCAACTTATAATTGTATATGTACATTTAATGCAGTTCATTCATTTGACGTTATTTGTTAGGCACCTGCCACACATCACACTGGGTGTACAATGTTTAACAGTGGGCATATAATGCTTAAAGTTACATGCTTACCATTTGGTATACAGTGTTTAAAAGGCAAGTATAGACCCTTCCCTCTTGGAGTGGATGGCATAAAGGGACAGATAGCTGATAAAAGGGAACAAAGAATAGATGTATATTTACAAATCATAGTAAGTGCTACATTAACAAAATACCATAGAGTAGATGACTTAAACAACAGAAGTTTATTTGTCACAGTTCTGAAGGCCCAATGTCTGAGATCAGGGAACCAGCAGGGGCAGATCCTGGTGAGAGCTCTCTTCCTGGCTTCCAAACAACCACGTTCCTGCTATGCCCTCCATGGTAGAGAGAGAGCTCTAGGGCCCCTCCCCCTTCTTATAAGGACACCAGTTCCGTCTGGTCAGGATTTCACCCTTACAATGTCCTTTTACCTTCGTCACACCCCGTCACATGCGGGCTTAGGGCTTCAACATATGAATTTGAGGGGTTTGAAATTGATTATATTCTTTGCAGCTGAAGATGGAGAAGCTCTATACAGTCAGCAAAAACAAGACTGGGAGCTGACTGTGGCTCAGATCATGAACTCCTTATTGCCAAATTCAGGCTTAAATTGAAGAAAGTAGGGAAAACCACTAGACCATTCAGGTATGACCTAAATGAAATCACTTACAATTATACAATGGAAGTGATCAATAGATTCAAGGGATTAGATCTGATAGACAGAGTGCCTGAAGAACTGTGGAGAGGTTTGTGACATTGTACAGTAGGTGGTAATCAATACCATCCCCAAGAAAAAGAAATGCAAAAACGTAAAGTGGTTGTCTGAGGGGGCCTTACAAATAGCTGAGAAAAGAAGAGAAGCGAAAAGCAAAAGAGAAAAGGAAAGATATACCCACCTGAGTGCAGAGTTCCAAAGACTACCGAGGAGAGATAAGAAAGCCTTCCCAAGTGATCAATGCAAAGAAATAGAGGAAGACAATAGAATGGTAAAGACTAGAGGTCTCTTCAAGAAAATTAGAGATACCAAGGGAACATTTCATGCAAAGATGGGCACAATAAAGGACAGAAACTTGTATGGACCTAACAGAAGCAGAAGATATTAAGAAGAGGTAGCAAGAATACACAGAAGAACTATACAAAAAAGATCTTCATGACCCAGATGACCATGATAGTATGATCACTCACGTAGAGTCAGACATCCTGGAATGTGAAGTCAAGTAGACCTTAGAAAACATCACTACAAACAAAGCTAGTGGAGATGATGAAATTCCAGTTGAGCCTAAAAGATGATGCTGTGAAAATTCTGCACTCAATATGCCAGCAAATTTGGAAAACTCAGCAGTGGCAACAGGACTGGAAAATGTCAGTTTTCATTCCAACCCCAAAGAAATGCAATGCCAAAGAATGTTCAAACTACCACACAATTGCACTCATCTCACACCTAGCAAAGTAATGCTCAAAATTCTCCAAGCGAGGCTTCAACAGTATGTGAACTGAGAACTTCCAGATGTTCAAGCTGGATTTAGAAAAGGGAGAGGAACCAGAGATCAAATTGCCAACATCCGCTGGATCATCGAAAAAGCAAGGGAGTTCCAGAAAAACATCTATTTGTGCTTTATTGACTATGCCAAAGCCTTTGACTGTCTGGATCACAACAAACTGTGGAACATTCTTCAAAAGATGGGAATACCAGACCACCTTACTTGCCTTCTGAGAAATCTGTATGCAGGTCAAGAAGCAATAGAACCAGACATGAAACAATGGACTGGCTCCAAATTGGGAAAGGAGTATATCAAGGCTATATATTGTCACCCTGCTTATTTAACTTATATGCAGAGTACATCTTGTGAAATGCTGGGCTGATTGAAGCACAAACTGGAATCAGGATTGTGGGGAGAAATATCAGTAACCTTAGATATGCAGATGACACCACCCTTATGGCAGAAAGCAAAGAGGAACTGAAGAGCCTCTTGATGAAAGTGCAAGAGGAGAGTGAGAAAGCTAAAACTCAACATTCAAAACACTAAGATCATGGCATCTGGTCCCATCACTTCATGGCAAATAGATGGGGAAACAATGGACACAATGACAGACTTTATTTTCTTGGGCTCCAGAATCACTGCAGATGGTGACTGCAGCCTTGAAATTAAAAGCCGTTTGTTCCTTGGAAGAAAAGCTATGACCAACCTAAACAGCATATTAAAAAGAAGAGACATTACTTTGCTGACAAAGGTCTGTCTAGTCAAAGCTGTGATTTTTCCAGTAGTCATGTATGGATGTGAGTGTTGGACTATAAAGAAAGCTGAGTGCCAAAGAATTGATGCTTTTGAACTGTGGTGTTGGAGAAGACTCTTGAGAGTCCCTTGGACTATGAGGAGATCAAATCAGTCAATCCTAAAGAAAATCAGTCCCGAATATTCATTAGAAGGGCTGATGCTGAAGCTCCAATACTTTGGCCATCTGATGTGAAGAACTGACTCATTGGAAAATACCCTGATGCTGGGAAAGGTTGAAGGCAAGAGGAGAAGGGGACAACAGAGGATGAGATGGTTGGATCACTTCACCAACTTGATGGACATGAGTTTGAGCAAGCTCTGGGAGTTGGAGATGGACAGGGGAACCTGGCAAGCTGCAGTTGCAGAGAGTCAGACACTACTGAGTGACTAAACATAATTGAGGGATGCAACAAAAAGTGTAGTGTAAGAATATAAGTTTCCAGAAGTCACAGACTTTTCATGTTTTTTTTCAGACAAAATACCCACCTCACACTAAAGCCCCCAGCACAAAGAAAGGAAATGGTTAAGTTCAATTAAAGGGTAGAAGGTACATGATTGATTTATAATTTTGGAAAATGGAGTGGAGGGCACCAAGAGTTGCAGCCAAAAAAAAAAAAAAAAAACTTTTTAGAAGGCTGTTGATAGAGTTGTCCATGCAAAGATAATGGCAGCTTGGACCAGAATGTTATCTGTGCAGACTGAGAGATGTGATTACATTTAAGCTATATTTAGGAGGTAGAACTGACTGCATTTCCTGATGTATTATTGGATGTTAAGGAAAGGAAGAGGACATAATTATAGGTGAATTACATAATTATTTATGTAGGTTTCAGGCATGGGCTATTAGGTCGATGAGGGGAAAATGAAGGGACACCCGGGGAAGCAGGGAAGGACATCAAGAACTTGGTTTTGGACAAGGTAAACGTGCAATGCCTGAGAGCTGCACAAGTGGAGGTGATGTATTGGCAGATGGACATATAAATGTCGAGCTCGATGGAATACAGTGTTTCTTCTTGCCCTAGGAAGCTCTCATTACAGCGGTGGTGCATCTTATCATTACCAAAATCTTGCAGTGATAATAGTTATACCACATACTTAGCGGGCTCTGAACTTGGGTCAGGTGTTGAAATAACATGTGTTCACTCGTCTGACGCTCACAACAACTCTTTATGCAGTGTGTCATTTTTATCTCCACTTCACAAACAAGAAAACTGTGTGTTAGAAAGTGAAATAAATTCTCTAAAGTCACCAATCCAGCAAATGGAAAATGTAGGATTTGACATCACGTATGCATGGAGTGGGTTGCCAATTCCTTCTCCGAGAGATCTTCCTGACGCAGGAATCGAACCAGCATCTCTTATGTCTCCTGCATTGGCAGGCAGGTTCTTTGCCATTAGCACTGCCTGAGAAGCCCAGGATTTGACATCAAGACTGTTTAACCCCTGTGCTCTGACCACGGTGACCTCCTATCTCCCAGGAGGCAGAGGTCTTGGAAACAGTTCCTACTCAGCTTCTAAAGTATCATGTGACCTTGAACCTCAAATGGGAAAGGGAAGGTAATTGGTTAGGTCCCCTGTAGCTCTGCTGAACTGCAATGCTGATCTATTTCGTAAACCCTTTTTTAAAAGTTTTAATTAATTTATTTATTGTCTGTGCTAGGTCTTCATTGCTGTGCAGGCGTCCCCTAGTTGAAGGGAGCAGAGGCTACTCTCCAGGTGTGGTGTGTGGGCCTCTCATTGTGATGGCTCCTCTTCTTGTGGAGCACGGGCTCTAGGCACATTCGCTCAGTAGTTGTGGTACATGAAGCTTAGTTGCTCTAAGACATGTGAGATCTGCTTCATGCCATGTGAGACCAGGGATTGAACTGGGGTCCCACATTGCAAGGTGGAGTCCAACCAGTGGACCACCAGAGAAGCCCACAAATCCCATTTTTAATGTGAGTTTGCTGTAGGCACCTATCAGAGATGAAACTCAAGCTGACAATTCATTTTGACGTGTATGAGAAGGGCAAATCTCTTTAAGTGAAGACCCAGCACACTGCTTTCTTAATCTGAATTCCAGTGGAGTAAAACTCTTTAGAACAAATATTTCTGAGTGAGAAAATGTTCAGCATCTCATATTCACTTTTATCATCTAAATGTTAACCTCAAGGATCCCTCTGAGCCAAATGTGGGTGTGATGCTTGAGCCAGAAACACAGCTTCCTCTAATGTCTGCACCCAGGGTCTGCCAAACATCCCCACCTATGCTGTCCCAGTGACACATGGGTTCCCCTGTCACCTGGCCCCACTGTGCTGGGAGGTGACAGAGTGTATTATACTTTCTCCAGTGATTCTGATTGCCCTGCATTTCAGAAAGGACCTCCTGACTTCTCCTCCTGGCTTATTCTTTGGGCCAGTGTTTTGGGGTTCATCTAGTATGGACTTTCAATTTGAATTTGGCTGGAACATGCTAAAGAGCCATTCATATGTGTTGGTGGGAGGTTGTTTCTGATTAGATTAAACTTCTGAAAGAGGAAAGAGCCACTGATTAAAGACATAAAAAAGGAAACACTTTAAATGGGTAAGTGGCTCATCCTCATATAGCAAAGTATAAATTAAACATAGTCCAGGGCTCAGCTTTGAATAGCAGCTGGATAGAGCGAGCTTTTCTGAATACATCCGCAAGGAGAAGATGCTCACAGCCGTTCAGGGGGTGCTTAACCCACCAGAGAGGGCTCTGAGCATTCCTGAGTAAATGGAGGGGCTGAGTTACCTGATAAAAATGACTCTCACACTAGGGACGGGAAGGGTTTTATTTGGATTTCAGAAAATTATCCCCTGAATCTCTGTGACAGTCAAGCTCATTATTATTCTCTGACAGCACTGGTGATGGTAATGGGGCCAGAGATCTTCGTTCAAAACAAAAAGACGCGATTAGAGTAGACAGCACACGTGTCGGTGGGACCCTGATTTGGAATGTGGCCGACACTTCGGTCTCAGAGCTGGAAGCTTCTGTAGTGTTGGGTCTATAGAAACGCCTGAGCTGGACCTAGCCAGCCTCCCCAGCCATCTCAGCTTTGCACAGAACGTCAGCCCTGCCTAGACTGTGTCACCTGCCCAGGGCTGGAGGTGTGGCTGCAGCCCCACTTCTGGCTCACGCTAGGATCCGTGGAGCCGTCATGGGGCTGCTGCCTGTGGCTGTCAGAGGGACACTGAGCCTTGCATGGTCTCCAAGCCCCTGGCTTTCCCTTTTCCAGCCTGCTGGGTTCTCCTTTGGTTTTCTCGCAGCTTCTCTGGTTCTGAACTGGAACCAGACTCTCCCTATAGCCTGTTTTATAGGAGTCCTAATGCCTACCTTCCCCCCAACAGTTGCCTTTCTCCCCACTGAGAACTAAATCCACTCTTTGTATCTTCAGTCCCTAGTGGGGACCTGCTCTGAAAGGACTCATTATCTGGACTTGGAAATCTCTCCCCATGCCTGGACCTTCTGCGGCAAAGTCTCACTCGATAGATTGAACCCTGGCTATCCGCGCTGCAGGGCCCAAGCCTCTCTGGTCACCTTGCCCCTCACATGCTTGCAGCTTGTATGAACCAAGGAAATGATCACAGTCTGCAACAGCAGCCCCCAGGCCCCAAAGGCTGAACCCAGGACGAGTTTATTTCTCACTCACTTCACAGCCCTCTAAAGGGTGTGAGGGACTCCTGGGCAGCTCCTCTTCTAGTGGCAACTGAGGGCTGAGAGTGCTTTTTTGTGGCTTCCCCATCTTTGAATTTCAAGGTCATTTTGACGAAAACATCCAGTGGACTGGGGGGAAAGAGGTAGAAGTGTTCGTGGGTTCCCTCACTGGACACTTACATATCTGGGCCTGAAAGTGACAACTATAATTTCCTCTTGTTTCATTGGCCTGAGCTGCTCACACAATCCCTCCTGACTCAGGGGAGGCTGGGAGATGTAGAGGAGCACACAGGTTTTCATGAGCAGCAGGATTCAACCACATCCACGGAGACCCCCTTCTCCTGGCTTCACTTCCCCAACCCCGTATAGAACCAGGCCTGTCTTCTTTCTTTTCTTCCATTTGTCTTGAGTTCAATCAAATCAGTTGTGTTTGGGCAATAAGTAATCAGGGCTGTTGGCTGATAAGAGATTTGAGGTAACCATAAATAAATTCTCCTTGGTTAGAACCATTGAAAGATACCTTCTAATCTCAATGACTACATGTTTATAAAGTGATCCTCCTGGAATTTCCTATAAGGAAATGAACTCTCATGGTCCCAGTCTTTATGTCAGAGCACTAGGGTCCACAGAAAACCTGGACCCCCTGTCTCTGATGGGCTGGTTTTCTGAACTTGGCACCATGGCTGCCCTTGAGTTTCCAATAGGTAAACAGCTATTTCAGCAAACCTCAATACCATGCCAAACAGCCTTTTTACTTTTTCTTCATAAAAAGCTTCCAGACATTCCAGCCCAGCTGGTCTCTTCCTGGAATCCTGCCAGATGAATCCTCCTGCTGCCTTCTGATAGTTATGAAAAATCCCTTTTGAACAGAGGAACGGCTTCAAGTGCTTCTTAGGGCTGACCCCAAATCAGACCCCTTCAGGGATACCTTCCAAGAAAAAGCATCATTTTTTTTTTTTATTCCGAGTAGCAATTCTGTCCAAAAGACTCTTTGGCAGTGTTTTATTGTAAAAACAGGGCTTGGGAAACTAGATCCCCAGGGAGTGTTTTTCTGATGGAAGAATAAGCACCGCCGGACTTTTAAAATGTTTCCTTACACTTGAAAATAATGAAATATCTGCCCCTGGACACCTGGGAGGGCACCAGGGAAAGTGCACAGAGGATGACTCAGAGCTAAGGCCAACTCTCAGTCCTTGGTCCGTGCAGTTTACAAAGCACCTGCCACGTGCCGGGCCCTGCCTCGGCTCTACGGGCCGTTTCTCACGGGCTGGGGCTTCAGGCCCATAAGTAGGAGAAAAGCTCCATCTCACTGGTGCTCAGGGAATTGCAAATTAAAACTACAGTAACAGTGAATTTCACACCCACCTATGGACAATGCCAACTGCTGGCAAGACTGTGAAGCAACATGCGTGTTTACCTGTGCTGGTGGGGGTGGAACACAGGATTCTCACTCTGGAAGAGTTTCACTCTCCTTGGGAGAGCTGAAGGTGTGTCATGACCCGTGCCTCAGAAGTCGCACCGTGGTGTAGATCCACGGAGAGGTGCCCTCTCTTGGGTGCCAAGAGACCCGTATACATTCCAAGGAGCACTATTCATAATCCGGGAAATGACCAGACTCGGGGACACCAGGAGCGTGCATGAATAAGTGTCTGTACATTTATACAATGGAACACAATAGTGATGAAAACAAACGAGGCAAGAAGCAAGTGGCTGAATGCAGACAATATGCTTCCATTTATGTAGCATTTAAAACCAGGTAAAACTGAGTCGGTAGTTGAGCTTGATGGCGAGGACATTATTAACAAGATTCAGGATCGTGGCTTGCCTTTGGGGCTGGGGAGGAGCACACAAAGATGTTGCTGCCAATGCACTCTTTCTTATACTGGTGGTACACAGACAGTTGTCCCTTGTGTTATATGTCTTTAGACTGTACATATACATTGTACACACACACTCACACACACACACACACACACAGCTAGAGGAAGTACAGGGAACGTGGTAACGCAGAGCAGAGGCATTTAATAAATGTAGGGCAGCCGGGAAAGTAGGTAGGAATTAGCTAGGCAAATAAATATAAATGTGACAGGGGGAAGAGGCTGACCACCACTGGCTTTTGTCTTAGCTTTGCCCAAGTTTGACCTCTCTTTCCTTCTCAATCCCATGTAGGGCTGCAAATAGAGTAAAACGCCCGCCATGTCTAAGGTGAAAATTGAAGGATGTCTTAAGAATACCCAGCCCTTGTCAGAGTCTTTGTTTGCCTGCCTTTCTGACCCTACAACCACTCTGCACACACATGTCTGGTCTCCTGCCAGCCATTGTCAGGCCTCAGCCTCCATGCTGCTCGTCTTCTTCCCACTAGCCTGCCTGGCTTGGCTTTCTGCTCTTGTCTCAGCATTTCACAGCCAAGTTAGGCGAGACAGCTACACATAAAAAGGTAATTAACAACATGAGCCAAGAAATAAGGACCACATGAGTGGTGCAAATCATGTGTTTCAGGAGTTAGGAGGAACAGGGCCAGGCTGGTTTTGGATGGACGGAGAGTGGGAAGGAGGGTTTCTGGGCTAAGGGAACAGTGGGACTATTTTGCCAAGAGAGAATAGCTCATTAAAAGTCATAGGGAGATAAAAGCTGGACCGGATTTGGGATCTTATCCTGCGAAACGTGGTCATGAAGTACAAGACTAAGGTGCCACCACCCTCAATCCCTTACTTATGGTAGATATTACTAATAAATGATAGCATGCTTTTCCGTTGGAGCCCAGACAGAGGCTTGGAATCCTTTTAAATGTATATATATTTGGCTGTGTTGGGTTTTTGTGGCCGCATGCAGGATCTTCATTGCATCACACAGTCTCTGGTTGTGACACATGGGCTCTGTAGTGTGAGGGCCTGGTAGTTGCAGTGTGTGGACTTAGTCGTTCTGTGGCATGTGGAACAACCGACTCCCCGAATTCCCCGATCAGGGATGGAACTCCTGCATTGCAAGGCAGATTCTTAACCACTGGACCACCAGGGAAGTCCCTTAGAATCCTTCTTAACCCAGTGCTTCAGAAGGACATTAATAAGTGAATGGATTCAATATGGGGATGTTGCCTGCTATTCCTACCAAAGTGTACAGAGTGATCACTGGTCTGTCAATAGGAGGAATGGTCACACTGTATCCTGGCGTCTTGCTTCCAGTGTCCCCCTACTCTCCAGCTCCCAATTCACAACTCTACCAGCTGTGTCCCACATACTGGGCATCACTTGGGGTATTGGCAAGAAAACTCAGAAGCACAGAATACAAAAGGAAAAAGTGATCTAAGATGTCCCTGAGTCTACCTCCTCCATTTGGCAGCAGGGAAAAACAGGGGCTTGGGACGGAAACAGGTCTGTTTATGTAACTGGCAAACATAGGACATAAATTCAGCCTTCTGACCCTGACCTCGTACTGGCAGCTCCCAGTCCCAGGAAGAGAAAGGGACCTGATCTTTCCTACAAACCTACTAGATGGCTGTCTTTGCTAGTGGGAGCTTTTCATACATCATCTCTTAAACCTGCCAGTTGCCCCAATAAGAAGGGACCTGACATCCAAGGACAAGTCCTAGTCCGAAGGCTAATGTGTGACAGAGGCAGGAGCCACACTCTCTCCACCAGCCCCCAAGACCTGCGTGCTTTCTTGCAGTTCCCAGGTAGATGCACCAAGTTTTTCTGAAACAATCGCAGAATCAGGGCTCCCTGGGAAGAGCTGGTGGTGATCAGGACTCACGCTTCTATTTACAACAGTTCAGGTTCTCAGTCACGGTCACATCTGGGGGCAGGCTGGCAGCTCCTCCGTGGGCATCTGTGAGCCTTGGCGAGGTCAGGGGCTTTCCCTACCCTGAGTTCATGGCTCCGTAAGACAAAACCGCCTGTGATCTCCCAGGCTCGTTTGATAACTTCCCAGGTTTTACGATGGTAATTTAAGCTCTGCAGCCAAAGTAACTCTCCTCAGTTGCAGCAGCCTGCACTTAAATGTCAGAGCTTTGCTGAAAAACCACTTGGGTTTGAAGGAAGTCATTGTGTTCAGTAAAATCTGGCACATTTTATGTTTATGGCCTTTATTAGAGGAGCCAGCTGAGCGAGTTAAACCGCCCCTCTGTATGGTTAGTGCAAGCCCAGGGCTCTGGGATTGCTGGAACCACTCATTCAAATCACAGTTATTGAACATGTACTAAGTGCTTGGTGCTGACATATACAACATGCTCCTTGTTTTCCTGGAGCTTATCCTTTATGGATGCAGAGGGCAGACATTGAAAGAATAAAGGCATAAATAGAAGTATTGTGAATAAGCATCATTAAGAAAAAAGGTGGAGTGCTAAAAGTACTCACAGGGGATCTAATTTAGACTGGATGGGTGAAAGAAGGTGATATTTGAACTGGGTAACAAGTGAGGGAGTTTTTCCAGAAAGATGCAGTAGTGGGTACAAAGGCACAGAGCGAGGAAAGAACTTGGTGTGGTCAAGAAACGTTGCCCAGTGCACATCTGGAGGCCACGAGGTCCAGCCTCAGACTGACGTGCCGCCAGGCATCCCTGGCGCCCATAAGGCTAGCATACACCTCACTTGTTGTAACGAACCGGGGTCACAAGTATACAAGGTAAACATTCGGTTCTATCTTGGTGGTGGCTTCCTATGCCCAGTGACCTCATCTGCCTCCTTGATTCCCAACCCTTGGTCTTCGTTCCTCAGTCACCGCTCTGATACCCAACCCTTGCCCTTCCTCCTCCTGGCATCTCTACCCCCTAGAACTTGCAATACTGAGCCATCATTCTGCCCCTTTGTCCTCCCTCCAGTGGCCCTACTTCTCTAGCACATGCCTCCTGTCTATCCCCTCCCACAACATGCCACAACATGCCAGCTATGACCTGTGTCCCAGGCCTGGCACCCTTTTACTTCCTCATCCCCTGTTCCTCCCAAGCCTCCATGGATGCTTCAGGGCACCATCTTTCATGAAACCCAAATGCCAGTGATTTTCTTCCCTATCTTTTGTCTACAATCCGTGAGAGGGTCTCTGAGATCAACTGTGGGGCAGACTTCTGAAGTTCTCTCTGGGTCAAGCCATGGGCCAGTGGAGTCACTCCTCATGTGAGGATCGTGGAGCACAGGCTTTCTCTTGTTTATTTCAGGGTCATTGTGCAGGGTCCAGAAGTGGAGGGGCAAACATGCCAAATACACTCTTCTGCTCCAACCAGAAGCTTCCAGGAACCCAAAGGCAATACACAAGGCAGATGGTCTCCATAGATGAGTTTCTTTTCACAGAAGAGAAGAGGGCGGAGGTCTTCTAGGTGAACAGGTGCTCCCAGTCCCTGGAGAGGAGCCTCTCCCTGCTGGGTCAGGCACTCTGGAGGGTAACACGTCTGTTGTCTGTTGGGCTTCACCAGACACATGACTCCTCTGCAATCACTTGTCCCCTGAATGTGGCTGTACAGGAGAAGTCAATAGCAACCATAATGGATATTATAAAATACCTAAAAATACCAAGTGCAGACTAAGGGCTTAGCAATATTCCCGGCATTACGACGGGGGCTTCCAGAGCCCACAGAGTGCAGCAGTCACTGCTATGTGGGTTTCACAGACCTGAGGTGAAGCACCCCAGAGCTGCCACTCAACCAGGACATTATGGGACCAGAATAGACCCAGATATCCTGCCCCCGCCTCAACTACCATGCATGCAGAGCTCACATGGAGGCAGGCTCAGGGTTAAACACATATCTGCACTCCGTCCCCTTCTTCTCCTGGGTGAAATTGAGGCTTGGGAGGAGAAATATCCTGCCAAAGGTGACAGCAGCAGGTGGCAGAGAAAAACACTTGAATCCAATTCTCTCTGGCTCCAAAGCTGTACTTTTAAAAACCACGTGCTACTCCCACCCAGCCCAGCCACCCCACCTCTGCTGGAAACCCAGCAGAGTTCTAGGCACCATTTAGTACCTGTCTAAAGGAGAATCAGATGAAGAGCTTGGAGAACATTTTGAAAGAGAGAAGGAGATAATCAAACAAGCAAATACAAGACTGTCATGATCAGGAACGATAGGGCTGGAGCCACAGAACATGACAGGTTAACCTAGTTGAAGGGATACAGAACTGTGATGCTGAAGTGGCTCCCTGAGAATGTTACATGAAGAGGGGTAGGGTGGGTATGTAATGGCATGTGCAGAAGTCCAGAGAGGAAACCCGGCCTGCTGGAGGAAACAGAATGTCAGCGTGGCTCCAGCATGGACTGTGTCAGGAAGCAAGCATGAGGCTGGAGGGATGGGCAGGGGCCAGGCCCCGGGAGCTTCAGAGGCTGTACTGGGAGGGGTGAGGTGCAGGCAGGACGTGATCCAGGGTACACCTTCAAAACAAATATTGTATATTAATGCATATATATATGGAATCCAGAAAAATGGTATTGATGAACCTATTTGCAGGATAGAAATAGAGACACAGACGTAGAGAACAGACTTGTGGACAATGGGGGAAGGAGAGGATGGGACGAATTGAGAAAGTAGCTTTGAAACATATACATCACCATATGTAAAATAGATAGTGTGTGGGAAGTTGCATATAACACAGGGAGTTCAACCCAGTTCTCTAGGACAACCTAGAGAGGTGAGGTGGGGTAGGGGTTGGGAGGAAGGATCAAGAGGGAGGCGACATATGGATATTTATGGCTGATCCACACCATTGTAGGACAGAAACCAATACAACACTGAAACAATTATCCTCCAATTTAAAATAAAATCATTCTGGCTGCTGGGTGGAGAAGAGACTGGAGGAGGAAGGCAGGAGGGAGGGCAGTTGTTCGAAGGCTGTTGTAGTGTCCAGATGGGACACGGCAGAGGTCTGGATGAGGGCGTGGCTGCAGGATGGGGAAAGGGGTGTGGCTTCAAGAGCTCAGCAGAGTCCATGCTGCTCCTTTCACTGAGCAGCCAAAGGCACAATGGGAGGTGCTGCAGCCACCCTTCTGATTAGAACCATGGCACACATGCCCACTGTAAGGTGAAATGGTGACCGACTCTTTGAGAAACAGGTCCTGGAATAAAAGAGCTTTGTTACAAATCATGTTCTGTGTTGTTTTGCTGAAATATGTCAATTAGTAGCCTCCATTCTGGTTGTACAAAGAATACCCCGACTGTGTTATCAGTAACATATTCATGATATTTACAAGGCTTTTCTTGAAAATCTGAGCAACCCGTGAATTGGAAATCAGCACAGTCCCAGAATGTAGAGGTCATGGACACAAAGATGCACAGCCTGGGGCCTTCCATGGCTCCCTCCTCTGATCCCCGGAACCATCCCTTGAGCTTTAGTCAAGTTCAGATACGTCCTTCTGTTTTCCGTAACAGCTGTGTGGTCTTGGGCAAGGGGCAGCCTTGGTCCCCGTTTCCCCATTTGGCATTGGAGACCATAACCACTGTGCTTCCAGCGGCGCTACCACTAGAAGGCGCTAATGGTAAAGAACCCGCCTGCCCATGCAGGCGATCTAAGAGGCACAAGTTTGATCCCTGGGTGGGGAAGACCCCCTAGGCAACCCACTCCAGTATTCTTGCCTGGAGAATCCCATGGACAGAGGAGCCAGGCGGCCTACAGTCCATAGAGTTGCAAAGGGTCAGACACGACTGAATCAACCTAGCATGGACGCATGCCCAATAACCACTACCTCACAGTATCTTATTCTGAAGATTCTGCTGGACATCATTTGTACAATAGTAGCTGAGGCTGATCAAGTGCTAATTATGTGCTAGGCATCTTTCTAAGCACTTTGCACATGAGCACTTTAGTCTCCTGGGCGGCCTCATGAGATGGGAATATTAGGATCCCCACTGGAGATGAGGAAGCTGAGACACACTGAGATCAAGTGAATAACTCACAGTCACACAGCTGGTATGAAACAGAGCCAGGATCTGAATCCCAGCAGACTGAGTTCAAACCCCTTGCTCATAACTGCCATGCGGCACAGTCCAGTGCTGACACATAGTGGGTGCTCAGTGGGGATGTTTGTTTCCTTTCCATCGGCCCTAAAGTGAAAGTGAAAGTCACCTAGTCGTGTCCGATTCTTTGCAACACCTTGGACTAGACAGTGCATGGAATTCTCCAGGCCAGAATACTGGCGTGGGTAGCCTTTCCCTTCTCCAGGGGATCTTCCCAATCCAGGGATCGAGTCCAGGTCTCCCACATTGCAGGCGGATTCTTTACCAGCTGAGCCACAAGGGAAGTCCACTGGCCATAAATGATATACTAAATGCAAGAGAAGCTCAGAAAGTGGTAAGTCAGCCCCTTGCTTTCCAACTCTAGCTACCTACAGGGACCAACTGGTGTGAAAAAGCCTGGTGGAAGAGAAGGCAGTCTTTTCCTAACCAACACAGGGGAAAATTAAGCTAAACCTGAAACTGACCTTACCTTAGAGAAAGACCTGTGGTTGTTGATGGGTACATGTTACAGGCGAAAATATCATCTGCCAAATTGTTCAATTGACAATACCTGACAAATGACCACTGCTGTCCACCAAGAGATCTTGATTGCTTTTCTCCAAAGTCTTACTCATCAGTTCTAATCAGGTATTTCAGGTCCATCCTACTTTATTAAGCACTAATCATTTATTGATTGACTGTCTGGTTATACACCAATCATTTAAATATTTATTCAAAAAGTACTTACCAAACACCTATATGTACCAGGCTGTGTGTTCAGTGCTAGAGAAGAGAAATAAATGAGATACCCTGCCCTCTAGGAACAGAGTAGCAGGTAAGTTGTGGTGTCAAGAGCTTTGAGGGCCATAGGAGGGAGCCATCAGCTGTGCCCCAAGAACTGAGCAAAGACCCCACAACAGTGCGGCCAAGATCTTAAGAGATGATCATTTTTTTCAGTGGGAGAACAGTAAGACGGGCACCCCAAAATTGAAAATAGGATGAGTAAAGGCCTAAAGACACAAAAGGGCATGCATGTTCCAGAACGCTAGACGTCCGAGTGGCTGGGATGACTGTGGCGGGGGCTCCAGGACACTGCCCCTCGACACTCAGGCTGCAAGGCCGTTTCTCTTTCTTTTCAAAGCTGAACAGCATCCCATTGAAGTTCCTGCTCACTGAAGTCTAGGGAGAAGCTCCATATCGTTCCTTTCTTTGAACCTCCCCCTCCCTTGGGTTCCATCAGAACTCAGAGCCCAGGAAGGATCTAGTGGGAGCAGGGCGCTGGCTGGAGATAAGCTGCAGATCGCTCATCCTTGTCCAGGCCCACATGGCCCGTTGTAATCTGACGTCTCCTTGAGGTTCTGCTGGTCCCTCCATGTCAAGCACTGCTGCACAGACTATTACCAAGGATTTTGTTAACTTGGGGCAAGGAGAACTCAGATCATTGGTCACAAAATGTCTAGTGTCTTCTTTGGGGGAAGGAGGGTGGAAAGACTGGAGAGGAAGGGTACATTAACTCTTTGCTGGTAACCAGAGCAAATGGAAACAAGACACAAATGAATGACTCAATAACCTTCCTGTTCTAGGAGTAGAATTAAAGTAGGGCTCACTCCCTTTGCAGACAGGAGAGCAAGGTGAGGAGAGCTGGATGTGCCCGAGCTCCTGTTCATGGTCACCTGTGGTCTGGCTTCAAGGCTCAGAGTCAAGTCTGGGCACTGATGAGCGGCTCCATGTCTTCCGCAGGTGTGGCAGTGTGGCGGGAGCGTGGAGGTCCTGCCCTGCTCGCGGATTGCCCACATCGAGCGAGCCCACAAGCCCTACACCGAGGACCTCACCGCCCATGTCCGCAGGAACGCCCTCAGGGTGGCTGAAGTCTGGATGGACGAATTTAAGAGCCATGTGTACATGGCATGGAACATACCCCAAGAGGTAGGAAGCCCCTGTGGGGATGGCTTTCTTGAGGGTTGATGGGGAACAAGTGAGCAACTAAACTCTTCTTCCCAGGAGACAGCCAGAGTCTTAATTGCCATGCTGAGTGAACTCTCAACCCTAAGATACTGGATATTGCAGAAAAGGGTCTGACTGTAGGGTGCTATGGGGTGCTAAGGCGTGTCTCACCCACCCCATCTCTGGTCACCTCCTCCTTAAAAGTGGGCTCCTTTCCCTCCAGACCAGAATGTCCTCATTCTATCTGAGAAAGTTGAACCAGGTGGCTCCAAGGTTCCAACATGCTCCCAGGTCCTCAGCTTCTCTGACAGTAGATATTTCATGGTCCCAGATTATAAGTATCCCAGAAATTACCAAAATTCACCAAATGCACCTTAATATCCCTATAAACTGAAAGCAAGCTTCTCTGTCAAAATTTTGACCAAACCAATAAGCAATGTCCCTATACCTTTAGGATTTCTTGAATCATATGTGTGGGGCACTCCCACAGTGACCCTCAGGAGGAGAAGGGACCTGTTCTGGGCATTTTTTAGGCTGCTTGTTACCTTCGGAGACCCTCATCATTGTCTGCTACTGTCCTCTAGCCCTCTTATTGTTTAGACACTAAGCTGTGTCCAACTCCCTGTGACTCCAGGAACTGTAGCCCGCCAGGCTCCTCTGTCTATAGGATTTCCCAGGCAAGAATACCAGAGTGGGTTACCATTTCCTTCTCCAGGGGATCTTCCTGACCTAGGGATCAAACCCACGTCTCCGTATTGGCAGGCAGATGCTTTACCACTGAGCCACCTGGGAAGCCCCCTAGCCCTCTAGTCACCCATATTTAAGAAGTGCAAGAGACTATTTACAGTAGCTAGAACATGTGGGACTTCCCAGGTGGTGCTCGTGGTAAAGAAGCCACCTGCCAATACAGGAGATATAAAGAGACATGGGCTCAATCCCTGGGTCAGGACGATCCCCTGGAGGAGAAAATGGCAACCCACTCCAGTAGTCTTGCCTGGAAAATCCCATGAACAGAGAAGCCTGGAGGGCTACCATCCACGGGGTTGCAAAGAGTCAGACACTACTAAAGTGACTTAGCACAGAACATGGATGCAACCTAGATGTCCATCAACAGACGAGTGGATAAATAAATTGTGGAACATAAAAACAACGGAATATTACTCAGTCATAAAAAGGAATGTATCTGAGTCTATTCTAATGAGGTGGATGAACCTAGAGCCTATTATACAGAGTGAAGTAAGTCAGAGAAAGATAAATATTGTACACTAACACTTATATATGGAATCTAGAAAGATGGTACTAAAGTTTATTTGCAGGGCAGCAATGGAGAAACAGACATAGAGAACAGACTTATGGACATGGGGAGAGGGGAGGAGAGGGTGAAATGTATATAGAGAGTAATGTGGAAACTTACATTACCACATGTAAAATAGATAGCCAGTGGGAATTTGCTGTATGTATGTCTCAGGGAACTCAAAAGGGGCTCTGTATCAACCTAGAAGGGTGGGATGGAGAGGGAGATGGGATGGAGGTTCAAGAAGGAGGGGACATATGTATACCTATGGCTGATTCATGTTCAGGTTTGACAGAAAACAGCAAAATTCTGTAAATCAATTATCCTTCAATTAAAAAATAAATAATTTTTTTTTAAAAAAAGGGCAAGAGAGAAAGTGATGTATCTCTGGTAGCTTTGTACAACCTTGCTGTGTGTCATATGGAAATGACTTTGAACAGCTGGGTTAGGCGAACCCAACAGATGCCAGCCACGGGATCCCCACCTGCCTGCCAGCCAGTCTGCCTGAAGGTCGTTGCTTATGTTGCGTTTTATGTGACATGGAGCTGTTGACTGCATGACCTCCTGCTTTCCTCCCAAGGCCATGGCTTTGCCTCGAGAGTCCTTTGGAAAGCCTCTGCTCTCTCTTCCTGACAGGAAAATTGTTGATCTTTGCTTAAAGTTTCCGTGTGAAGGCCTTGTTTCCTGATGTCTCCACCAAGTTAACGTTTAACTCAGGCTGAGGGATTGAGAAAGTAGGCTGGGAGGGAGCTTTCAAGCAGCCCCCTAAGGGCCACCACCAGGGGGAGGGGTCTTGGGTTGGCTGCACCCTTGTACAATCAGTGCGACTTCAGCAGTCGGGAGAAAGAAGGAGGAGCCCCAGCAGTACCAGCGGGAGTGCAGCCAGCCTTGATGAACTATCCCCGAACACAGCTCTGACAGTGGGAGTGTTTCTAGGGAAACGGTGGTGCGTTCTGGACCCATCTGTGGCTGTGGGCGTTGGATCACAGCACTCTGGGCAGGATGCTGAGCCCGGCTGTGGGAGTCCTCTGATAGCAAAATGTTGAGCACACTTGGAAATTCCCCAGGAGCTCAACAGCGAAGCAGTGTGGTTCCCCGGGTTCTGTAAAGGACTGGGGTCCTGTCCGTACCCTTGTCCCCCTTCTCTCTGCACCGTAATGCTGCAAACTTTATAGCCCTCTCCACCACACCCCCCGCCATTGCAGCTGACAGATATTGAAATAAGACAGCAAATCTGGAGAGTGGTAGAGAATTGAGTGTACTTTGAGTAAAAGTAATTGGAAAATGATGAAACTCAGTGTCTACTGGTGACTCTTAGAGGAGTTCAGACCAAGTCAAGCAGGTGGGGGCTGGCAGGTAAGACAAGAAGGACAGATGAGAGGTGGAAATGTCCAGGATAAAGCCTTTAGGAGGAGAAGGAAGAGGTCAGCGTGTTTCCTCTTGACCCCCTGTTCGACACTATGTCCAAATTCCCCCTTCTGCCTCTCTCAAGCCTGTGGAAAGAGCCACTTTTCACCTCCCATTCACTTCTGAAGTCACATCTCAATACTACCTTGAAGCTGCTTTTGACAGAGTCATCATGGGCCTCCTACCTGCTTCATTTAATGAATATTTTAAAGTCTTCAGCTTACAGGACCCCACCTTTTCCTTAAAACTCTTCACTCCCTTGGCTCCATGATTCCACACCCTAGACTGTCCTCATCTTTCTGACTGCTCCTAACTCCTTGTGGGCAACTTTTACTTCCAGGGGATGTTTAAGTCCTCCCCAGGGATCTGTCCTTGGCTACCTGCTCTTGTGATACACCTCTGCAGGGTAATCCAATGACTCTTGGATTCTACACTGCCTACGTGAAAAGGATCTCCTAGTTACTCTCTTTAGCCTGACTCCTGCCTTTAGCTTCAGACTTTACCTGCACATCTTCCCCTGGCTGTTCCCACAGGAACTTCAGACTGAATCTGACCAAAACTGAGTATATCTTTCTTCTCCAAATCTGCTTCTGTTCTTATCCTCTATCTAAATGCATGATGCCCCCCTCTGCCTAGGCTTGTGAGCTTATTCCTGAGCGGCATTCTTTAATCATCTTCCATCCCCAGTCCATTACTGAGCCCACCTTTCCGTTCCTCTCACTTCTGAGTTCAAGCCTTGCCTCTTCCTCTGCAAGAGCCTCTGGCTGGTTTCCCTGACCCAAGTCTTACCCCTTAAATCTATCCTTCCCACTACCCAAAGTCATCTTTTTAAACTCACAATGACCATGTCATTGTCCTACTTGAAATCTTCAAACGACTCTCCATGTGCACGGGATCAGGTATAGAGCCCAGCATTGGACATGGATCTACACTCTCTCCTCCAACCACCTCCCCAGTCCCACCACCCACCACCTGATTTCAGAGGCTCTGCAGATGGCATGGACTAGGGACACTTCCCTGAGTGCCCTGTCCATGTCAGGCTGTTTCTTATCCCTCTGTGGTGGCCCATTTTGTCCTCTCTGCTTGCAGTTCCTCTCAAAACTTCTTCCCCAGCCTCCACCCTTGCCACTTCTCCTCCATCTTTTTAGACTCAGCTCTGCTGACATCTTCTCTAGAAGCCAGTCCCATCTGGGAAGAATGCCCCCTTTCCCCTGCGTGTCTCTGTCATTGCATCATTACCCTGCAAGAGAATGTTCCGTTGTCTGAAAAATCTCTCTCTCATTAGATCAATGGCTCTTAAATCTGGCTGAACTTTAAAATCATTTGGGCTCCACCCCAGAGATTATGATTTAATTGGTTTGGAAGGGAACTAGGGATTTTTTTTTTTGGAAAGCTCTTTGGGGATTTTAATGTTCATCCAGGGCTGAGAATCACTGCTCTAGACCATGGGCTCCCTGAGGACAGATTGTGTTATTCCTATTTGTTTCACCAGGTCTAGCCCAAGTAAGGTTCATGGTCAGGGCTCAGTAAAACCTCACTAACATTTATTAACAAATGAATCTGCTGGCCACGTGTGTGATCCCATTCTCCTTTGATCAATGACTCCCAAAAACAGATCTACTGATCAATTGGATCAGAATCACTTGGAAACCTTTTAAAAATATTTATTCTGGGTCTCATCCTCAGAGATTTTTATGAGGAGGTGTGTAGTGGTGCCAGAATCTATGAAAAGCTCTCTAGATGCTGGTTTGGGGAAGCCAGATTTGGGTAACACTCATTTACCTGCTCATCTTTCCCAGCTCACCCATAGCATCACCTACTCCAGTAAGCTTTATTTGACTGCTGTCCTCCCCTTCCCCATCATCCTGGCTGCCCCACACCATGAGATGGACCAAGGGCCCCTTTTCTATTGCCCAACACTCTCTGCTTCCCTCCATGCTTCACACTCTGTGCAGAAAGTCTGTTTACTTGTCTGGATCTTTCAGACTCTCCTTTCAGACAGAATGTTACTTCTTCTTTATGTTCATGATGCTTAGGACAGTGCCTGACACAGTCTAGGCACTCAGTAGAGATGACTTGAAAAAGAAACAAAAGGAAGGAAATGTGGGTTCTGCATCCCTGTGTGTTTTCCCCAGGACTTTCCCCAGCTGTCCTTGACGTGGCAGCATCGCAATACCTTCTGCTCAGTCCCGGGCACATCTGCTCCCAATTTACTTAAGCTTCTATCTACAAATGCAGAGCTGGAACCCTTCAACCCTGCCTAGTTGGCTACTTGGAGAATTAAGGAAGTTAATATGTGGAAGGACTTTGATCAGTGCTTGGCCAATAGAAAGCATTCAGTTCAGTTCAGTTCAGTCGCTCATAGAAAGTGATAGAGAAGTGTAAATTCTTTTTGTCGATGTCATCACCTGCACCTTCTGCCTTCTCACCTGAGCTTTAGAATGCCCTTGTCGGGCAGTCCTCCTCCCTTGCTGCCCTTTATGCAGAGTTCTTCCCGGGCCGTGCACTGAAGAGAACCAGCTTTCTCAGCCACTCCCTTGCCACGTGCAGTCCCAAGCTTTTGGAAGATCAGAGGAGCCTTCCACTCATGCTTCCTCTCCTTTAATGGAAAGTCAGTTTGCTTATCAGCAAACAGAAAGTCAGTCTGCAGCAAAGCATCAGTATTTCCTTACACAGGATTTGGAAACTCTAGACTCGCCCCTGCTTCCTCTTGCCTGAAAATGGGCTGAGTGCCAAGGATGACTCACCATGGTTGTTAGGTGACCACCATTCTTGAGGTTTGGCTACAAGGAATTTTGTGTGTGGCTGCTCACACAGGCAGGAATACTGGATAGTTTTTTTTGTGTGGCTAAGTATATTAGTGTCCCAGGACTGCCAAAACAAATTACCACAAACCGGGTGGCTTAAAACAACAGAAATGTGTTCTCTGGTAGTTTTGGAGGTCAGAAGCCCACAGTCAAGGGACTGCCAGGGCCATGCTCCCTCCAAAGGCCCTGGGGGAGGATCCTTCCTGGCCTTTTCCAGCTTGTGGGGGGCTCTCGGGGTTCCTTGTCTTTTAGATGTGTCTTTTCAGTCTATGCTTCTGTCTCTGTGTCTCCTCTCCTTTCTCTCATAAAGATTTAGGATCATCCTAAATCCAGAATCATCTCAACATCTCTAATTAACTATATCCACAAGGACCCTTTTCCCAAATAAGGTCACATTCAGAGGTTCTGGGTGGGCACTGTTCAACCCTCTACACTAACTGTTTGGCACAAAGGGAAGATACGAGTATTGTTTTCTAATAATAAGGGTCAAGGTGACCTTCTCTGAGGAAGCTTGCTTATTTCCCAATTTCTGCCTCTGGCTCCGAAATAGAGTTTGATGCAATTTAGAGCAAACAACACAGTACAGATGTGCTGAACCATTAAAATGGGAAGGCAAAAGTCAATTAATAAACAGGAAGGGGAAAGGTACGTGATATCCAGACATACAAGCTGAGCAGAACTCTGTTTCTTGAGTCTCCTAGAAGTTAAAGTAGAGTGTACTGTCTCTCTAAAGTAGATGTATTGTCTCTCTCCCACTTTTGATTAGGTTATAAGTAGAGACAAACTCTCCCTTGATCCTGAATGTAGAAAGGAAGTTTCCCCATGGGAACCTGTATTTTTAAGGAAAACACAGAAGTCTTCCTGAGACACATTCTTCTAGTGGCTTTCTGTAAAAGCTGAGACAGTGTTCTTTTGTCATCACATAAAGACATTATAGCATAAAGTGGGATGTCCTGGGTCCAGGCAAATAGCTTTGTGATGTAAGGGTAAACTACAGAGAAATTTGAAGAGTTAGTACTTAACAGATTTCTTTAAGTTAATACTTAACAGAGGATTGACCAGGATACATTTATCGTCAATTGCGGTGTTCATTGTTTCATACATTTTTTTTTTCAACTCGGTCTTATCAGTAGAGTTCAGGTGCAGTGCTAGACTACGGGCACAGAGATCAGCAGGACACGTTTCCTGACCGTCAGAGAGTGGGGGTCCAGCAGAGAAGGGCCAAGTAGAAGTTGCTGGGAAGGCTCTGGGCAGGAGCTGGGGAGCAGACCAATCATAGAAGAGGTTATCAAAAAATGCTCAAAGGGCATAACCTCACTGAAATTGCACCCTGGGATTCCAGAACTTAATCCTTCAGGCTGTAGCAAATTCAAATTTTTACATGACCTGAACTCCAGTAGACAAAAATAAATGTATTTCTAAAAAAATAAAAAAATAAAAAAAAAATAAATGTATTTCTTCTATACCTATTTTTGTTTTGACTCAAGCCCCCATTGTCTGATATCAAAATTGTGTTCTGATCATGTCCAGATACATGCAGCAACTCTCTTTGTGGTTTTTCCCAGACATTTCAGAGTTAAACTGTCAATTTCATTATTTTCCCAACCCCACTAACTTGATCCCAGAATTGATGGTAGAACCAGATGGGTCACACTGGCAGACCATAGACTGCAGTGTCAGAGGAAGAGACCTGTGCTTCCCTATCCTCCTGTCTCTGCTCTGGGCTGGTATCTCATGAGATGACACTTGCCTCGTCTGGTCCCTGGCTCCATGGTGTCATCCTCTGAGATGTCACCTGTCTCCATCTGATCCCCAGCTGGAGGGAGCCCTCTCCATCTTCTGCTGTGGCATCAGCTCTTTCTCAGCTGATTCTGTGCCCTGTTCAACAGCTGGGGTGCAGGTCCCAGGGCTTCTTGGGACCACAAGAAATGTGGGGGCTTCTCTCTCGCTCTCACTCAAGGACACACCCTTGTCTCTGTGACTGCTCCTTGCCTGCTGCACCTCAATGGCTCAGGGCCACCTCTTTGGTACACCTGGGAAATGAAGAACACAGTACTGTCTATGCTAAGCACCCCCCCACCAGGCTTAGAGAGAGAGGCTCTGCTTCTTCCACAAGAACTTGGTCTAAGCAGGCAGGAGGGCAGGCTCCTGCAAATGCCCTGTAAATTTTAAAGCACAAACTCCAGACCCAGGCTGATTGGGTTCAACTTTCAACTCCATCACTTACTAGCTGTGGGATTTGGGCAAGTCACCCAGAACGTCACTGAACCTCCCGCATCCGTAAAATGAGGGTTATATTGTGCTCCCTCGTGAGTTTAAATAGGACCATATATGTAAATTTAATATAAAGTGAAAATGAAAGTCGCTCAGTCGTGTCTGACTCTTTGCAACCCCATGAACTATATAGTCCATGGAATTCTCTTGACCAGAATACTGGAGTGGATAGCCATTCACTTCTCCAGGGGATCTTCCCAACCCAGGGATCGAACCGAGGTCTCCTGCATTGCAGGTGGATTCTTTACCAGCTGAGCTGCCATGGAATCCTAAAAATTTAATATAAGTAAAATATAAAAATATATGTGTCTGTCTCACATAGAACAGAGCCTGGCACATTGTGTTATGTAAGCCTTAGCTGCCCTGATCACTAGGAATACTATTAGAATTAGCAGTATTCCATCTTCAGTTCTTTTCCTTTCCTCTCCCTCTCCGCACACAGTTCAGAATCTCTCATCTTGTCTTTTGAGATAGAGGTAACCATGTTGTTGGTTCAGTCACTCAGTCATGTCCAACTCTTTGCAACCCCATGGACTGCAGCACGCCAGGCTTCTCTGTCCTTCACTAGCTCCTCGAGTTTGCTCAAACTCATGTCCATTGAGTCAGTGATGCTATCTAACCGTCTCTTCCTCTGTTGCCCCCTTCTCTCCTGCCTTCAATCTTCCCCAGCATCAGGATATTTTCCAATGAGTCAGCTTTTCACATAAGGTGGCCAAAGTATTGGAGCTTCAGCATCAGTCCTTCCACTGAATATTCAGGACTTATTTCCTTTAGGATTGAATGGCTTGATCTCCTTGCTGTCCAAAAGACTCTCAAGAGTCTCCTCCAGCATCACAATTTGAAAGCATCATTCTTTGGCACTCAGCCTTCTTTATGGTCCAGCTCTCACATTCATACATGACTACTGGAAAAACCATAGCTTTGACTACATAGACATTTATCATCAAAGTGATAACATTACTCAGACTATATTCTTCCATTTCTCTTACTTACACAAAGACTACAGCTTTTTTTTCTTTAGTAATTTTTAAGGACTTAGTCCTTTTATTTTCAATGGCTTTCGATAACAGTCCCCATCAGTGCTGATCTCCTGTTTTGCAGACCAAACAGGTGTGGCTATGGGGACAAGGCACACATGGGGAAATGCCTGAGTTAAGTTCCCAGGTAATGCCTTCACCAGGCAGCCTCCAGAACTGTGGTTAGGGAGGTTCAGGGAAAAGTTGTACCATGGTGGTGGCTGCATCTCTGTGTTTGCATCTTGCACAGGACTCAGGAATTGACATTGGGGACATCACTGCAAGAAAAGCTCTGAGAAAACAGCTGCAGTGCAAGACCTTCCGGTGGTACCTGGTCAGCGTGTACCCAGAAATGAGGATGTACTCGGACATCATTGCCTATGGGGTGGTAAGGAGCCCACGCTTGGGGTTTCATCCAGGCATATCCACCCAAGTGGGACCTGTGGTAGACCTGTGGACAAGAGGCTGGTTTCTGGAGCTTCATGTGAAGTAGACTATACGTTCATAGCCCACACCTCTCCATTCCCTTGAGAGAGGTGCTTAGTCTCTCCTTTTAATCCTAAGCAATTCAGCCCTGGCCCCAAACATGAATATGCCACTTAGTAAAGCAAAAACATGCAGTTAAGATTACAAGACAACCCCAACTGTTTCCCAAGCATGGGTGCCTGAGATTCTACTGACCAGCCTGCATGCCTCCCTTACCCAAGGTGCTATGTCTTCCATTCACGCAGAGCCTCCTAGAAAGCAGATTTGGGAAACATATCCTTCCAGAGTTCATTGGATTTTGAGTGATGTTTTAGTACCACTTATTGATTGGCAGTTCCCCCAGCAGAGGCAGCAAGACAGAGAGGCAGAGCAGAGGGTTTGGATCCACATGGACCCGGTTCCAATCTTGACCCAGCCACTTCCTGGGCAAGTGTCTTAATGTCTATGAGTCTTAGTTTCTTCATATGTTAAGTGGGGTAAAATAATGTTGTCCTCACGGGTAGAAGAAAGTCTCCGATATAGAAATGTATTTTGTGTCTGAGGTTAAAATACTTTGGAGATGATAAACTCTCCCCATGCTTCCAATATCCCCAGGACATTACAACTCAAGGTATTTTAAATACCTGATTGATTTTTGGATATCTTTCCTGGTTTTTGCTGAGCGAACACATGAAGATTCTCTCTGACAGCTAAGCCCTCACAATTAGCCTCATAACTATCCCCTGGGGTTACTAGGCTCAGTCCCTGCCCCTGGAGTGTTACAGATGGGGAAACAAAGAAGCACAGTGACCTGCCCATGTTCACACAAGTCGTCAACTTGAGTGAAACTGAGTCTAGAGCATTACCTTCTGATATCACTCCCATTCCTCCCCTTGGAGAGTCCCCTTAGACCTTTTAGATATTCCAGGATGAAAACTTGAAGGAAGAATTCTTCCTTTGATGGTCTGTGGCCAGAACTGAGTTCAAGGCCCGCCTCAACAGGAACTTAATGGGCATAGCCTCAGCCTGGAGAGGAAGAATTCTGCTGAAGGGCTGGCTTCATTGTTCCCATGGACCTGCCAATGCTCACATCCTAGGATTCTAAAGGAGACAGAGCCAGGGTCCCAGGAACTGCCCCTTTCTACCCACCTGCAGGGCCTCTGTTGTCCCTGGAGGCCTGATTATCGGAAGGGGTCGTGTCTTCCCACGAGAGTCCCCATGTTGTGGCTGACATGTCCTGAGAGAACCGCCCAGTAGCCTCTCCCCTTCTCAGGCTGGTATAATTCAGATGTCAAACTCCTCAGCTGGTGCCGCTCAGCTGTTGCCTGAGGCCCCAGATCCTGTCTTTGCCATGGAAGTACACTGGACTGTGAGGTGCCCATCTGCCCATTCACCTCCCCGGAATCATCCTGAGGACACAGCTGATACACTGCCCACAGCACATTATGTGCTGCTTGGTTACTCTTGGACCAAAATAGGACAGTCATGCTACTGTGGCTCCAGAGAAGCTGTTGGCCCAGGCCTCTGAGAGCCAAGGCCAGCTTCTGGATTCGTGGTCTCACCAAGCTATCAGCTGTAGCTAAAAGTATTCGCCAAACTCAGCCAGAGAGGCATAACACTGGAGGTGTTTGCACACAGCCATTGCAATCCTGGGTCTGGGCCCAAGGCATTCCAGTCATCTAAGCGAAAGAGTCGCATCTTAGGAGTACATATAGCACATTTACCATGTAGACCCCTCACCCAGATCACACCCAGAAACCTTTGGTTGGTCAAATAGTAAGTGGCATATCCATGTTGTGATCTAGATCTGGCTGAGTCCACAGTAGGGGCTGTTTTCACATTGTCATGCTGAAAACCCATCCTCCCACCACTCCAGAAGGCTGAGCTGTGTCAGCCACTCCTGGGAATGGCAGAACTTCTGTGACCCTGTGCATGGTCATTTGCCGGCTACCGTTCAGGGCTCAGCTGGACCCCTTCTCTCCTGCCTCCTCCATGGCTGGGCTCTTACATGAGCAGAGACACTTGCTTGTCCAGGAGCATAATGAACTCAACTAGGGCAGTAAGGTGACAGTGGTTGAGGCAGGATGCAGTGCAAGAGCAAGAGGACTTGTGGAGCTGAATCTTTCTTCCTGGTGATTACTTTTATTCTGAAGTGGAGAGACCAGATGTCTTCTCGGTAAAGGTTTTTTTCTTTTTCCCCTCCAACTCATGCCTAAACTTCATTGCTGAGGTCAGATAACCCCTCAGAACTCTCAGGCCACTGTCAAGTCTGTATAACCCATACCATTAATCTAGTAAAAGGTCTCATTAATGCCTCTGGCAGGCAGAAGGATCATGGGCCTTGCAGTGTGGGCATGGGCCTCTCTAGGATTACTGAGCTCCAGACCTGGGAGACAGCATGACTTTGAATAATCCCAGCTCTGGTGCTGACAGGAGAGATGGAGTAGCATCCAGAAACAGACATGTCTACTTCTAAAAGTTAGCTTTGCTACTTAATCACTGTGTAACCCTGGCAGTTTGTAAAACCTTAAAGGTTAGAGTCATATCACTTCATGGGTCATCTTTCACAGTCTCAGGATTGTCACCATTTGATGATGGAAAGAGCTTGGACTTTGGAGACAGACTCCAGCTCTGCCATTTTTCCAACTATGAGGCCATTCATTCATTACTCATTTTCTTTGTTCATTCATCCCGTATGTACTTACTGTCTAATATGTGCCAGGACTGTCCTGTGTCACAGGCAGTGAGTAAGCCTGAGACCTAGTCTGGTGACTGATAGAGAAGCCAGGCAAGCAGAGAAGTGACAAGAATACAGTGTGTAAGTGCTGCGATCAGGGAAATGGAGGTATGGTGGCCTCACACCCAGATGCAGGTCAGGAAAGGCTTCCAGAGTGACAGAGAGGATGAGAACCACAGGAGGAGGAGGGTTTAGTCAGGGAAAAGAGAAGGCCAAAGCAGAGGGTCCATGCAGTGGGAACAGCATTACAGACCAAGAGGTGAGGCAGAGCTTCTTGCTACAACACACTTCCTGCACCCTTAAGAGAGTTAATATTACCAACCTGGCTGAGTAATTTTGAGGATTAGGTGGGATAATGCATAGGAAGCCCTTCACCTGGTACCTGGCACATAGATGCAGTCATAAAAGCTAACTTCCCTGAATGGCTTTCGGGATAGTTATTGCAGTAATAATAGCACCTAACAATTATATCACACTTTTGCTATTTGTCAGGCCCTGTGCTAAACACTTGCAGAGATTATTTCAGTTAATCCACAAACTTATGAGGTTGGCACTGTAATTATCCATATTTGAGAGAGAGGAGGAAACAGACAAGCAGTTATATTGCTTTGCCCAAACCAAACAGCTGGAGCCAGGATTTCATCTCAGCCTGTCTCTCCCAACTTCCTCAACAGACAACCTGCTTAATGGGGGATGGATGACACAGAATCAAAGAGGACTTTATCAAAAGTCACCACCCACCCTCATTCAGAGGCCAGCTTTGGGGTCCCACAGGAGAGCCATGTCTGACACCAGGGCTTTCTGAAACTTCATGCAGGTCTCACTAATGGATCCCGGCTTCAGATGTGACAGACAGCCCTCTGTGGGCCGTGGGAGGAGTCCAGGGTATATTTGCATATGCTCCTCCCACATGGGTCAGTCAGGTAGTTGGTTTATGATAGAGGATTTTATGCTGCATGGATGCTTCTGGGGCCCTGCCTCAGGAGCTGACACATGTTCATATTTCTTCAGAACCTCTAAACTCCAAGTTTGAGATTGAGCTGCTATCACCCAGTAAGGGAAAGGGAGCTCAAAAGAAAAGAATTTGACTCTGTTCTTTGTCCCCTGTCAAGAACAGGATGTTCATAGATCAAGTGTGGGCCTCCAGTTATCTGTTGCACTTCACACTCCTTAACTGGGTTCATTGCACTCCTACCACATCCATGAAGACTACAAAAATTTAGCCACTGTCTGCCTCTTGTCCTCCCCGGATAGATGCCCCACCCATGGCCCATTGCCCTGGTCTCCCCTGGATCCCAGTCTCCAGCCTCCAGTTGTAAATAGAGTGCTTTGATCACTAAGAAGAGCTATGTAAGCTAGCTTCAGTGTAGGTGGGTAAAGATACCATAAGCTCTCTTACAGGCCCAGGAACTGAAGTACAGCTGGACCCGGGCACTCGTGCTGAGAAGCCACGAAAACCACAACGGGGGCAGGATCATCTCTCTTGTCTCTAAATCCGTCTGCCTCCTGCTTCATCTCCCCCTTCATCACAGCTAGATTTCTCTGCTTGCACAAGCCCAGCAGAGACCCCATACCCGATCTAAATGGCCCCACAATCTGAGTGGCCATCACCCACTGAGCACAGTGTCTGGTCTCTCAGCAGGATTCCTAGGGCAGAATAAGAGGATGATGAGACAGTCACATTCCACAAAGAGAAGGATAGGGAGAGAGGAGGAAAGAAAGAGAATTGTTCATTCTTTCTGAACTATGAGTTGGTACCCTCCCTGATCTCCTCAGCTGTGGCATGTAAGCAGGGCCACGTGAACCATAAGCTGCCCTTTCCAAGGGCTGAGAGTGGGCTTAAGCCAGAAGGGGACATTGAGTATTAGCTTTCCTACCTAGATGTGCTAAGATATTGGTTCATAGTACTTTTGTACTGTTGATTGGCATGTATTTGTAGGTGAGAATAAGAGACATCTCTCCCCTCTCCTGTTCCCTCTCTGGTCCCCTTCTCTCTTATTTACCCACCAGACTTTCCGCTCTAGGAAAACTTCATCAGCTGGGTCCCCACTGGGCCCTGGCCAACCACTGCTGGATCTGAAGGAGACAAAGAAGGCCTGATCCCAGGGGACATCCCAGGCCCCCAAACAGATAACATGTTCCTCACCTCCCCCAACCCTCAGAAACAAAGTCTTCTATCCAGGGACTTCTGTGGGCCATTATGCCACCCTTGTGCAAAAGGAGAGGATGAGAAATCTTGTGTGTGTGGGTGCATGTCATAATTTTACCTAAACCCTCTCAGCTCCCCAAATCCAGCATGTTGTTTAGCAGCATCTGAGTTCTTATCCTTCAGAGGAGGCTGCTCTGCCTTCAGCACCTTTATGCAAGGCCAACACTGTTGGTTTCTTGGTATTTGTTGGTACTTATTGATTTCTGTAGTATTCAGGGTTAACTGAAAGAAGAGTTGACTTTGGGAGCAGAGCCTATCTCAGTGGAATGCTTTTTCTCCTGATTTAACACTTTTATTTCTCTCTCTTATGTGACTGCCTCTCATCTGGTGTTCAGTTGCAGAACTCCCTGAAGACCGATTTGTGTCTTGATCAGGGTCCAGAGACAGAGAATGTTCCTATTGTGTACATCTGCCATGGGATGACGCCCCAGGTGAGTGTTCTGAGATCCCCATGCCGGGTGTGTGCATGTGTATGTCTGGTGGGAAAAGAGAAGCTAAACTCTATCATGGCTACTCTGGGCCCATGGACCTTGGGGGCTTTTCATTAGAAAGTATCCTCATGAGAAAAAAAGAGAGTCATATTTACATGCCTGGAAGGAGTCTAAAGGAGCAGAGGCTGGGATGCCAGGATCCCCTGGGGTGGGCACAAGGAAGGTGATATGTCTCTAAAGAGAGACACCTGCCTCCATTGGGGAGACTGTCATAGATTACAGTCTGGGCTCTGGCAACCATGCCTTTCTCTGGCTGGAGGGAGCCCTAAGTTTCCCCTAGACTCCCTGACACCTCAGAATCTCTTCAGAGTGCCTCAGGTTCTGCCCTTTGGTCCATCATAGCTGGGACCAAAATTTATAGCCATGAGATCCTTTCTATGTCTTCTGATCTTCTCGCAGAGAATGAAGGGAAGCTACCAGAAAAGTAAGTTATCCCCCTAAAATTCTCCATTCGTAACCTAGGCTTCAGATATCCAAAGAGGACGTTGAGACACTGGCAAGAAAAATGGTTTATTCAACAAAGTGCAGTGGACAGTCAATGATCAAGAACACCCTAGACTGACCCATTATGACTTGGCATTTTCAGAGTTTACTTAAATTACCTCCAGAAGTATAAAATGATTTTTAAAAGATACTTTAGTATAGAAGATACATGTGTTTGTGCAGTTGAAGTTAAGTGTTTTAAAGAGCTGTTACCTGCCTCAACTGAAGATTATACAACTGAAGGGTACCGTGATGTGTCACCAGTGTACTAGCCCAAGACTTCCCAGAAATTGCCCTCTGTGATCTCTACCACCTTGTCCTTTTTGTGGGCCAAGCTGCTGTGGCCACTGATTGGTCAGTCACAGTCAGCAGATCACATTATCCTCACACCACACAGTATATCAACTCATTCTCCGTTATTAGAATGGTGTAACATTTTTAATGAGTGACTATTTTTATGCAAATATTTTGTTGACATATATATGCAGAAAATAGACAAATAGAAAATAGACAAAGTGTACAGAGTAATGAACTTTCAGAGCAAACACACCAGTGGAACAGCAGCCAGGTTAAAAAAAAACAAAACAGTATTGCTTTGAGCTTTATGTAAATAGTATCATAGAGTATATGCTTTCTCATTTTGGAATCTTTCCTTCATTATTATTTCTGTAAAATGTGTCCATGCAGGTATATATAGTTGTAATTTTTTCATTTTTTTTCTATCATGTCATATTCCGTTTTATGAACATGTCGTATTTACCATATATTCTACTGTTCATGGACAGCTGGGCTACTGCCAGGTTGGGAATATTACAAATACTACTGCTATGGACATTCTTGTCCATGTCTTTTTGTGTGCATATGTACTCATTTCTTCTGGATTTAAACCTAGAAGTCGAATCACTGAGTATAGGGTTGACATATGTTCACTTTTAGTAGACACTGCCTATATTAGTCTGCTAGCGCTGCTGTAACAAAATGCCAGAAACTGTATAGCTTAAACAATAGAAATGTATTTGCTCACAGTTCTGAGGCTGAAAGTCCAAGATCATAGTGCCAGCTGAGTTGGTCTCTCTTTTTCTAGCTTGCAGATAGTCACCTTCTCACAGTGTCCTTGTGTGGCAACGGGGAAAGAATGAGCAAGCTGTCTGGTGTCTCTTCTTAAAAGGACACTAATCCTATTGCATCAGAGCTCTGCCCTTATGACCTCGTTTAACCTTAATGTGCACGTCTGGGAAATTCTCAGCCTATCCACATTACAAAAAATGAGAAAGGTTGATCTGGAGAGAATAGCAGAAGTACTACAGAACAATCATTTGATTAAGAGAGAAAGGGTGGGGCTCTTGGACTTAATCAACCATCTCACAGCAGAAGGCATCAACAGAGAGGGGCTTATACCAGCAGGGACACTGACAGTTTGAGGTAAAGATAAATCAGGAAAAGATAAAGGAACACTATTGGACTTCTTGGATTCTATAAGATGGGACCATAAAGCTATTCAATTGTGAACATGTACTATCCCTCAAGAAAAGGGACGACGGTTACTGAAGGTGATTTAGAGATCATCAGGGCACAAGTCCTTACTCCTACCACTGGCCCCAGGGTAAGGCTGTTCACTCAAAGGATGGGCCTGCCACTCTGATTTCAGTGGGCTAGAATGACCCTGCCCCAGGCCAGTGGGGTGGGACCAAAGCAGTGAGCAGCTTGGGCAGGGCCACTCCAGAGAGCCAAAGGGGCAGGCTGCCCTGCAGAGCAGTGAGGGGTGATGCTGCCACCCCCGTGGGCCTGGAGGGCAGAGTATCCAGACAGAAGTGATTATTCTTGAGCCTTAAGATCCAGTGGAATTTCGCCTTTCTGTGTTTTGGGCTTGCTTGCGACCCACCCTTTTCTTCCTTCCAGTTTCTCCCTTTTGGATGTGATCACCTCTCCTATGCCTGTCCCACCATCATATTTTGAAAGTGTGTAACTTGTCTGATTTCATAGGTTCTTAGCTGGAGAGAAATTCTGCCTCAGAATGAATGATACCTTGAGTCTCACATATGTCTGATTTAGATGATATCTGGACTTTAGACTTTAGAGTCGATGCTGAAATGAGTTAAGACTTTCAAGGCTGTTGGGATGAAGTGAATGTACACTGCATGAAAGAAGGAAATTAATTTGGGGGGCCAAGAGCAGAATGCTATAGACTGAAACTGTGTCACTCCAAAATTCATGTGTTGAAGTGCTAAGCCTGTCTATATGTGGAGTAAGGAAGTAATCAGGTTAAATAAGGTCATAAAGTGGAACACTGATTTTATGAGGATAGTGTCCTTCTAAGAAGAGCCACCAGAGTGCTCCATCACGCTCTCTGCCGTGTGAGGACAGAGCAAGAAGGTGGCCATTTGCACCAGAAACTCTCACCGGAAACTGAACAGGCCAACACCTCGATCTTAGACTTCCCGGCTCCAAAACTGTGAAAAAATAAACAAGGTCATAGGTAGTTCCATCTGCCTTTAAGCCACCCAGTCTGTGGCATTTTGTTATGGCAGCCAGAGCTATTTAATACACTTGTCAAATGGTTTTCCTAAGTAGTTGTTTTAGTTTTTACCCCACCAGCCATATATAAGAGTTGTAGTTCTTCCCCATCCTTGACAGCATTCAGTATTATCTGTCTTTCTAAACTTCTAGATATTGTGGTGGTTGTATAGTGCTATCATGTTGTAGTTTTAATTTGCATTTCTCTGATTGTTAATGCAGTCAGGCACCTGAGTTTCAGTTGTTCCTGAGTGTGGGTCAAGATGACCAAGGTCATAGTGGTTCCATCTTTGTGTAAATTCCCTCTCTGCATTGTAATACGTATGATCCAAGACACAACAGGTGAACTTGCTTTTAACGAATCTAGGTGGAAACGTGTGGTGTCGATGTTCATCTACCTCTCTGGCCACGTGTCGGATGTTTCCTCTGTGGGATGGTGGATGCCTGTTCAAGCTGAGTCTGTCAGCTGCAGCTAACTCAGTATGGGGCAGTCTATGCTGTAAGGAGCATGGATTCTGGAGCCAGATTGCCTGAGTCCAAATGGCAGCTTTGAAACTTTCCAGTTGTGAACCTTTGGACAGGTTTTTTAATGTGGGCCTATTTCTTTCACCTGTAAAATATGGATTAATAATGGTGTATACCATAAAGAACAGTGTTGTAAGGATTTAATACGTTTAAAACAATGCCTAGCATATAGTAAGGGCTCAATAAATGTTTAGCTATTACTATCACAATGATGATATTATTATTATTATTATTACTGACCATTGAGCCTTGCTCAGTATAAATACCCTCCAGTTTCTAACTCCAGCTCACACCGTACTGACTTTCCTTGGCCTCAGGTGTCATATGCTGTGGGTTCCAACCTTGGTCAAAGCTGACCCATAGGCTATGAGAGCATTTTGCTATAGTAGCAAAAATGCAGTGGGGTGGGGTGAGGACAGTGAACGGGGCATCAGGAAGCCTGAGGCTTGGTCTTGGCACACTTGCAATCACCTTATCTCTCCCTGGGCCTTATTTTGTTTTATTCTTTTACTGAGGTATGCTTTTACATTAAAGTATACATATCTTAAGTATACATATCTTAAGTATACAGTTCAGTGAGTTTCCACATTCATAGACACTGTACAGGCACTACCTAGATCAAACCCATCATCCCAGTGGGCTTCCTCATTCTGCCTCTTGGTCAATACCCCCATCCAATGCTGTGTTAGTTGCTTAGTCATGTCCAACTCTTTGTGACCCCATGAACTGTACCCCTCCAGGCTTCTCTGTCCACCCAGGCAAGAATACTGGAGTGGGTTGCTATTTCCTTTTCCAGGGGATCTTCCTGACCCAGGGATTGAACCCAGGTCTCCCACATTGTAGGCAGATTCTTTACCATCTGAACCACCAGGGAAGCCCGGGTAATGACAATTTTCATCTCTAGCACCATTCATTAGTTTTGTCTGGGTCTGTATTCTTATCTGCCAGTGAGGAAGTTGGACTGGCCATCTCCAGGCCCAGCTCTGCCAGCTCTGCCAATCTGCTTACCTTGAATTCTTTTGTTCTGAAATCCAGTTGCCTGGGAAGCTGTGAGCTTGTGCTGTACTTGCCAGGAATACTTGGAGCTGCCTTGCCTTGAGGCTTTGTAAATCAGCTTTTTGTTGTGGAGCTGCAGCAGGCCTTAAAGACTTGGGCCCCCCTCCCCATCCCCCACAGAACCTTCCTGTAACTGCTCTGTGCATGAACACTGGGTCCCAGCTGCCCTCTCCTACCAGGCTTGAGATACACAGCTGTCAATACCCAGAAGTAAGGAGGCTTGAGACCAGCCTCAAATCACACAGATTTCCAAGAACAGGGAGGTGTAGGGACTCTGCTGTGGCAGGAATTTGTTGAGTCTGGCCTTCCCAATAAGTTGGGAGAGCTGGGGAGAACTGGATCATCCTGGAGATGGGCTGTGTATCCTTGTCAGGAGTTCATCCATCCATTAGGGTAGATTGCATCCATTATGTGCAGGCACTGGTCATAACAAACACCCTCTTCCAACAACACAAGAGAAGACTCTACACATGGACATCACCAGATGGTCAATACTGAAATCAGATTGATTATATTCTTTGCAGCCAAAGATGGAGAAGTTCTATACAGTCAGCAAAAACAAGATTGGGAGATGACTATGGCTCAGATCATGAACTCCTTATTGCAAAATTCAGGCTAAAATTGAAGAAAGCAGGGAAAACTACTAGACCATTCAGGTATGACCTAAATCAAATCCAAAACCATTGTACAGTGGAAATGACAAATAGATTCAAGGGATTAGATATGATAGACAGAGTGCCTGAAGAACTATGGATGGAGGTCTGTGACACTGTACAGGAGGCAGTGATCAAGACCATCCCCAAGAAAAAGAAATGCAAAAAGGTAAAATGGTTGTCTGTGGAGGCCTTACAAATAGCTGTGGAAAGAAGAGAAGTGAAAGGCAAAGGAGAAAAGGAAAGATATACCCATTTGAATGTAAAGTTCCAAAGAATAGCAAGGAGAGATAAGAAAGCCCTTCTCAGTGATAAATGCAAAGAAACAGAGGAAAACAATAGAATGGGAAAAACTAGAGATCTCTTCAAGAAAATTAGAGATAGCAAGGGAACATTTCATGCAAAGATGGACACAATAAAGGACAGAAACTTGTACGGATCTAACAGAAGTAGAAGATATTAAGAAGAGGTGGCAAGAATACACAGAAGAACTATGCAAAAAAGATCTTCATGACCCAGATAACCATGATTGTGTGATCACTCACCTAGAGCCAGACATCCTCAAATGCGAAGTCAAGGGGGCCTTAAGAAGCATCACTACGAACAAAGCTAGTGGAGAGGATGGAATTCCAGTTGAGCTCTTTCAAATCCTAAAAGATGATGCTGTGAAAATGCTGCATTAAATATGCCAACAAATTTGGAAAACTCAGCAGTGGCCACAGGACTGGTAAAGGTCAGTTTTCATTCCAGTCCCAAAGAAAGGCAAAGCCAAAGAATGCTCAAACTACTGCACAATTGCACTCATTTCACACACTAGCAAAGTAATGCTCAAAATTCTTCGAGCCAAACTTCAATAGTACATGAACTGTGAACTTCCAGATGTTCAAGCTGGATTTAGAAAAGGCAGAGTAAAGAAAGTGAAATCACTTAGTTGTGTCCAACTCTTTGCGACCCCGTGGACTGTAGCCTACCAGGCTCCTCCATCCATGGGATTCTCCAGGAAAGAATACTGGAGTGGGTTGCCATTTCCTTCTCCAGGGGATCTTCCCAACTCAGGGATCGAACCCAGGTCTCCCACATTGCAAGCAGATGCTTTACCCTCTGAGCCACCAAGGAAGCCCAACCAGAGATCAAATTGCCAACATCCAGTGGATCATCGAAAAAGCAAGAGAGTTCCAGAAAAGCATCTACTTCTGCTTTATTGACTATGCCAAAGTCTTTGATTGTGTGGACCACAACAAACTGTGGAAAATTCTTTAAGAGATGGGAATACCAGACCACCTTACCTACCTCAGGAGAAATCTGTATGCAGGTCAAGAAGCAACAGTTAGAACTGGACATGGAACAACAGACGGGTTCCAAATTGGGAAAGGATTACGTCTAGGCTCTATATTGTCACCCTGCTTATTTAACTTATATGCAGAGCACATCATGAGAATGCTGAACTGGATGAAGCACCAGCTGGAATCAAGATTGCCGGGGGAAATATCAATAACCTCAGGTATGCAGATGACACCACATTTATGGCAGAAAGTGAAGAAGAACTGAAGAGCTTCTTGATGAAAGTGAAAGATGAGAGTGAAAAAGTTGGCTTAAAGCTCAACATTCAGAAAACTAAGATCATGGCATCTGGTCCCATCACTTCATGGCAAATAGATGGGGAAACAATGGAAACAGTGACAGATTTTATTTTTGGGTGCTCTAAAATCACTGCAGATGGTGGCTGCAACCATGAAATTAAAAGATGCTTACTCCTTGGAAGAAAAGTTATGACCAACCTAGACAGTATATTAAAAAGCAGAGACATTACTTTGCCAACAAAGGTCTGTCTAGTCTAAGCTATGGTTTTTTCAGTAGTCATATATGGATGTGAGAGTTGGACTATAAAGAAAACTGAGTGCCTAAAAATTGATGCTTTTGAACTGTGGTGTTGGAGAAGACGCTTAAGAGTCCCTTGGACAGCAAAGAGATCAAACCCATCCAACCTAAAGGAAATCAGTCCTGAATATTCATTGGAAGGACTGATGCTGTAGCTGAAACTCCAATACTTTGGCCTCCTGATGCAAAGAACTGACTCATTTGAAAAGACCCTGATGCTGGGAAAGATTGAAGGAGGAGGAGAAGGGGACAACAGAGGATGAGATGATTGGATGGCATTACCGACTCAATGGACATGAGTTTGACTAGGCTCTGGGAGTTGGTGATGGACAGAAACCTGGCATGCTATAGTCCATGGGGTCGCAAAGAGTTGGACATGACTGAGCGACTGAACTGAACTGACTGAAGTGCAGGGGAAAAGTGGATGGTGAGGAGGTAGGACCTCTGATTCTCAAGGCTTCCCAATGGTATCTTCTAACCCTTAAGAAATTGATTGGCTCATGGAAGAGACAAGATGAGGAGGAGGACAACCTTAGTACAAGGTCAGGGTACATCTCAGAAGAGGACTGTGAACAGATACAGGCCTCAGGGGTACTCTGAATCTCCTAGGCTTGGTCCAAATAAAATGCTCAACCTGCATTTCTTGGAGCATTTCCCCTCCTACTAACAGTTCTCAGCAAATCTCTTGGCACCATGGCCACAGAGGTCAAGGAGAACCCAAGGAAGTTCACAGATGGGACTGCCATATGCAGTTGTGCAGGTTGTGCACTGAACAACTCCAGTACAGGGGTCTGACATCTCACATTGTTATTTGGGGAACAGAGACCTACCCAAGGTGACAGTCTTGCTAGCCTCTGTGATGAAACCTCATGTATTCCTTCCTGAGCATCACACTTGATAGGAAGCATAAAAGTGTGAAAAGGCAAATGATGAGGTATATAGTGGTCAAGAACCAGACTACCTGGGTTCAGATCCCAGCCTTATCACTTAACTAACCCAGTTCCCTGGATAAGTGTCATAACTTCCCTGTGTCAATTTCACAACCTAAAAAGTAGAGATTATAGTCATATCTACCCTTTAGGGTTGTTTTAAGAATTAAATAAACATTAATTTTAAGAATTAAACAAACAATAAATTGATGCACATGAAACACTTAAACAACAAACCTGGTACACAGTCATTGCTTACTAAATATTGGATAATTATTACCAAATTGGTAAAGAGACTCAAGACCATGTCCTTAAGAATGGGAATTGTGTAGCCTGGAGAGGAACAGATTCAAGAGGAATATGAAACTTCCAAAATTATAAGGACACAGAGTTTTTGAGTATAATGGTGAAGAAGGAAGAGGGAAAGAAGGCAGGACCTCGAGCTGGCTAAATTCATCCTGCTGACTTTGAAAGTGGACTTCCCTTCCTTCTTTTCTTCATCCAAATTTCTAAGTTTTTCCATTTGGGGTTTTAAAAATACAGATTCTCAAAAAGAACCTGGATCAACCATGTAATAATCAATCCCAAATCACACTAGCATTAACTAATCAATTCAAAAAAGGAAAACGTGACTCTTAAATTTAAATGAATATGTAATAAAAACATATCGAGCCCATTAATAAGGGAAGCAGCAAGCAGGTACTGAAAGCATTTGAGGAACTCAATGTCTATGGGCATTTTCTAAAGAAGAGTGTTAGAATAAGATTGTAAATTTGATCCAAAGGTAGTTAACTCCCTACAGAGAAATAAAATCATAGCCTATGGTGTGATCTTTTCAACTTTCTAGATAGAAATCTAGAAGTTACTGTGTCTGAGTACTAATCAAAAGGTTAATAGCAAAGTCAAACATAGGTATATTCTCTTGGAAAATTACATACTCTTAGGTGGGCTTGTTAGACAATGCTCCAATATGATATTGAATGGAGAGATCACCTCCCTTCCCTTTCGCTTTATTCCCAGGTTTTAGGTATTTCTCTTAGTCTTTTCACAAAGTTGGCTAAAGGTGGGGTGACTCTCCAGGCCATTAGTGACTCAGAAACCCTTGTGGATTCATAGCCTAAGTACATGGTCTTTCCCCCAATTATTTCCTAGGACAACTGTAACAATGAAGCCCAAACTGGGTGGCTTAGAGAATGGAAATTTATCATCTCACAGTTCTGAAGTCTAGAAGTCTAAGACTGAAGGGTCGGCAGGGCCATGCTCTCTCTGAAGGCACCTGGGAAGAATCTACTCCAGGCCTCTCTCCTCAGTTTCTGGCGGTTTCTTGGCTTGTGGCAGCGAAATTCCCCATCACATGGTGTTCTCCCCGAGGGCTTGTCAGCATCCACATTCCCCCGTTTTACGAGGATGCCAGGCATATTGGATTAGGGGCCCACCCACTCCACTCTCATCCTAATTTATAATTATATCTGCAGCTAACTTTATTTCCAAATAAGGTCACATTCTCAGGTACTAGATGTTAAGACTTCAACATATGAATTTTTGAGGTATACAGTTCAACCCCCAGCATCCCTAAAAAGAAAGAATGTGACTGGTAACCTGACTTCCGTGCCTCAGATGAAAAGGGCCTCACATCACCTCCTGTCACATTCAATTAACCAGAGTTATCACGTGGCCCTGCCTCAAACAGAGGACGTGGGAAGTCAGGGTTTTCTGGGTGCCCGGAAGCCTTGTCTCTGCCACACAAACTTAGGTATTTTCTAAATCAGTTCCTCCTCTGACAAATAAGAAAACAAGAAAATGGCATCTGGGAATTAACTTCCTGCCTGAGGTCACACTGTGAGTTACTGGCCAAGACAGGGCTGGGAAGGATGCCTGTATTTTAACTTCCATTTTCTCCTCCAGTTTTGTTCATTCATTCATCAGACACAGGCTGGGTTGTCTTTTAGGAAGGCCTCACATTTTCAGAAATTTCGTTTCCCTTGAAGAGCAAATCTGGTCTAGTAATAGGAGTGGTACTGTAGAACAGCAAGTTCCTGTGGAGCCCAGTGGGTCTCAAAGACATCAAGGACCCACAGGCAGCTTGGGTGAGGCAGAGGGGCCATGTTCACATCTGGGTTCAACCCTTTGAGAGGTTCTATTTACATGTTGTTTGAAAAGTGCACTCTGTTAACGTTGTGATATTCCTGGGTCTCAGAGAAGGCCCTGGGTAGGAGAAAGCCTAGTGTAACTAATCAAATTAGTGAAGTGAAGCTGCTGGGAAGCATGCTAATTGGTTAATGAGTAAACGTAACCTTTTTTTTTTTAAATTAGCAGCAAATTTCAAGCAATCCTCAAAATAACTGAGAATATCAGCCCTAATTAGTGTAACAGCCTGGAAAATTTCTTCTGCTGGGAGAAATACAACAGTGGGGTCTCCCCACTCTATTTATTCAGTCACTCACTCATCACTCACTCATTCATTCATTTGCTCATTCAGCAAACTTGCATTGAGTATTATGTCAGGCCACGAACTGTGAGAGGCAGAGACAGTGTTACCCAGGTCTCTGACCTGGAAGAGCCCTGGTCTGGAGACAGGTGGGCACTTAGATAATTACCATTCATATGATGCAACTTATGGCCCCAGACCACTTTCTCATTAGGCCATCAGAGGAGAAATGGGACAACACAGGCTTTGAGGGCCTTTCCCACTCTTTCTGCCTGAATCTTCTAGACTGTGAAAGACACCCAGGGTGGGGGGGGGGGGGTAGGTGCTTTTTCTATAGGAAAGCAAATTCTGTAGAAGAAGGAAGATGAAAGGGACTTTAATTCCTTCTAAAGTTTTTGAAATACTGAAGCTGTCACATTTATGCTTCAGGAAGTGCTTTTTGACTCAAGGTATAAAGATTAGAACTTACCCTGGAGATGAATTTCATGTTAGATTAGGTAATGTGTTTAAGAGAAGTGTGGAACTGTAAACGGAATTTGTTCCCTTCGCTTTTTGGAATTTTTAGAATTTCTTCATTTTTTCTCACTTGGCTCTCCGTACATGTACACACACAGGCAGAGAGAGAGAGAGAGAGAAATGAGAGAAAGGACCAGCTTATTTGTCTGCTAATCACTCTCTAGAAACTGCCATTCCCACACGGGGTCATAATAGAGCCATCACCCCTGGCCTGGTTGGCAATGCTCCCAAGGCCAACGCAGGGAGTGTTAGAGGCCCTTCATGGACTGCGTTTGCATCCCCAGAACTTTCAAGTAACATCTCAGAGACAGTTGAAAAGTTTTACTTCGTGGGCTGAGAATTTAAACCGCTAGCCACTTCTCTGTGAACTTTTGCAGACTTCTTCACTTCTCTACAATTTTTATCTATAAATAAATAAGAATGCCAGGCACCAAGTGGTTGTAAGGTTTTGAAAAGCTTCCCTGAGTTTGTTTCTTGGCTCCTTGTATGTGGTTGTATCGCCCAGGTGTCAGCTGAGGACTATTAGTACGGGTCCCTGACTCAATTACAGTCTGGGAGGAGCCTCACCCAGGCCTGAAGCTCTGGCTGGCCACCTCCAGTTCTGCTTTGTTCAGGGACTAATCCACACAGGGTCCCTACATTTTCTTAAGACATCTTCTGCATTTAATATTTTATTTTACAATACAATCCTTAGGGCTTCCAAATACTAATTTAATCGTGTTTTTATTAATAAAAATTCTGTAAATTGTTAACTCTTTCAGTAAAGTAGAAACTGACTGTGGTAAGATATAGAGTGTAATGGTCCTTTGTTTCTGACCCAAAAGTCATGTTTTCTATCAACATCCATTAGGTTAACTTGTTAGGAGGCTGAATTCTCAGATCCTTTATAATTCTTTGTTTTAACTTTGTTTATAATTGTTTAACTAAAGTATAATTACTATACAGTATTATATGTTACAGGTATACAAATAGTGATTCACAGTTTTAAAGATTATACTCCATTTATGCGGCTTCCCTGGAGGCTCACTGGTAAAGAATCCACCTGCCAGCATAGGAGACATGGGTTTGATCACTGGGTCAGGAAGATCCCCTGGAGAAGGAAATGGCAACCTGTTCCAGTATTGTTGCCTGGGAAATCCCATGGACAGAGGAACTTGGCCAGCTATAGTCCATGGGGTCACAAAGAGTGGGGCACAGCTTAGTAACCAAACAACAAGTCCATTTACAGTTGTCGCAAAATTGGTTATATTCCCAATGTTGTAAAATATATCCTTGTAGTTTATTATGCAGCTAATAGTAGGTACCTATTAATTCCCACCCTTGTCTTGCCCCTCTCTCCACTGGCAACCACTACTTTGTTCTTTATATCTGTATGTTCCTTTTTTGTTATACTCACTAGCTTGCATTATTTTTTAGATTCCACATATAAGTGATATCATACAGTATTTGTCTTTCTCTGTCTGACTTATCTCACTTATCATAATACCCTCCAATCCATCCATGTTACCACAAAAGAACAAAATTTTGTTCTTTTTCCTGACTGAGTAGTATTCCATTGTGTCTCTGTACCACATCTTCTTTATCCATTCGTCTGTTGATGGATACTTAAGTTATTTCCACATCTTGGCGATTGTAGATAGTGTTGCTACAAACAGTGGGGTGCATGTACCTTTTCTAATTAGTGGTTTTGGATTTTTTGGATAAATACTCAGGAATGGAATCGCTGGGTTATAAAGTGGCTGTCTATCTGTCTCTAAGCTATAGCCACCCATGATTCCAAGGGCCACCATTTCTATGGGATACAGAGTGAGTGAGGCCTCTAGGGTGATGCAACGCCTGGCCCTGGGACAACCCACTTTCTGCACACTCTGCGGGCAGCCATCCCTCAGCTCCTTCCCTCGGCACGCCCCCATTCATGGTGCAGGCCACTTGTTTGAGGGGATAGCTTTTGCACCAGAGGACTCAGGTCAGTGATTGTGCCTCCACGAGCTTGGGGTCAGGCGAGGCTGGGATCTAGGCCCAATACTTCCCATAGCACATGGGTGACTGTGGCTGGTGACTCCATCTTCGTAATGCCAGTTATAACCCCTGAACAGGGGCATCACTAAATGGTCCCGAGGGCTCTGATGGCCCATATGTGACAGCACTTGGGCCAGTGCCTAGGACTTGATGGTTGGTATGATTATGTCACACCCAAGGGCAGCGTCTCTAGGCGAGCAGAAGGGGAACACTCAGTGGGAGGAGCAGGCAGACCCCCCACTGCTCTTTCTCTCCCAGCACTGCCTCCCAGATCTGGCTCCTCCACAGGGTATGGCCTCAGTGACCATCACAGGGCTCTGTCTCCATCACTGACACCCACTGGGCCCGCCTGTGAGTATCTGCCTGGAGCTGCTCCCTGCCCCCAGATTTAGGAAAGCACCCCACTGCCATTTCCCAGGCAGTAGTGCCACACAGGCCAGAGCCGTGGCCCAGACGCATCAGCTTGGTGTGCGGTGCAGGCTCACAGGGAGACAGCGGACAGATGGGTCTGCTGCCCAGACGTCAGTGCTGCAGTGGGACCTCCTCCTCCCCAGAGCGATGCTGAACCCTGGGCTGCTCCCTGGCGTCCCAGTCAGTGCTAGTGGTAAGGAACCCGTCTGCCAATGCAGGAGGTGTAAGAGGCATGGGTTCAATCCCTGGGTCAGGAAGATCCCTTGGAGGAGGGCACAGCAACCCACTCCAGTACTCTTGCCTGGAAAATTCCTTGGACAGAAGAGCCTGGCAGGCTACACTCCACAGGGTCGCAAAGAGTCAGAGACGACTAAAGCGACTTAGCACGGGCTGCTCCCCCAGCTTCAGCAGGAGCCACTTGATTTGTTATTCATTTCACGTGATATGTTCTTCACTTCACGTCCAAACTCCACAATTAGAGTTGTAAACAGCAAGTTCTGTGTCACTTTTATTAATCTCCCACAGACTGGGAAGCAGCGGTCATCAGAGGCCCCACAGTGGGCCAGCAATGAGGAAACCCGTTCCGGCTTGCTACCCAGACAGAGTCCGAGCCTCCTGCCCACCACCATCCTGCCACTCTTAGAGAGCTTTGCCTCCCAGGCCTTGGGCCTTGCAAATGGGTCACTGAACCAGCCTCCCAGGACTTGATTCCCTGTTCTCTGACAAGTCACTTTACTTCCCTAAGCCTCAGCTTCCTGATCAGGAATATGGGGGTGGGTACTTAGAGTTAAGTAACAAACTCTTGTGTGTCTGGCACCAAGCCTGGCACAGAACTGGGCTGAGTAATGTGGCATCTTGTTCTGGTTAGGGCAGTCTCTCCACAGTTCGGGGAACTTGCTAGTCTACCTAAAGGTAATGCTAATGACAGCCGACATTTGTTGTTTACTGTTTCTAGGCGTTTTTCTAAATGCTTTGTCTGTATAATCTCTGTTGGAATCCCCAAGAGCCCTGGGAAGGAGGTGCTGTCAAGGCAATCAGGTGACATGTTCAAGTCACCCAGTTATCAGTTGCCTTTCCATTTGACCCAACCCCCAGCGAGAAAGACTCTCAGACTCTGAGAGTTGTCCTATTGGCAGGGCTGTACTTACACACACATCCCACCCCCAGAGCTTTCTAAAACTCACTCCCCCACTCAAGCTGGTTTTGCACAACTGCACTGAGGAGAGCCCAGGATCAGAACATTAAGCCAATGACAGACTGTAAGTTGCAGGCATTCCGTCTCAGGAGAGAGACTACTCCTGGACAGCACAGGTACAGTCCACACCTGTGCAAGGGCACTCCCTCTTTCTTTCATCCATTTGGAGCAGGGAGTGGGGAGGTTTCCTCACAGTCTCTATGAGTTCTCCGCTGCCCTTTGCACAAAGCACCAGCCATCAAGAAGTGGGCTGCCCCCTCCTGCTGTTCTCATTAGGATGGTAGTGGCATTTTGGCTGGGGCAGTTCTTCACTGCATGGGACTGTCCTCCTCAATGCAGGATGCTTAGCATCCCTGGACCCTGACTATCGTGAGTGCCAGCATGGGACCAAATCATCCCCCAAGCATTCCCAAGGGTCCCCTGGAAGAGGTCATTCCACCCCCTCACTAAGAATGTGACAAAGGAGTGTAAGAAATAGGCGTGGGGACTTGAAAATGGCTGGTGGCATTGAGTGGGGATGTCTGAATTGTGTTTACATCAGGAAAGTTTAAGAATATGCTTGTCTGTTTCAAGAAAGTTCCTAAGGAGATGTGTTCAGAATATATCATGGGCCGAAATGGAGTCTTCTATTTGATTTTCCCAGCTAACTCCATTGTCCCCACACTGCCTTTGTCCCAGCTGCTTTTCTTGAAATCTATTCACTGCTGTACATTAGTCCTGCCAGAGTCGCGTTTTAGTGGAGTCCCTGAGGTTAGCACTGTGTTAATACACTGGGAATTTCAGCAGAGCTGGGCTCTCTAAATCAGTCACCAAAACAGCTTTATTATTTTTTTTTTCTTGCTGAAAAATACACTCTGAAATGCGGAAACATGTGTGGGAGTGCAGTTGACTTGGGTGAAGGACATACTTAAAAGGAAAATTTCATAACTTTTTTTCTGCAGGATAAAGGACCTGCTGGTCTTAATTCTTGTAGAACTGAGCCACAGAACACATTTATGTCTCTGCAGTATCTTTAGCTCCTCGGAACATCCTGGGCTACTCAGAAACCACTCAGTCATGTTCGTCTGGGGCATCACAGATGCTTAATAAATTTGTGTTGGATACAGAAATGACTAAATTCATGGAAAATTTAAGCCTTTTAAGTGATGACCACAATATGGACTGATCAATATTCACCTTCTCAATCCCCCTGGGGGTTTCTGGGGTGGCAAGTTTCACCCTGGCGGGCTTCCCCAGTGGCTGAGCAGTAAAGAATCCACCTGCAAAGCAGGAGTCACAGGAGATGCCAGTTCCATCCCTGGGTCAGGAAGTTCCCCCTGGAGGGGGGCATGGCAACCCGCCCCGATATTTTTGCCTGGAGAATCCCCATGGCCAGAGGATCCTGGTGGACTACAGTCCACGGGGTCGCAAAGAGTCAGACACGACTGAAACAACCTAAAACGTGTGTATGCACACAAATTTTGCCCTGGAAAATGAGGACTGCTGATGTGATGGGAACATTCTATCCCCTGTGATGTAGGTGGTAGTTGTGGAAAGACTGGAAGGACCTGGTAGCCAGAGTCTCCATCCAGGGAAGTGAGAGAAGAGGAGCCAATGAGTGTAGACTCATCTTCCTCAGAGTTTGCTGTGAAAGGATGGAGTTAGGGGCTGCCTTTTAGAAGTAAGTGGGGTTGAGATAAGACCATGGGTATTAAGATTTTAAGGAAAGCAATAAAGGAGCATGTTTTGAGACTGATGGAGAGAAGTCTATAGAGATAGATGTCTAATGGAAAGAGAATGAAGCCACATTCTCAGGATAGGCACAGAGCAGGGATGGGAAAGGATGGGGTCCAAGGCCAGGGGTGAGCACTGGGATTAGAGAAAAACAGTTGCCTCTGAGGCTCAAGGGCAGGATGGAGGGAGGTTCAAGAGGAATAAGTTGGCAGCTGCCTTACAAGTAAAGTGGGGGGATCTGGCCACATTAGAGAGGAAAGAAAATTTAGAAATCATGCCTAGAAGTGGTGCAGAGGCTCGGCAGGCACCTGAAGAAGGAATACCAGGTAGTGCTGCAGAGCCTCCTTGATGGTGAAACCCAGGAGCTTGTGATGGGTCTAACTTGCCCAGTGCTATGATTTTTCTTGGAGTTACAGAAAGGATGGAGGCTTCCCAGGTGGCACTAGTGGTAACGAACCCACCTGCCAGTTTAAGAGACATAAGAGACACAGGGTCTTTCCCTGGTTGGGAAGATCCCCTGGGGGAGGAAATGGCAAACCACTCCAGTATTCTTGCCTGGAGAATTCCATGAACAGAGGAGCCCGGCGGGCTACAGTCTATAGGGTCACCAAGAGTCAGACATGAGTGAGCGACACAACACGCACGCTACATCCAGGGTACAGGTGTGGAGAAGGTGACTGAGGCTGCAGAGGTAGGGTTTACAGGGTGTGAAAGACAGAAAAAAATGAGGAATTAATGATTTGAAGATGCTGGTAAGGGGGTGATTGCAAGAATGTGAGTACAGCCTTTCTAGGGACTTGAGCAGCCAAAAGGGAGAGGAAGGTAGAAAGGGGTTATTATTCTGAAGGTTTCAGGTTGATGAGAAGGCATTTGGGAAGTAAAAGAGGGAGTAATCAAGATTAAGATTTCAGGGGCACAGCAGTTCAGGCACTGAGAGCTGGGGCCTGGGTGTGGGTGGCCCTCCCTGGAATTGAGGCCATGGTGCATTCATTGATTGAGACTCCAAAGTCTTGCTGGTGGGATGTAGAGGGATGAGCCTGATGCCAAAGACCGTGATGGCTGTGACAGCTACCTGGGAAGCACCTGGTGAGAACAAAGTGTGCAGAGTGCAGTGGTGTCTAATGTCTGATGCTTAAGGCGAAGATGTTTTTATGCCAGGATGCAGGAGCTGAGGTGTGGAAGGAGAGCTTCAAGGAGAGGAGAGGGTCAGCTCCATCCCATGTTCTGATGAGAGAATCAGCACATTTCAGAGGCATGCAAGAGTGGCGGTGCTCTCCAGGAAAGCTATTTTTGTAGGGAGAGTGTGGGGCTGCATCCCATAGGCCTGCCTGCCTTGTAGTTGCTTAGCCTCGAGACCAAAGAAAAAGCCCAGGGACAGCAACAGAGACATCAGTGGCTCATTGGACCCAGGGATCTTACACAAAGGGCGACACCCCACCGTGTGCAGCAGATGGTGGACAGGACATGGCAGCAGTCTTTGCTACTAGGAGGAGAAGGAGGCCACATCGTAGGGCAAATTGATGTCAGGTAAACTTATCAGCTTCCAGGGGCTTATTAAGCCCTGTAAGAGGATTGGATAGTCATGTGAGTGAAGCTGAGGATCTGTAGAGAGCAAGAGAATAGCCATCTTGAAGGGCCTAACCATCTAGGCAGGCAAAGGCCCTTTTGGTTGGAAAGGACAGTCTTTGAAAGACACCAGGATTTTAATAGGTGTTTTCAGAAGACTCAGAGTGAAGCTTAGGAGGAAAGCAAATAAGGAAAGATCAATCAGAAGTACACACAGAACATATTAGAGGGTGAAGGAGGGTGAGAAAGTCCCGTAAAGGCAACACAAATTAAATCTTAAGTGCACACTTAGGCCCCATAGGGACTGGGAGGGTGAGAGGAAAAGAATGTGGGGGGACCACATCCCCTTTCCTGTTGCCACTGCAGTCACCCTCAGCCCCCAGATTCTGTGGTCAGGACGAAGCACCCACTTCCAAAGCTCGCTCCACAGGGTACAGGTGTGGAGACCGGGTACCACACCTGCAATAGAACTCTGTCCCGGTCACATCATTCTGCTTTTGGTCCAGGGCCAGCAGGGCTCCATGAAGCCTCCTTTCAGCTGGGAAAAGCAGAGTCTCAGCTGCCAAGGGGAAAGAGGACTGGGTCTTGGCAACCTGAAGAGTCAGGGAAGCCTTCCTGGAGGAGGAGCTGCACCTGGACCCTAAAGCAAGAGTAGGATGCAGGGGGTAAAGCAGGGCAGGAAGACATGTCAGGAGTGCAGCTCATGTGAAAAGGGGTGAAATCAAACCTTCCTTTCTTTCTTTAGTGAAAAGCAAGATATTGGAGTGATTGAGAGCTGGGCTATGGAGCCAGATGACCCGAGTTCACTCCCAGCTCTGCCACCTGCTATCGTTCATTCACCTCTATCTAATTCTGTTTTCTCACCTAACAGTGGATAACACCCCCACTTATGCACGGTCATTTTGAGGATTAAGGAATTGTATTTGTAAAACACTTAGCATCCTTGGACACCTGTGAAGTGAGCTACCTGGATCAGTACACTTCTGCTACAAAGCAAACTACCCCAAGGTTTAGTGGCTTGAGACACATCCGTTTACTTAGCTCAGGATTCTGAGGGTCGACAGTTTGGGCTGGGCTGTGCTGGCCCTATCTTCTGCTGGGCTCAGTCAGGCAGCTGTGGCCAGTTGCTGGTTAGCTAGTTGAGTCAGCTTCTGGAGGTGGGTTACTGTCTGCTGGAGTGAAGGTGCTTCTGGGCTGTGTGTGGCTTCTCATCCAATAGGCTATTCCAGGCTGCTTCACATGATTCTAAGGGATTCTAAGGGCAGCAAGAAAGGGCAAGCATGATTGCATGAATGTTTTTCCTGTCTCTGCTTGGATCTCATTTGCCTATGGAAATTTTTTCAGGAGTCAGAGAAGTCACGCAGCCAAGCACAAGCTCAACAGGCAGAGAAATAGACTCCATCTTTGAAAGGAGGAGTAACAAAGTCACGTTGCAAAATGGTTCAGGGCAAGGATGAGGAAAATCTATAACTGTTTTTATAATATATCACAATGTCCTATTGTGTTCAGTTTGTATTATCTCATTAATTCGCTCATTCATTTGTTCATTCATTCATACAAAAAGTAATAATTGAGTGCCTATCTTGTGGGATGGCAAGAAGAGGATTCCCCAAAGGAACAGCCTCAGTTTCCCAGTCCTAGTGCAGCCCATCGGGCATTGCTATCTGAGGCCTGTGACATCCAGTAAAGATGTGAGCTGGACCTTTTTTTCCCAGTATATCAGGTTATACTCTTCCCAGGGAAGAGAGATGACACGGGGGATAGTGTTGGAACATGTGAAATAGAAAGAGTTATATTTGCAAATTGAAATCAAGCACCAATATTTCATCCTCAGGAAGTCCCTTTTTCTGTGCTAACATCTCCCTGCTGGATCTTAACCCATAGATTTTATTACCATATTCTTTCCTCCATCTTCCAGATCATTGAGATTGCTGGTGAGTCGTCACCATTGACCGCATGTTAAAAACTCCATGAAACACACACACGCTCTCTCCCTGGGAACATTCTGTTAATAAGATCTTCTCAATTCAGTGCAGGTTAACAGCTGGGGTGGGGCAGGAAGGGAGTAAGCCCCTCATTGCTCATGAGGGCCAGGTAAGCATTAGGCCTGGCACAGACCGTGTGCTGGGGCAAATATTGAGAATCTTATCTTGGAGAGAAAATCCTTGTTTGGCCAAACTACTAATCCACAAGGCTACATGAAGCTACAAGGTATAGAACCAAAACTAAAGAGAGAGAAGCTTAGAGGACTCTTAGAGTAAGGAATGTGAAACCAGCATCAGGAATCGAGCCTGGATGGATGTCTGAGCTGGAGTTCAGTGTCCCTGGAATAGTTTAGTAACTGATTCATTTAGTCAACAAATATGTTTTCACTGTATGTTACACATCAAACTCTGGGTTGGATAAGAGATACAATAGTGAGCAAGACAAGCATGGTCCCAGGCCTCAGGGATCTTGGAATCTGATTGGGAGAGACTGGTGTTACTGGAGCATTACTAATGGCTAACATTAGCTAGTACAAGGTAGTCCCCCATCAGCATGCCAGGGGTACAGTTATTATCTCCTGCTTTCACAGATGAGTAAATCAAAAGAAGGAATGGCCAAGTCAGTTGTCTACAGTCACACAGCCAATGAACGATGAAGACTGGGAACATGCATCCAGACTCAGGCTTTCTTGAATCCTTCTCCTTTCCCTTCCCTGCTGGAGCAAGTCCTCTTGGTATATATTTTGCAAACCCCTTTCACTTGTCTTTAAGCTCACGCATCACACTTTGTGATTCTATCTGTGTGTGATTGTTTGCTGAAGGAGCATAACAAAATAGGTGTGTCAGCCAGTTCAGGCTTCGCTATGCTCCAGTAACAGATGACCTCGAAATCCCAGTGCCTTACAATAACAAACATTTCTTTATCATGCTACATGTCCAAGTCTTTCTTGACCTTATCTTCCTTTTGCAGCGCTTGTCACGAGCAGCCGACAGTAACAAAGGCGTGCTGTTCATCGAAAGCACAAGCTCACTTGCCACGTTTTGTCTACCGGCTTATTGCAGGCAACAGTTTAGTCAACTATTTCAGCACTGCATAAAAGAGGTCACCGTCTTTACGTCTCCGGGGGTGGTTCCTCACCACCCGCCTTGTGGCTTCAAAGTCAGTATCTCACATTTTAGGGTTTGGCAGTACTCCTTATCTAGAATCAGTTTCTTAATCATTCAGCTTAGGCTGATGACCCCCAAATCTCAAGGTCTTACAACAAAAAGTACTTAGTCCTTGCTCACGCTACATGGTCATCAAGGTTCAGCTCCAGCTCTATGTCACCTCGTCTTTGTCTGGGACCAGCGGAGCAGCCCTGCTCTGGGACACTACCAGTCCAGTGACAGAAAGCAAAAGGAGACATGGCAGATGAGACGATTGCTCTTAAAGCGCCTGACTGGAAATGACACGCGTCGCTCCCACTCACGTTCCATTGGTTAAAGACACGTGGCCAAGTCTGACACTAATGATGAAGGGGCATATCAGAGCTCAGTCTGGAGGGAGGCACAGCGGGGCAGGACAGGGCAGTGAGTCAATCTGTTAGAGGCGCTAAGGAGCCGGCATTGACTGTCACAGGCGGATGCAGAGTTGGCAGACGTTGTGTTTTGAAAAGAGGAATGCCAGGGCGTGTTTTTCTCAGTGCATGTGATGTGCTCCATCTTAGCTGTTTGTCAAAGCGTAGATGGAGCAGGTGGTAGATGACCAGACACAGCTTTAAAGGGTTTTGAAAAGCACCTTCCAGAATAAGGACCTATAAGGGACCAGCAGGCAGATAGCAGGTGTGTGCGTTTTCTTGAAGAAGGAGAAAGCGCAGATGAACAACAGACAAGTGTTTTTACTTGGACAACTGGACTTGATAGAAAGGAGTAACAATCATCAACAAGAACTGAAACAAACACTGTTCGCTTAAGCTAAACACAAAGGGTGGGAGCTGTTACAGAAACCCAGCCGTGATTCATTTATAGACTCAAAAGGAGGGTTGCCTGGGGAAAGGCAGAAATGGGGCAGCCCTCAGCAGTACAAGTTCACAGATCTTCTCTAGGGAGTTCTCCTAAATGTGTCTTATTAATAGCTATCGTACTGCCTCATCTCTGTGTCTCCATTTCATGATTTAAATTCCTGGGAGGAGGGAGGCTTCTCAACCCCTTAACAGCTCTATTTTCCCCAATGGGCAGGTGGCAGTGTCACAGAATACAGACTGCTGGGGGCCTGTCCCTGGTCAAAGCCATTCTTGGAGGAGATGGTTCATTGTTAGACATCACAGGCTCAGTCCTACCTCTTCGCAGCTGCCGGCACCAATCGCTGGGTCTGCCCTCCTTGCCTGGTTTGGACAGCAGCACCCATCCTTGCCATCCTTCCTCTCTCTGACAAGCACAGTCTGCAGCCACCAGACCCTGACCCTCCTCACTGGCCACCGCTATGGATGGGGCTGTTGATCTGTCCCTCGGCAGCGTGCTTCTGCCTGAAGTAGCCTTCATCTGCAGCCTCCATCCGTGGGCTTCTGCTGGACAGAGGTGCTCAGGCAGGCACCTGTGCAGGTGTGGGGTGCAGACAGAGACTCTGCAGGAGGGGTAAGGGAGGGGTGGCAGGAGCAGAACTGGGTGTGGGGCTAAGGCCAAGGCTGGGGCAGTTGGCAGGCACCGCTCCCTCGAGACAGACCCTGGAGGCTGCAGAAAACGATGGGCTTAGCCATCAAACCCGGTTCCAGGGCACCTGTTCTTTGTCTTATCCTGGACCAGTGCTGATCTTATTTCCCTAAGCTTGGGCTCCCTCTGCAGCTCTCAAATTCTCCACTCACACCCACATGATGAATAATGTTCAGACACTCAGCCCACTCCCGGGGGTTTACTAGGGTCATGTGACCCTCTAGCCTCACTAGCTTCTCATTCCCTGAAGAAAGCATACTGGCATGCAGATGAGTGAGAGATTTCCTTGTTTAAAAAAATAAAAAAAGAAGCAGACATTCAAAACTTCAGTACTTTATTTGAAAAAATTCTTATAATAAATATAAGAATGAATAAATGTTATACATGCATGATATCTGCATTCACCCTGTGCCAAGGACTACTGGGCTATATGACTTCATGAACCTTTTGCCTCATTCCCTTTGGTATTCTGGAAAGGTCTCCTGTATCTTCTGTATTAGTTGAGATTCTTGGTTCCAAGTGACAGAAACTCAACTCAAGTCAACTTAAATGCAAAACAGATTTTATCACCTAATGTAACTGACAAAATTAATGTCTGCCCCGGCTTCAGGCAGGGCTGGATCCACAGGCTTGAATGGCATTTACCTAACTTTCTCCATCCCTTCCTCTCTCTCTTCTTCTCTTACCACTTTGACTCTGATTTCCATTATGTGTAAACTTACTCTCTCCTATAGTCAAAGAGGAAAGGGCTTCTGTGACTTACTTGAAGAAAAAAGGCAACAGAGCCTTCCAGCTTGACCCCACAAACAGTAAAACCAGGGGGGCTTTTATTGGCCCAGACTGGGTCATATGCCCGTTCTGGAACCAACCCTGGACCAAGGCAATGGGGTGCTCTGCTTGGCCAGCCTGTGGATCAGGCCTCCCCGTATGGCCAGGGTGAGCAAGTTGCTGTTACAAGAAAGTGAATGAGACTCTCAGCATCAGGAATCCGGCAGCCTTCTTTTCTGGTTTGTCTCTGGTTTCTCACGGGTTTCCATGCAGGAACCCCAGGGTGACCCCTGTCACTCGGCTCTCTCCTGAGGGGCTCACTGGGACACACTCCTAGCCAGGAGACCCCAGCAGACCCAGGGAGGGTAGATGGTGCAAGGCAGGGGGTTAGGGTTGCTTCTGGGACTGTCTGGACTGCACACACCCTCACAGACGGTGGTACAGAGTTGACACCTGTGCTTCGGGCACAAAGCCTGGGATGAAACATGAAAAACACAGACAGCTGGGAATCAAAGGCAGGCTTTCTGAGTCCGGCAACAGTGCCCGTGACTGCTTCCCCAGCTGCTCGGGCATGTGCTGCATGTGTGCTAATTCACTCAGTCGTGTCTGACTCTTTGTGACCCTGTGGACTGTAGGAGCCCGCCAGGCTCCTCTGTCCATGGGATTCTCCCGACAAGGATACTGGAGTGGGTTGCCATGCCCTCCTCCAGGGGGTCAAGTGCACAGTGAGAGGCAGAAGTTGGACCTGACTTAGCCTTTTCTATTCAGTCTTATGTTCAGAGACCACCCTCAGTCCAAAGCTCTTCTCTTCTCCTGGCCGCCCTGCCAGCCCACCATCAGGCTCTCCCAGATACTGCTGCCTAGCAGCCTGAGTCACCTCTAACCTCAGCTCGCTGCCATGCCCCTTAAATGTCTTTGACTTCTCTGAGGATCCCTCAGATGTGCTGACAAGCGGAGGGCTGGTTAATCTGAAGTCACAGCTCCCTGTGGCCAGCAGGACACTGTCCAAGCGCTGCAGACCCCCAGCTGCTTCCGCAGACTCACCTCCCCGCCCCCAGAGGCACTCTCTTTCCCCAGATGGCAGGGCAACACTGGCCCCGGTGATTTTGTGTATCCCATTCCCTCTGCCAGAGGTCCCTTGTCCCCGTCAGTTATCTGGGCAAACTGCTCTCTTCCTGGCCTTCCCTGGTAGCTCAGCGGTAAAGAATTCTCCTGCAATGCAGGAGATACAGGAGACCCAATCCCTGGGTTGGAAGATCCCCTAGAGGAGGGCATGGCAACCCTATTCAGGGAGGCTTGCCTGGAGAATCCCATGGACAGAGGAGCCTGGCGGGCTACAGTCCATCTGATCACTAAGAGTCAGACACGACTGAAGTGACTGAGCATGCACGCATGCTGTCTTCCTGGGCTGTTCTCAGAGCTAATCACTCACTGACCAGCCCCCAGTAGGGTTCGTCACTCCAGCTCTGGCCCCAGTTCTAGAGCGCTTTGGTCTGCTCCTAGTCTGCGCTAAGCTTGGCCAGGGGGCTACTCTGGCTGGCCTGTTCAGCATGGCTGACTCCCCTCCAGTCTGAGAGCTCTGGAGGGAGGCCCTACCTGCCCCCTGTCTGCCTGGCACAGGCCCACACCGTAGAGGGCACGGAGGAGTATTTGCTGACTTAAACTAGATGGATTGCTGTCGAGGGGCTGAGTGCCAGTTACAAAGCTGGGGGGTTCGGGTGCTTAGCCTCACCACCTGCTGCCTCCTGGACTCAGGAGGGCAGGGGCAGAAAGGGGGCTCCTGAGCAAGGGACCTTGCTTTCCACATGTACACTCCTTCGCTGTTACCAAAGCAGAATGTTTATTAATGTTTCCATTCCTTAAATATAACTGGTCCTGTGGTTAGTGAACATAAGATCATTTTGGAAATGATCCTGATTTAGCATCAGTGCCCTGCGGCTCTCATCGTGGTAACCTCTGTGTCGACGGGTTAATGACCAGTAACCAAGCCCTTAAATCAGCCCGTCCTGCCTGCAGCAGGGCCAGCAGCTCTCTTGGTAAAGAGGATAAAGGCCATTTCTAGTACAAACTGCAAACGTCACAGTCACCACTCGAAACTGAAATTTAAGAAAGCAAGGCTCTGTTCCTTCTCCCTCTGCCCCAACCAGCCAATGTGCCCACACACTGCCTGCTGTTTCTGTGAATCCTTACAATAGGTTTACTGGCCGGGCAGACTCAGGAGGGGACCCCAGACATGAGGGGCATTGAGGCAGGGCAGTGGGACCCTCGGATCTCTTCTCTCCCTTTATTCCTGGCTGCCTGTTCCTGCCCCACAGTCCCTGTGGCCAGATGAGGGGACCGATCAGGATTGTCACCCTCACAGCTGTATTCTACAGTCAGGAAACAGGCTCAGAGTGGCTCCCAGCTAGTCAGTGAGGATGTGGGTGCTGAGTGAAGACCCCGGCCCTCTTGACTTGTAAGCTCACCAGACCACCCTTTTCCTAGACCAGCAGTCCTCAAATGTTCACTTATATTAGACTTCACTGGAGGACTTGTGAAAACACAGATTCCTGAATCCTACCTTCAGAGTTTCTGATTCAACATGCCTGGGATTGGGCTTAAAAATATACATGTCTAACAAGTTCCTGTCTGGTGCTGGGACCACACTTTGAGAACTGTTGTCCTAAACACGGTGCATCCTAACCTCTGAGTCCTCCAAACAATGCCCTGCAGACAGATCCCACTGACCCCCCACAATGAGAGGGAGGCTGGGAAGCCAGCTGGTTGTAGGTGCTGGCCCTACATTTCCTCCCTAGGCTGCCATCATCCCCTCGATACACCTAGTTTTCCACCTTGGATGCTCACTGGAATCACCTGGGCTCCACCCCTAAGACTGTGGTTTATAGTTTTTAAAGCTCTGCAGGTGATTCTGATGTACAGAACACCCCTGAGCTTGATTGCATTTAGGAACAACTGTGTCCTCTTCATTTCTCTATCCTTCCCCATTTCATTTGCTCACAGATCTTTCTCCTCTCCCAGCGCTCACCCCTTTCTCCAGGAGACCCACCCTCCAGCCCCCAGGTTGGTTCACCCTTCGATGGTCTTTGTCAACACCCCCATTCTGATACCCTGTGGTCACCCAATCAGTGTAATTTCCAACCCTTGGAGTGTCACTCCCCTGGGGTGACCTCCACCCCTGCATGGAGCTGGGCCACCACAGTCCTCCAGGGTACAGATCCCCTCCAAGTATCCTAAGAAATGTCCACAAAGACCCCACTTCACCTTGGGTTACTTTTCCCATGAAAGCACTCTGAAAGAGTTGTTTTCTCCCTGTTCTAGAGCTTCTGGTTAAGAGTGTCCCCACCTGCCTCTCCCCTGCACCCCTCTCCAGGCCAAGGAATGTTTTAGCCAAATACTACCACTGCCGCCCCATCTCCTGGTGAGAGAGAGTCTCTGTCTCTAAGATACCTCATTTTTCAAGGGCACTTACTCAATAGGCCAGCAGTGTTGCCAAGGAAACATCGCTTAATGGAAGAAACAGAGTCTCAAAATCCACATGCCATTGTTTGCAAGAGAGCCGGTACTTCTGTTGTACCTTGAAAATGTATTATTAAGTTATCCACCCAACCCCATTTTGCTCTATGTTCCTGATTTGCTAGGAGACCCTCTCCCACCACCCCCACCCCTTCCCCTGCCCATCCCATGATTTCCTGTGAGGACTGCAGCCTTTCCATAGAGGCTAAGGTATGCCAATGCAGATATGGGAGTCTGGACAGAAGAGGGGACTGAATGATTGGAACGTGTGTAAATTGACCCTATTAAAGAATGCAAGGCACTAACAGCCTGGAGGAGGTTGGAGACAGGAAGTTAAAGCTGGTCGTCCTGCGTTCACAAATTCCAGTTGGTGGGGTTTAAGCAGATGAAGGTTTACTGGGCATTAATAACCTTCTCCTAAATGAAGGTCTCATGGTTGACATCAGTGGTTTTCAAACTTTTTTGGTAAATTCTTCATAACCTTTTGTTCAAGGAAAATGTTATGTGAAAGTTGAAGAAAGAACGCAAGCCCAGGTTGGGCTGGGAGAGGGGTCCTAGAACCTCACCCGGTGGGCTGTCCTCCCAGACCCGAGTGCCTTCAGGGGCCCCTGAGACCCTTTCTTGGAGTCCCAGGACTCAGTGTGAATGACCTGGTGGAAATGACCTGGCAGTTCCCTTGCTGGTTCCGAGGGGTGACTTCAGGAGGGCCCTCAGGGATCCTCGCTCTCCTGCCTGAGCTGAGGGTTCGGGGCTGTGGGGGAGATAGCGCCCCAGCTCCAGCCAGGCGGATGGGAGGCCCCTTTGGGCGGCTGGGCCCGGGGAGGGGGAGGAAGGCCCTGAACTCCCAGGGCCTCAGCCTTCCCGGGGAATCTCCCCCTCATCACGGCGGGAGGAGAGCCATCCGCCTGTGCAGCTGGCAGGGTCTTCAGATCTCTCTTAGCCTGTTTCTTCACCCCTACAGCCGAAGGTGACCTCAGGTGTGGATGGTACCTGGCATGGTACAGGTATACACGTTTGTTTTCTTCTCACTCTTCCCTTCCTGAAGTGTTTCTACTCCCAGAGAGGTGACGTTTTATACCGTGAGGCTGCCCCTCAGTCTGACAGAGGCAGGTCCCGCCTCCGAGCCTGCCAGGGAGAGAAGGGATGCTGAGCGCAGCTGGCAGGGGGCCCAGCCACATCCCGCGGGGCGGGAGATGTGTCTGGGAGATGAGGTGACAGAGCAAGGGGAACCTCTCGCCCTGGGGTGCTTTGCCTAGCCTTGCCTCCGTGGCCCTGAAGGCAGGAGTGTGCTCCGAGGGTCGCTATAGGCTCCCTGGCTGGCCAGCCAGCTCAGCTGTGGGTCCTGACTCCTGACCCCAGCCTGAGGGACAGGAAGACACCCCTGGCGTGAGACCCGACATACCACATGTCTGTCCTTTTCCCTCGCTGGTGATTTTTCTCTTTCAGCATCAGACTGGGTTTGTAGCCCTGCTGAGCTGCGTAGGCTGAGAGGACAGTGAGCTGAAGCAGTCGTTTGTGGCTGAGGAGGCGCTGGGGGGTCAGGGGTGCGTATCTGTGCCCCGGGAGGCAGGGGGAGTCATAAATCATCCATAGACAGGGTAACAGCTCGGCCTCCACCTCTGATGTGAGTCACGGGAGAGCTGTTGCCGTCTTAGCCCTTGGTTAGCACCTTGTGTTCTAGGCCTTTTGGTCAAGGATCCTCCAGCCAGCGGCTGCTCCCTGATCCCGGACCACCCCGCCCCACCCTTTGCTCACAGGATCATGGTGGAAGTTTCCAAGCTGGCCTCTCCCTCTCCAACCTGGTCACTGGAGCTGGAGTGACTGGAGGGAGGGAGGGGGCGAGTAAGATGAGAGGTTACAGGCACGGCTTTGGCATCAAGCTGCCTCAGTTTAGATTTCAGCTACTGTGTGACTTTGGACAAGTTCTTAATTTCTCTGTCCCTCAGTTTCCTCATCCACAAGGTGGGGGTGATGGTAACACCTGCCTCATGGAGTTGTTACTAGGATTCACTGGGATAAAGCATAGCAGCCCTCGACACTGGAGACTGGCTAGTTCTTTGCTGTGGGGGGCTGCCCTGTGCATTGTAGGGTGCTGAGCAATATCATGACCTCTACCCGCTAGAGGCCAGTCGCAGCCTTTCCCGCCCCCATCATGGCAACCAAAGATGTCCCCAGACACTGCCAAATATCCTCTGGCTGGCAAAAGTGCCCCCCACTGGGAATCACAATTCTAAGTCATCTCCTATTAAATCTCCAGTTTCCCCATTGCTCAGAAGCACAGCTGGGCCTCCTGGATCTACAGGCACTAAATGTGTGGTGTCTTGTAAAAAACTGTTTCCCTCTTCTGTGTTCAGGCCATTTATTGATTCAGTCCACCGCTGGTTGGGCTTTTGAGGTGTCAAGTGACAGCTTAACAGAATCTTCTTTGCTAAATTGCCCTGTGATCTGACCGGTTGGTGGTTACCCCACTCAAGATGCACTTTGTTGCTTGCTTTTTTAATAACAAACAACTGTCCTTATTATGATTTTCCCAGACTCTGGAGTAATAAACAGCTCTGATGACAGCTGTACCAGATAGTAAGTAAGTGCACACAGGACTCTCTGAGCATCTCCCCCAAGCACTTCAGAGCAGCTAAGTGGATAAAACTGGTTTCAGCTATTACCTGGGCGGCTGCTTGTGTCTGTGGAGACTGCCCTAGAAATGAGAGCCAAGTCCTGGTGATAGGGACAAAGGAAGAAGTGGCAGTAACTGCCTTCCTGGATGTCCCTGTCTGGCGGCCCACACCCCGGAGCTTCAGGCAATTTGGGTCCTGACTTACTGTGTGACTAATCTGCACTGTCCTGAGGAGAGGGTATGGTGGGTTCAACCCAAAAGCATATATATAGCTGTGCGTCTTTGCAGAAAGGCTCTGGTAGCAGACTCGTGCTTTTGCACATTGAGGGAAGTCTTTCTGGAGGTGGTGAGCTTTTATGTTGATTTTCAACATAGCAAGAGTTGGGCTAAGAGATGGAGGAAGTGGGGACAGTTCCCATATCAGTGTGTTTAGGACCACTATTTCCTGATATGTTACTTTCCCCAGCTTGACTGTTGGATCATCCAGGACAGGGAACTATGGCTTTCTCAACTCTGGACCCTCAGGAACCAACTTAGAGATTACTTGTTGTTTGATGATTGGATGGATGGATGAGATTCCTACCTGCATCTAATTTAATTTTCTAAATTCTACCAGTCATCAAATTCTCCCTCAATGCCAATAAACTAGAAGCCACAGCAGGTCATCAACTTTCCCTGATGGTGAACTGGAAACCAAGGCCACCTGATAGATGGCCTCAGGATTCTGATGAGAAACCCATCTCTTACCCAGTTTAGGTGTTGACTGGGGCCTCCTTGCCTCTGTGTTCTAGTCACATTTCTACATTGAAGATAAGCATTCTACGTTTGGCCTCTGCTTAGAACTTTGGTCACCCTTTACCTCTTTTAAGGGAAGAATCAGTCACCTTGGTAGTTTTGATGTCCATTTCCATGGATTCATAAAACTTCCTTGGAGAGCAAATCCAGCTGTAATGAACGTCTACAATCTGTCTCTCCATCCTTTCTGTTCTGCCCTGCAAGGCGGACTTTACAGAAGTTTCCATGGGATTTCTGACTTCCAGCTGGGTTCTTCCAATGGGCCAACCCAGCAGAGGAATGGACTGGGGAAGAGAGAGTGATGTTGGGATGGTTATTAACCACCACTCACCATCACCCCAAACCTCTCCCTCCCTGGACCCTTCTCACAAGTCTCTCCATGTAATTTTTACACATTCTGGTACCTGCTCTCTCCTCTCATCCCTTTGAGCCTGGTGATGGTAACAGCTCCATGTTACTGTCCCAAGGAACGAAACCATCCCTGTGCTCCCTTCCCCTAGAACCACACCACTGAGAACCCTGCGTGTATTTACCCTCCTTGGATTCCCCTAGCTGAGCATGCCACCTGTTTCCTGCTGGGACCTTAGCTGACCCACTGGCCTGAGGCTCTTTTTAACATCTTAAGGATGACTGCCTCTCCACCCCTTCCCTGGATGGCGAAGTTCAGTAATAATATGGCCCTGAAGGGCCACCCCTTATTTGCTCTCATCTGCACTGCCCTTCTCCCCACACAGTCCCTTTCATGCTCTGCACCCGGTTTTAAAAGTCCTTGAGAATCACCTTCTTTAACTAACACAAGAAATACTTCCTTTTACCATTTGAAATTAGTCAAAAACATTTACCAGTGAGAATTTTTTTTAATAGATCAAGATAACAATAGGGCCTACCCTGAATTCTAACCTAAAGCAGAGAAGTATGGTTTCTTGATTTGGCCATGCGACCTAATCATAGGTTGGGGTGCTAAATTTCTTTGGTGATACAAGATGAGAGCTCACAAACCCTATGACTGTTCTTGTTGGGAACCACTGCCTAAGGTTGGGGGAAGTGACTGAAAACTGAAAGCCAAGGTCCTATGGCTTTCCGCTAGACCAGAGTCAGCCCCAATCTCTGTAAATAAAGTCATTCATTTGTATTGCCCACGGCAGTGTTTGCACTACAATCACAGAGCTGATTTTCCAGACCATTTGGCCCTTTGTGCAAAAAATGGTTAAAACAGCAGCATGGCTGCTCTCCTTTGAAAGGCCCACTTACATGGTTGGCCCTTGACTGGCATCTGGGAGCTTGGATTGCAGAAAGGTTCCCACCACTCCCACAGATGGTAAGAGCGGCTCACTGCGCCCAAACTGATTATACAACTAATATGGTTTATGCTGAACACCTGCCTTCCTGCTGGAAGTCTGGGATGGGTATGTACCAGGCGGAGGCTGCCTGTGTGATCAGCCTCCAGTAAAAAACCTGGGTGCTGAGTCTCTAAGAGTTTCTCTGGTAGATGGCCCTTCACAAGTGTTATCTCAGCTCCTTGCTGGGGACTCTGGGGCATCTTCCGTGACTGCTGTGGAAGGACCCTTGGGAGCTGACACCTGGTTTCCTCCAGGCTTTGCCCACACGCCTTTCCCTTTGCTGATTTGATTTATATCTTTTCCCCCAGAATAAATCATAGCTGTGAGGGCAACTATACGCTGAATCTTCTGACTCCTAGAGAACCACCGAACCTGGTGGTGGTTGGGAGACCTCCCAGCATGCTGCAAAGCCCCAGATATTTATTTGCCACCTGGCCCTTTAAGAAGAAGTTTGCCAACTGCTCTATACAGTCTTAGGATGGATGGAAAGTGCCTATTACATATTGCCCCTCCCACAGAACTCTGAGCTCCCTAAGATGTGGCCCAGGTCTTTTGCTCCTTAACTCCTGGTCAAGTGCAGCATCTTACACAAAATTATTTATGGAGGGAAGAAGTCAGCAAGCTTGCAAATAATGGATTCAAGCAGTGTTTTTTAAACTGTGGGTGGTGAAATCCATTTAAAAGGTTATGACCACTGTTTTTCAATGAAAAAAGTATAGAAAATTGAGTACGCTGCATATAGTGAAGCTAAGTTTGATTTCTTGATAATTCTCTATCAGTTATACCTCTGGACCAGGCACTGTACTGAATCGTAATGTAAAAGGCTCTCTTCTTGTCTGTTGCAATGGACGATTATTTGAAGGTCACTGGATTGTGCTCTCTTGGCTGGCTGCCCGAGGAGATGCCCCGCAGACCTTCCCCATCTCTCTGGCTGTTAACCTTTGATCTTGTTCTCCCCACCCCCGGTCCCCAGAACGTGTACTACACGAGCAGCCAGCAGATCCACGTGGGCATCTTGAGCCCCACGGTGGACGACGATGACAACCGCTGCCTGGTGGACGTCAACAGCCGACCGCGGCTCGTCGAGTGCAGCTATGCCAAAGCCAAGAGGATGAAGCTCCACTGGCAGTTCTCTCAGGTAGCAGCCCCGCCCGAAGGAGCAACATCAAGAGAAACAAGGGAGGGGCCAGGCCTGGGAGGGACGGGAGGGATGGAGGAGGAGAGGAGAGGTGCCAAGTCTCAGGATTTAATGAGCACCTACTATGTGCAGGGCAGGGGGGAGTGAGCTGGGGGTGGTGGTGGCTGGAATTGGTTAGCTCATTGACTCCTGATACTGGCTCTGAGGGAGTTTATTATTATTGTTGTCATTGTTGTTGCTTTAGTGGTATTTTATTTACCTTTTAGATATAAGGAAACAGGCTCAGAGGTGGGAGTCCCCTGCCTGAAGTCACAGAGTGAGGGGGCAGGGCTGGGATTTGAACTCTGAGCCTCTGACTCTAAAACTCACATTTCTTCTGCATAAGCCCCTTCTGACAAGCGCAGCCCCAGTATCGCAGGTACAGACAGTGCTGGGTCATCTGTGATCTGTGAGCCACTCTGCCTTCCTCCTCATTCTGTGGGGAATGAGGTTTCCTCAAAGGGCAGTGTCTGGGGACCACTTTGTGAAGGGCAGTCTGCACACTGGTGACCATGAAGCATTCCTTTATTAAGCCTCCATCAGTTCTGAGGACTGTATTAATCTTCCTGCTCTGCAATGGCCCAGTTATAAAATGATACCCCAGGAGCTGGGTGCCAGCTGGAGACAGCCCATGATGACCCAGCTTCGAAGAAAACCCCTGCCTTGGCCCAGAGGCCTCCAGCCCCTAGGGAATCCACTAAGTTAGGATCCATTTCCGCCCACAGATAGGAGCATCCACCTCCCAGGGAGTGGAGGGGAAGCGCTCATCACAGGAGGTAAGGGATTTCTTTTAGAGCATCAGGGCTGCTGGGGGCTGCATGTGGTGGATGCTCCTGGGGAAGTCAGAAGCAGAAAGTCTATACTCATGGGATGTACAGGCAGAGGGCCCGACTCAAGACTCCCAGCAAGCTGCTTCCACCCAGGGAGAAGGCTGACGGGCACAGGAAGGAGGTGTTTGGTTGGCCCGACCTTGATTCCAGCCCTCACATCCAGTTACCTCCCCTATAGTGGTGGACAGGGGGCAGGGATGTCCTGCTGCATCAAGTTCTCTGGCACAGGGCACCTCTGACCTGTGGTCTGGGTGTGCAGAGCCAGATAGACCTGAGAGAGACCCTCAGTTGGGTCCTAAATGGATGGTGAACGTCAACTCTCAGCGACAAGTTCAACGTAAGTCATAGATTCACGGGCTACTTGGAGAGCAGGAGTGAGAGTCCAGACCAGGACTTTGTGACCCCAGGAAAACAGACGCTGGGGAGCAGTACAGGGGGACAAATCACGGCACACACCTAAGGGCAGGTCAGATGCAGCTCAGAGTCCAGGCCGGGCCCGCACAGGGTGTGGGGTTCAGTGAAGGGGAATGGTGCCCAGCGACTGGGGCCTCTGGTCCTGCCCCTTCCTATCCATGTGACCTTTGACACATGCTGCCAACGATAAAGTTCTGTCCCATAGAAAGAATTAGCTAAGGTTCACACAGTGTTTACCCTGTGCCAGACTTCCTGGATGCCGGGCATACACCGGCTCATTCAGTCATCACAGTGACTGTGTGTGATTTGCTGTGGACCATTAGCCCAAGTTCATAGATGAGGCACAAAGATGTCAAATAACAGACCCAAGGTGCTCAGTTCATTTCAGTAGCTCAGACGTGTCCAACTCTTTGCGACCCCATGAACTGAAGGACGCCAGGCCTCCCTGTCCATCACCAACTCCCGGAGTCCTCCCAAACCCATGTCCATCGAGTCAGTGATGCCATCCAACCATCTCATCCTCTGTCGTCTCCTTCTCCTCCTATTCTCAATCTTTCCCAGCATCAGGGTCTTTTCCAATGAGTCAGCTCTTCACATCAGGTGGCCAAACTGGTTATTATTATTACTCCTGAACTACTTCAGATTCTCTTTTCTATCTGTAAGTGTGTGAGGATGTTGGAAGTGGCCACTAGAAGAAGGTCAGGGTCAGGGCTGAGGCTTAGAACAGAGGATGCATCTTCCTCCCACCTCCCTCTCTCCTGGTGGAGCCCACGTGCCCCAGCTGTGGCCTGTTTGACCCCACACTGTGCCCAGTGGAAGGCTTTATCATGTTCCTCTGCCAGGCTTCTGGCCCAGAGTGACACAGCTCAGGGCTGCATCCCCCCTCTTGTTGTTCAGTTGCTCAGTCCTGTCCGACTCTTTGCGACCCCACGGACTGCAGCACGCCAGGCTTCCCTGTCCTTCACCATCTCCCAGAACTTGCTCAAACTCATGTCCACTGAATTGGTGATGCCATCCAACCACCTCATCCTCTGTCGCCCCCCTTCTCCTCCTGCCTTCAATCTTTCCCAAAATCAGGACCTTTTCCAATGAGTTGGCTCCTTCCATCAGGTGGCCAAAGTATTGGAGCTTCAGCTTCAGCATCAGTCCTTTCAATGAATATTCAGGGTTGATTTCCTTTACAACTGACTGGTTTGATCTCCTTGCTGTCCAAGGGACTCTCAAGAGTCTTCTCCAGCACCATTTGAAAACATCAGTTCTTCAATGCTCAACCTTCTTTATAGTCCAGCTCTCACATTTGTACATGACTACTAGAAAAACCATAGCTTTGACTATATGGACTTTCTATCCACCTTTAAATTACAAGGGAGAAGGAGCCCTGGAGATGTGTGGTCAGGGAGGAAGGCTAGCTTGTGGGCTTGATGGTGAAGTGGCTGTTGTTGCCCAGCTCAAGTTAGATGCAAAATAGACTCACAGGCTGGAGGCAACAGAGAAAAATGGGTACATCGGCACATGGAGGTGAATGGGGCTGACTTGGCTGGGTGAGATGGGGACTGTACCATCTGGAGGGTCTTGTCAGGGCTCACATCAGGTGTTCTGTGCTGCCTTCAGTCACTCTGCTTCACCCCTGCTTTCAATTTTGTCCTGGGAGTTGTATGACACCACGCAGGAAGATGGGGGTTGGGGCAGGGCTGGTGGTTTTTCAGAAGAGATAGTATATAACTTGGCTCTTGTAGATGGCATAAGAGTTTGCTCCATATAGGAGTTGAGAGGTGGCATTCCAGGGAGAAGGAATGGCATAGATGCAAGCTGAAGGCACCAAACCCAAGCCACGTGCAGGGAGCTGCAGATGGTGCATGTGTCTGGATCCTGGCGGGCATCATGGGGCACAGCTGGGGATGCATCTGAAGGGCAGATGGGCCTGGACCTGGTCCCATGGAAAGTGAGGCGGGAAACTGGTGTGTTAGGTCTGGGTTTTGAAAGCCCCTAGCGGCTAGAATTGTGGAGCTGAATGGCGAGGAGAAATTCTAGAAGGGGGAAAGAGGCAGGCAAGGGAGTTACCAGAGGCTGAGATGCAGTTTGAAAGTTTAAACGTTCCTTCCTCCTCCTCCTTCTCCTCCTTGACCCTGGGGTCTTCAGGACCCTGCCTGGCCCCCACGATCTCCTGTCAGGACAGAATCTGAGGCTGCCCCCAGGAGCCCAGCGTTTGGTGGGGTGGACCAAACAAGCGGGCATGTGTGGCTGGGGGTCCTGGGATGGGCAGGCACACTGCTTCCACTCACTGGGAGAGGGAGGAGGAGAGGACCCAGGTTGCCCTGAAATACCATCGAGAAATCGGGCCCAGCCAGGCACCTGCCTCTCAGAACTGTGTATCACTGGCTATGAGTGCCCCTGAACTGAACTGAAGTGAGCTCCCTGGCCCCTTCCGAGTACTTGCTCCTCCCAGAAGCTCCAGAATCACCAGGGGAATAGAGCTCAGACTGTCTCTGAGGCCTCGGCCTCTCTGAGCCTAGCCTTGTGCAGTTTGAATCTGAACTTGGGCTGCTTCAACACAGGCACGTCCAGCTCCTTTCCAGCCCTTGCAGACAGATGGCCTTCCCACCCATGTCCAGATCCAGAGGCCTTGGTGCCCCAGCTGGCCCTCATCTCATCTGCCCTTTTCTGACTTGGGCAGAGAAAGGAATATTCCTCCAAAATCCAGCTCCGTCCTTCACTCATCTCAATACACACACAGCCTTGAACAGGCAGCCCCACACACTCATGCTTGAAGGGACACTGTGACAAAAGCAGGCTGTGTTAGCATGTGCAGCCCTGAGGACTGGGCAGTTTTTCACTCCTTATACATAAATCTAATTAGAACTCCCAGGGCACTCTGGCATCACCTCTTTGATCCTTCTACCAAGGGAACTGTTTGGAAATAATATTTTTGAATCCCTAATTTGCAAACCCAGAGCAGCCACTCTCACTTGATATTTAAAAATTAATGCTTGTGAAATTTTTGTTTCATGTAAAATGATCAATATTTATCAAGTATCCTGAAATCTGTCCTCAAGCCCTTACTGTTTAGGAGCTACTGTTGATGAGGCCAGAGGAAGCTGGGAGCCTCTTAAATGATTAAAATTATGGTCTGGGCTAATTTTCTTGCCACAGGTTTTAATCTTTACAAATTACAAGGGGATTCTACCAACTAAAATGTTCTGGTGCAGAAGTTGGGCTGAAAGATTTTACTGGTGCATTTCAAATCTCTTCACTTTCACATTCTGCATTATTTACTCTCCTGAGGGCTGCATTTAAACTCCACAGACATTTAAGCTGAATTAATTCCAAAATAATCTAGTGTGATTCTCCCAGTTTCTCCTACAAAAAAGATAGTATTTGCATATCTTAGTGTTCCGTCTCATAGCCTGATTTTCTGTTTAACAAATAAAATGACTTTCCTCTAACCCCTGCAAGCTCTTCTGAATTTCCAGTGCTTCAGGATGAATCAGAACAGCATCAGATACTGAGAAACTACATTTGATGAAAACATCTCTCAGCAACGCTGATGTACAGGGCTCTGATGAGCAATTTTCCAATGATGAACATTCTTTCCTTCAGTCATTCATCAAACATTTATTGAGCACAGTGGTTGGGCAGGAAGGATGCAGATATGAATCAGACACGGCCTCTGCCCTGGAGGAGCCCTTGGGTGTATAAACACATAACAAAACTGGATGGCAAGAGCAGAAATGAGGGGGATATGGTGTTCTGGAAGCCCGGGGTGACGGGCTCTGTCTGCACAGCTCAGGGATGTCTTCACATTCGAGACATGTTTGATCTGGTTCTTGAAAGTTGCAGGATACTTCCCAAATGTAGAAAGGAAGAACAGCCCATGTAGAAGCTCAGCATAGGCAAAGGCAGAAAAAGGCAGGGTATGTTTGAGGAATAGAAATTCAGTGTTGGTGTGGGTGGAATTTAGAATTGGGGTATGAGAGAGATGAGACACAGAGTCAGTTTGGGGGCAGGTAATGGTCATTGAAAATTAAGCCCAAGAGGTTTGAGTTTACCTTAAAAGCCAAGGGAGGAACTAGGGGGTGTTCATGGGCTTCCCCAGTGGCTCAGATGATAAAGAATATGCCTGCAATGCAGGAGACCCGAGTTTGATCCCTGGGTCAGGAGATCCCCTGAAGAAGGGAATGGCTACCTACTCCAGTATTCTTGCCTGGAGAATTCTATGGACAGAGGAGCCTGGCGGGCTATAGCCCATGGGGTCACAAAGAGTCAAACAAGACTGAGCGACTAACACTTTCACTTCACTTTTCACAAGAGGGGTTCAATAAACTTTAGAATGACATGATGTGGTCTGAATACCCCTGGCAGCAGAGTGCAAGGTGGAATGGAAGACAGAGAAGAAAGTAGGAGGCTGTTCCATCATCCCTGTGAGAACAGGGATGGATGAGGTGGCCATGGGGGCCTGGGGCCAGGCAACTATTGGGGAGAACATTGAGAGACAGTTCATCAGTCTATCAGAAGCAGTGATGAATTAAATGGAGGTAGTTGTGAGGGGAGACTATGAATCGAGGGCCACCCCAGGCTCTGAATTTGAAGAAGTCAGTGAGCACCCATCTCTAAACAGCCAACATTTCCCAGGTCGACAAGTGACGAGACTTCATTAACTTCAGAAGTGGTAGTTGTTCCTTCATGATTTTTCTAACTTGTGACTCATCCAGAATTAAAGAATTTCCTAAACTGACTAGGTCCTGGGATTATAGATTCATATACGTTAGGTATAAGACTTTAGGGCTTCCCAAGTGTCACTAGTAGTTAAGAACCTACCTGCCAATGCAGGAGACATAAGAGACACAGGTTCGATCCCTGGGTTGGGAAGATCCCCTGGACAAGGGCACGGCAAACCACCCCAGTATTCTTGCCAAGAGAATCCCATGGACAGAGGAACTGGGCAGGCTACAGTCCATAGGGTCACAAACAGTCAGACATGATTGAAGCGACTTACCACACACACGTGCATAAGACTTTAACCTTCTCAGAATACCCCACATACTGATATCTGGAGAATTCTGGGATTAGGCGATGCAGTGTCAGTGAAAGAGGCATCTAATAAGTACCCCTGGACCAATAGAAGGAGAGGGAAGAAACAGGTATCAGGTCACTTACACAAGAGACCTTTGTGGCACCAAAGCAATGGACTGCCTCTCAGGGGCAATGAGGTACCCATCCTCCCCACCATCCCCCATCACTATTACTTTGAATGGTTAAGCAAATGCCAAGTCCTCTCTTCAAGATGTTATTGAGGGAATTCATGCCCTAGGAAGGCTGTTATGATGTATGTCCTTTAAATTTCAGCTTCCTTAAACTCAATTTGCATACATGGTTGAAGCAAGAATGACCTCAGGAATGGATGATGTCCGCCCTCAAATATCATAAGGGTTTCTGTAGGCAAAGAGAACAGGCTTGTCCTAGGTAGCTCTGAGGGAGGACCAGATAGAGGGAGCTACAAGGACAATTTACAGAGCAGCTTTCTCATAGGGATGTCTGGACGTGAGATTGGCCATTCAAGGAAGAGGTGGACTCAGAGAACCACTCAGCAGGCCATCAATGGTGCCACAGCTCTAAGTAGAGTTGGATTGGATGGTTCTCAGGGCTTACCAACTCTGAAATTCTATAATTCTAAGCTTCTAATGCCCAGAAAAGGGCTTTTTCTACCTAGAAGCCCCAACTGGGCCCACCTTACTAAGAAGCACCATGAACTTGAAAATGAGCTGCACATCTGCTATGAGGGTCATTGTTATTCCACTTTATGGAATTGTTTATCTGTTATTTTTCTCCATAACTCTTTCTCCCATCAACTAATAGACTGGAGGGATGGGCTATCTTACACTTTCAGTGTCTCTAGCACCTAACAGAAAGACTGCAACAGAAGAGATACACCAGGATGCTGTCAATTAAATGAAAGAATCCTTTCTAAAAATTCACAAATACTAATACAAATATTCTGTGTCCCAGATCTCGAGACAGATTTGTGGGAGACCCAAAGATGAACTCTACCCTCAATAACTCCTCCTTGCATGCACGCATGCATGCTGAATAAAAACTAATTGTACTACGGTATTTCAAGGACATTTGAATATCGTAGTCAAAGGGCTCAGTTTAGTTGGAAAATCCCTCCAGGAACATTTTTAGATGGTAGTGCATCCAGCCGCAATACACAGACATGCATGAAGCAGGCTGCTCCAACTTACTCTTCCTATAGCTTCAGATTTGGGGGAGGAAGGTGGAAATGATCTTTACTAAAACAAGTATAAAAGGAGTAGCAATTTGTATGAATATTTGTTAAAACAAGAGGCTCTGATGAGATGTCAGTGTGTTCTGGCCGTATATCATGCTGCCCCAGACTCTGAGATGTGCTGTCACCACCGTGGGCCGTTGGGTTCTTTGATGGAAACACAGGCAAGGCCCATTCAGTGCACAGGGCAGCTTTCCCACTGGGGGGCCATCCTCCCATCTCAGCCCCCAATCTCGCCTCATTCTCAGCTCAGAGGCAAGGGCTTTAAAAGGCTTTTTAATGCCTTTTCCAAATGGAGAGCATCAAGGATAACAGCAGAGATGACCGTTAAGGCCAGGAGAGAAAGCATTTTGAGAGCCTGCAGAGACTGCCTGGAAGAGAGCTGAGTGCAGAGCCTGGCCATGGACCACTAGTTCTGATTCGTGGGGTCTAATTTGATAATTTGATGCAAGATGAGTAACCCACTCCAAAAAGAACTTATTTGCAGAGCACATTTCCCAGGGAGCACCACTGATTCTGCCAAAGAATTTCCCAGCACGCAAGGAGGAGGAGTCCTTGACTTTCTCCCGCTCCAATCCCCAGGCGCTGTCAGGAAGTCCAACTTGGAGAACCTTTTGTACTGAGAAGAAAAGACTATAATCGGGTGTTTCTTTGTGGCTCTGGAATAAAGCAGCTTTTCATTTCTATGTCACATGAAGGGGCAAGTGTAGAACCGTCCAGTTTTGAAGGACTGACAAAGCTTTATTTAGGCCCTGAATATTTTCTTAGTTATTTTTAGTTTATGGCCATCAGCACTTTAGATCAGGAGCCAGGACCAGGTGTGAAGGCTCTGTACCTCACTGTTCAGACCTGGGGAGAATTTTATTTATTTATTTTAAATTTTCACTGAGTTAGTTACTTATTTTTGGCTGTGCTGGGTCTTCACTGCTGCACCAGCTTTTCTCTAGTCGCGTCAAGTCGGGGTTGCTCTCTAGTTACGATGTGCAGGCTTCTCACTGCAGTGGTTTCTATTGTGGAGCACAGGTTCTAGGTTGTGCAGCCTCAGTAGTTGTGGCTTCTGGGCTCTAGAGCTCAAGCTCAGTAATTGTGGCTCAGGGGCTTAGTTGCTCCGAGGCACGTGGGATCTTCCCTGATCAGGGACCAAACTTGTGTCTCCTGCATTGGCAGGTGGATTCTTTACCACTGAGCCACCAGGGAACCTGTGGGTGGGATTTTAAATTTTATGTCTCAAACATTCACGTGGTTCTTACTATGCACCAGGTACTACTGTAACTGCTGTATAAATATCACTTAATCCTCATGACATTGCCATCAGGTGCTTCATATCCCCATTCTACAGATGAGGAAACTGAGGCACAGAGATATTATAGTATTTGTCTGAGGTCAAATCAGGATTCTGTCTCTAGGGCCCATGCTTTAAACCTTCATGCCAAGGAGGCTTTGTCTTGTCTCTAGAAAACCTGTGGATTACTGCAGTAGGAGTTTGGGGCTAGGGTCTCCCTGCCAGTAGATGTGTATGAACTGGCTGTATTCCTGCTTCCTCAGCAAACTCCCTCCAGCCATCTTGCTGGATACCCACCTTCACCTTTCCTTTTGCATTTGACATTGCCATTACCCCATTTTCAGTCCAACAGACCTCAGAGCAAATCCCAAGCAGAATCTCACTCAGGGACAGGTGTGTCTCCTTTAAGAACAACAAGCACCAAGGCACCTTTTAAAAAAACCGAGTGTTGAATATTCATAGTACAGAAAGACCACTTTCCTCTACAAAAAAGACTTAATCTCAGGATTTCTGTAACTAGCACTAACATCCCACCCATGCTTTGAATTATTTGATTATTAATCATTAACGACTTAACCTGGAAACTCCCACGTCCACTGTGCTTAAAGCAAAAGACCCACTGGGCCACTTGCCCATGGAAAACTAATTAGAACGAAAAGTGGAACCAGAGCTCTGAAAGAAGCAGTCTTCGGAATACAGGATTCAGTCCTCACGCAACCTCCTTGTAAACACCTTGGTTGCAAGCATGAGAGCAACCTGAACTCAGCCCAGCTGCTTCAGGTGACCCAGCTCGGGGCAGTAAGCCAAGCCTCATCCTTTCCCCAGAGAGGATCACGGTTTGCTTGTGGTCCCCAAAGTATGGTCCCTGGACCAGCAGCACCGGCAGCTGTGAAAAGCACAGGCAGCTTAAAAAGGCACTTCCTTCCTCCTTCCCCACCCCCCAACCACCCAACCCCCCATTCCCCACCCCTGCACTCCCACCCGCCCCCCGCCCTCCCACCCCATCCCTGCCCGTGCTCTACACGCCACGCAGCAGCCAGAAGGACCCAGTTAGCATGTCAGTTCCACCCCGCAGTGGCCAGTCCTGTCATGGGATGAACAGCCAAAGACCATTCACATTAGCTCTTGGGCCTCATTTAGCTCTTGGGCCTCATTTCCTCCCCCCAGCCCCATGCTGCTCTCTGCACACACTAGGCTTGTACGGGTCAGAAGGTGGGGCTTGGTGATCGAGGGTGTCACAAAGCCCTCCAGGGGCTGTCTAATCCATTTGCCCTGCCCACCTCCCCAGGAAGAACTGGGCAGGTTAGTCTCCTGCCACAGACACACACCTGGGCAAACAGGCAGAGAGGAGGTGCGTGGATGCGAAATCCAGAGTCAGCCCCTCAGCACCTCACCCCAAGGAGCTTATGGACCACAGTGCCACGTGCCCTGCCGGGCCCATAGTCAGCGCTCCATGTCTCCGTACCCCCACAGTCCTCTGGTACCTTTTATAAACAAGAAGACTGAAGCCCAGGACGGCTCAGCCGCTTACCAGGGTTACAGCCAGGGAGAGCTGGAAGCAGGGCTGGGAGCAGAGTCCCATGTTCTTGCTTCCACTAGTCCCACCTCTGATGCCCGTTCTAGTCTCCACTCCAGAGAGGCTTGGAAGAAGAAGGAGCTAGGCTGGGGGCTGGGAACCCAGCTCTAGGAATTATTATTAGCCTTCTTAATTCCATACATTCAGCTTTCTATTTTTTTTTTTAACGCTGTTTCCATACTTAACTCGGTTTCCGTTCCAATTAAGCTCTCTGTGTGCTGCGGCCTCTCTCCTGCCAGGTTTAATTGCCCTTATTTAAATTCTTTAATTAAAAGTATTGTGTGTTTCCAGATCCTGTAGTTGTAAGTATTACACAAATCATTTAGATGACTGGACTGGTAAACCAAGCAACTTCGCCCTCCACCGAGGGCGGGGCTGGCAGGGGCTCTCTGGTGAGGATGAGAACCTGCTAAGAGGTGGTCCTGGTTCCTTCCTCCCCGCTCCCCGACCCCCATGCTCCACATGCCACATAGCAGCCCGAGGGACCCATTTAGCATGTCAGTCCCACCCCACAGTGGCCAGTCCTGTCACCGGATGAACAGCCGAAGTCCCTTCACACAACCTGCCCCTCTCTCAGCTCTTGGGTCTCCTCTCCTCCCCCAACCCCATGCTGTTCCCTGCACACACCAGGCCTCTGTGGGTGCGGGAGCTTCATTCCAATGCACCTAGACTCCTCCTTTCCTCCCTCGTGTCTGCCCAGCTCGCACCTTCTCAGGATCACCCCCAAGCATCTCCTGCTGCCTCCTGCTCACAGCAGTTCCCAAATCCTCCCAACCTGCTGGACTTAGTCTATCTGGGCTGCTAGTATAAAAAGAAGACTATGACTGGGAAGCTTGAACAAAAAATATGTATTACTCGCCATTCTGGAGGCTGGAAAGTTCAGGATCAAGGTGCCAGCAGATTTGGTGTCTGGTGAGAACCCTCTTCCTGGTTTTCACATGGCCAGCTTTTCACTGTGTCCTCATGTGGCCCAGAGAAAGAGACCATCTCTCCTGCATCTCTTCTTATAAGGGCACTAATTCCATTAGGAGGGCTCCACCCCTGGGACCTAATTCCCTCCCCAAGGCCCCACCTTGCATCACGCTGGGGATCAGGGCTTCAACACATGAATTTATAGGGGACACATTCAATCCACAGCACTGTTCTCCATTTTTGTGCGTAATCTTAGTACCTTTAACACAGTAAAGAATCTATTGTTCTCTCTTCCTCCTAGAATATAGTCTCCACAAAGACAAAGATCTCCTTCTGTTTAGTCACTGATATGTGTCAGTGGCCAGTAACTATTCCCAGAATGTGATAGGCAGTCATTAATTACTGGATGGATGGATAGAGCAATGAATCACGTCTTTGCAGAGAACTCTCAAAAGAAGTAGATCAACCTGACTCTCCAGAGCCGCTGGGGCCCATCAGATGGCCTTCCTCCACCGCAAGCTGTGGCGCACCGCAGCTCTCAGTCTAGTTCACCCACAGGCCCGGGCGGGATAAATGGAGGGGAAGGTCTGACCACTCATCCTAGTGGGGAACAGTGAAGGCGGCAGACTCCCAGCCTGACTCTACCACTGACTGACCATGTGGCCCAACTCTCTGAGCCTCAGTCTCCAATTCTACAGAATGGGAATAATTCTTACCTCCACTGCTCAGCGTTATTGTGAGGAACACGTGAAGCAGTGTGTGAAGCACTTGACACGGTGCCGGGGATGTGGCAAATGAGCCTTAACTGTCCCTACTTTTATCTCAGGGCAGAGCCTGCAGGTAGAGAGAAGAATAGTAACCCCACCAGGCTGCCCCCAAAGGTGCTGAGCTCACTGTGAAGGGATTGAATAGAGAAAAGGAAGTCTCCTTCGCAACTGGGGCAAATTGAATTTGCCCGAGAATGGGGTGAGATTCCAGGGTTTGCTCAATGACAGAGCTTGAGGTCTAGGAAGGAAGACAGGAGGGAGACTGGCCAGTGACCAGTGCAGCTCCACATCAGAGACTGGGCTGGCTCCTCCGTATCCCACATATGTCCCAAGACGTATACCAGGCCTCCAATGTGGCCTTACTACTCTGTTCTGGAAGATTCTCCTTCAATGCCTCTGGAAAGAGAGCTCTCTTGGCCTCATTCTCTACCCTCAGGTCCAGATGCCCTAACTGAGGTTGTGTCTCCGTCACAGCCCTGTTCTTGGCCTGACTCCCTTTCTCCCACAGCCTTCCCGGAGGCCATACAGACCATTTCTGCCTCAGGGTCACCATGCTTCCTGTCTCTAGGGTGCTGAGAGAGCGTCTGGGTCAGGGGAGGGCCTGGGAAATGCCATATTTGAGTCTCTGAAGGAACGCTGTGCTTCTCAGAGACCTCTGTCCCACCTCCCTCTCTTGGCCTTGGCATGGCATCCCCGAGGAAGGCTTAGAATGTGCCCGAGTGGCTGGCGGGAAAGGAGAGAGCTATGGACGCCTCTGGTTTGGACAAGTTTCTCCAGACTTCAGTGGTCTGGGCTTGGTGAAGCAGCCTCACGGTTGGCAAGGCCTGGCCTGGCCTTGAGGACCTCCTGAGCTGTCAGAATCCTCGTCTGTCCCCCTTTTCTGCCTGTTGTGCACTTTTTCTGGAGCCCTGATCCTGACACCGTGAATAGCTTCATATCCATCTGTTGTGTTATAGATGTTAAAGGGGTTGCCCATCGATCCTTCTGCTCGTTCTTCAGTCATCAGGACCAAAATTACCATCTGGTCCTAGAGAGAAAGGAAGCAGGAGGGCAGAACAGCTTGCCTCGGGCAGAAGCATGTCTGTCCAGCCCTCTCCTCTGTCTCACCACCCGAATCACCAGCAGATCTTGTGATTAGAGGGCTGGGCTTGTTTCATTCCCATCCTGCCTGAGCTCTCCTCCAGCCTCACAGCATAAGACATCCCACCAGGCTGCCGGGGATACAGGAGGATTGGGCGGGGGCTGGCCCCAGGCCCAAAAGCACTAGACCAACCCACCCTGGGTGTGGGCAGCAGAGCGCTCAGGCCTTGGAAACCAGAGCCTGGTGGAGGGACTGGCTGGCCTTGCTTAGAGCAGGTGTCACAAGGGATTCCTCTGGATTCAAAAGCCAAGATTTTGAGGGACAGGGAGAGGACCCAAGGTGGAGCACAGCTTCTGAAGGTACAACTTGAGGCTGGCCAACAAAGTCATCCAGTTGGGGCTCGGGAGCGTGGTGTGGCCCCCAAAGTGCAAATGCCTCGGCTATGTCCAAGGAGCCTCTTGTTCAATGGAGACGAGATGGTGATCCTCTGCGGCGTGGTCAGTTCTGAGTGACTCACAACTACTGGAGTCTGTCTACAGGAGGGCCACCGGGCTGGCAAAATGAAACCAGATTGTCTCGCAAGGAACTGGAAATGTTTCACCTGGTAGAGAATGGAACTGGGGGGTTGGGGGGCTGTGTGCCCCATCTTCCCCTACAGGAAAGGAGAAGGTGGAGAAGTAGGAGCCCACCTGCCTGTGGAAACCTCGGGGCACAGTCTGGGCCCCCTTGCTGGTTGCCCCTGAGACAACAGTTTTCATCCAGTGGGGGAGAGTTCTCCCAAGGTGGAGCGGCCCAGGGAAGAGTGCTCGGCCAGGATGGCCCAGTCAGCTTGCAAGTGAGGATGAGAGGGCCAGCCTTCCACATCTCTTCCAACACAGGGACCCCAGGGGCCTTTCTGAGCCCTTGCCCGGTGGCCCGACGTCCCTCGGCCCCTCAGAGCCTGAGCCTGTGGGCTTCTCTCTGGCTGCACCTCTGGGCCCCAGGTGAGCTGCTTTTGTTGTGCTGTCTCTCCGCTCTCGGGATCAGCGAGCCCCTGCTCTCCTCAGGGGAGGTGCTGGGGTCGGGGCACACAGGGACACACTGCTTTACTCCCTCGAATGCTTCTAAGGAGGTTTGCAGTCCCCGGGCCATCTCCCACACACAGCAAATGGGGAGTCCCACACTCCCCACCAGACACACATATAAAATACACTCTTACCCCCTCTGCCCCCTGGCTCCTTCACCTGCTATTCAAAGTCCCTCTGAGAGAGCTGGATTTTTGTTTTAAACTTTTTTAGCTGAAGAATAACATATACGCAGATAGAACCATGCAAACATACATACCAAAATAAATGTTCAACTCAATAATTTAAAACAAAGCCAACATTTAGGTAACCACCAGCCAGGTCAGGAAACAGCACACTCCCAACTCCCAGGAAGCACCCTTTGGTCTACTGTCAATCATCTTCCCCGGAGAAGGCAATAGCAACCCGCTCCAGTGTTCTTGCCTGGAAAATCCCATGGACAGAGGAGCCTGGTAGGCTGCCGTCTATGGGGTCGCACAGGGTCGGACACGACTGAAGCACTTAGCAGCAGCAGCAGCAACAATCATTTTCACACTCCCTCCTCCCCAAGATACCCACCCCTGACTCTAAGTCTGTGGTCTTTTTTGCCTGTTTGGAAAGTATATGTAAGTCTAATTGTGTATGTGTTCTTTGTCTGGCTTCCTTTGCTAGCACTATATTTGTGGGATTTGTCCTTAATGAGTGGAGCTCTGGCTTACTCATTTTTAATGCTGTAATGTACAGCATTTTTAATGTACGAGTTAGGTGAATAACCACAAGTTATTTATCCATTGTACTATTGATGGACATTTGGGTTGTGTCCAGGTTGGAACTTTTATAAACCATGCTTCAGAACCGGTGCAGACAGTTCTTCTGGATACCCACCTGGGCCTGGGGTCCGTGGGTCTCAGGGCTGTGTACATTCAGCTGCAGGAGATGCTGCCCATTTCCCGGGTGGTTGGAAGAACTGAGTCTCAGTGTTCTCGTGAGGTGTCAGTGGTTGCCACGGGGACAGTGGTGGCCAAGGGGATGGCTTCCTTACAGAAGAGGGGTGTGTCCCCCTCTATCACAAGGTGCTGTTCGCTGGGATGGGCATGGGGGCAGCTGGGGTGTGCACTACAGAGTCCTGCTTATGGAGAGGGAAGGGGGTCAGTTAGGAGACTGGTGCAGTTGTCCAGGTGATGGAAAACCGTGGCCCGAACCGGGGCAGGTGTGATGGCATGGGGATAAGGGGACAGTCACAGGGTATGAGGAGGAATTGGTAGGATTTGGTGCCTAATCAGTACTGGGGAGAAGCAGAGGTATCAGTGGAAATGCTTGGTTATTGCTGAGATGGGAAACACAGGAGGAGTAGATTCTGGGGAAAAGTGAGTTTGTCCATATACTCTAGTACCATGAAGCTCCAGGGGGCCAACTTGTAAGAACCTGCCTGCTTGGGAGGCCAAAGCCCGGCTGAGCACATCTTTGGTGAAACTCAGAGATACTCCGAGAGTCTGGACTGACAGCCAGGTGCCAATCAGCAGCCTCAGAGTGTCTAAGGCCTGCAAGGATCTCACTAAAAGCAAAAATTGGAGGTTTCTTTTTTGCTGCTGTAGGGCTGCTTTAAGAAGCAGAACCTCCCTTCTTTCAAGGGCTTTGAGCATAGACTGAGTATGCATGGCTACAGAACCTCCTGGAACATCAGCAGCATAGACGGAAACCAAGCATATCCAGGGCTGACGGAGCCCAGGGCCGTAAGACGGTATCGAGGAGCCTGGGTTTGGTTGAGGCCAGCACTGATGACTCCAGAGGTCCAGTTGAGAGCAGGGATCCTAAAAGCAGGAGGTCCTGGGCTTCTGGTGATGCTTACATTCAGGCCCATCATGGGGTGGTCCCAAGGAACCAGGATTTGCAGAACAAATGGGGAGCAGGGCCCAGCCCCCATGGCAGGCGCAATAGAAGCAAACCAGCATGCCACACCCAGCTAGGTAGATGGAAGCTGGGCTGGGGCATTTCTGTCCTCTTTCCTAACAAAGGACTAGGGCCTTGTGAAGAAAACAGAGGCATAGGGTTCCGTCTTGGGGAGGAAATCAGCCCCTGGAGATGGGGAGCCTCAGGCTCTGTGGGCACGCTGAACCCAGACCTCCCACAGCCTCCCAGGATCCCACGCGTCTGCACCCACAAGTGATCCCCACCAGCCCCTGGGCCTGAGGCTCCCCCACACCCTCTGACCCCACTCTCCACCCTGGCTCCTAGGGAGGCCCCATCCAGAACCGCAAGTCCAAGCGCTGTCTGGAGCTGCAGGAGAACAACGAAGCGGAGTTCGGCTTCCAGCTGGTGCTGCAGAGGTGCTCGGGCCAGCACTGGAGCATCACCAACGTCCTGAGAAGCCTGGCATCCTGACCCCGCCGGGAGCCACCCCACGCCCCGCCCCTTTGCTACTGTGTAGCACCTGCTGCAACGCTGCCTGCTGTCCGTGTGGGGGTGTTTGGAGTCTGGGGAACCAGGTTGGTGGGCCCCCAAAAGAGCTTTGTATTTCCTATTCAATTTTCATGGAGTTTATAGAAAGATGCCGAATGGTGGATGAGGGTATAATATCATAAACTATTTTGCAACTGTAAATAGGGGACACGTGGTAAATATTTATAACTGACAATAAAATACCATTGATTAAGAAAAGGGGTGTTAGTCATTTGATGGAGATTCAGGCCTGTCTCCTCTGAACTTGGAGCCCAAGACGTGGCTGTGTTTGCCCTCCCTGCTCCCACCCCTGAGAAACGAGGCTTTAAGGCCCTGCAGACAGTGGGGGCTTGTTGTGCAAGCTGCCAGCTTTCTCTGTGGGGCCCAGGGAGACGAGACGGGCACCTTGACCTCAGGGTCACCTCCAGAGAGAGGGTTCCCTCTGCCTCCACAGGACGCCTTAGTCCTTCATCCTGAGAAACCAGGAAGGCTCATCAGCCACTGGGCTTCAGACCACACTGTTCTCCAGAAGCCACCGCCTTCACCGCCCAAAGCTGTCCATGGCTCAGGCACTCAGCAGTGAGACTTGCGTCAGCAACTGCCACATCCAGCTGCTGAGACCATCAGCTCCTTCCATGAATCACGGTGCATTAGTTCCCAGGAGCAACAACGTGCCACACACTGGGTGGCTTAAACAGCTGTTGTCACATGGTTCCGAAGGCTAGGAGTCTGAAGTCGGGGTGTCAGCTGGGCTGGCTCCTTCTGAGAGCTGTGAGGAGAATCGGGTCCAGGCCTCTCTCCAAGCATCTAGAAGCCTCAGGGGCTCCTTGGCTTGTAGGTGGCCAGCTTCCCCTGTGTGTTTCCTCCCTCCCTGTGTCATCACCCCTACTCCTTCTGTGCTAGCCCCCATCACCTCTTGAGTGCCAGTCTCTAGCCCTGTTCCTGGGAGAAGCAGCTCACAGCCAGTCCCTCCGTACAAGGGCCCCCACCCATGACACAGTGATACTCAAATCCCCGTCTGTGCCCGGACCTCTCCTCTGTGCCCCAGGTCCCATCACCCACTGCTGACGGGCCCCGGGCAGCTGGGTGGCTGTCCCTTGGACAGTGCTCATCTGACATGCAGAAAACAGAGCTGTCGCTCATCCTCCCAGGCCCAGCCAAGTGACCAGCACCGCCCTCCTCCAGGCGCTCACACCAGAGTTCTCTGTCTCTCACCTCCCCGCTCCTCACTCCCATATCTTGTCAGTCCATCGTGGCAGTGATGCTCCTTCAACAGCCCCAGAATCCCCTCCCTGGGTCCCCTCATCACTCACGAGGACCTGCCTCCCCATCTCCAGCCTTCTTCCATCCCCATCTCATCTCCCCTCCACACTAGTTTTCAAGGAATCTTTCTGAAATGCAAATAGGATGAGATTTTTTTCCCTGGCCTTCAGTGGGTCTCACCAAAGATGGTAAACACCTAGTTAAGATGCCAGACTCAGAGCTTCCTCCTGCAGTGAGTCCAAGGGCCAAGTGTCAGAAGCACCCAGGTTAGGGGCCTTACACACAGGGGTGGGTGTGAGTGCAAGAAGGCCTGGCCTCCTGGCTGACACCCTCACAGGACGTCTGTAGCCCTAGTCCACCCTCTAGGGACGGTGGTGTCCAAAGGCTTCTTCCCTTCTTTTCGGCAAGTTTTTCTTTGTGTGTGTACTAGTTTGCTGGAGCTTCTGTAACCAAATACCATAGACCAGGTATTAAGACCAGACTTAAATAACAGAAGTGTGGTGTTTCACGATCCAGGAGCCCAGAAGCCCAAAATGAAGGTGTTGGCAGTGTTGATTCCCCCGAGAGCTGTGAAGAAAGGCGGTGTGCCAGGCCTTGCTCCCTAGCTGGTAAATAACCATCTTCTCTCTGTGTCTTGTTTCCAAATTTCTCCTTCTTATAAGGACACCATTTGTACTGGATTAATGTCCATCCTAATGACCTCATTTTAGCATCAGTACCTTGGTTAAGACCCCATCTCCAAACAAGGTAATATTCTGAAGTCAAGACTTCAACATATGAATAGGGGGCACAATTTAACTCCTAACAGGGGATCAGAGGAGGGGGAAGAGAAGACCCCAGACCCTAGAAGGCTGCCTCCACTTGAGCCCACTTTGCCCAGCAAGTCCTGCCTGTGGGGCAGCCTAGGTATCCCTGCCTCTACAGGGTGGGTCCTGAGCAGGTGACAGGGGCTTTGCTGAAGGACCTGGGATATTCATCATGGCCCTCTGTCTACGCACTTCTAAGGAAAACTGTCCCAACCACAGCCCCATCAGTGACCCCACTTGCACCATGGCCAGGTTCCCCCCAATAGCTGATCTGACCAGACCTGCGGGCAGTATCCAGAGACTGGTCAGTGATTGATGACAACACAAGAAGGTGAGCTGGGCTGATCACATTCTGCCTGCACACTGGCACCATGACACAGTTGGTGAAGAAGGCCAGGAGCCACAACCATACACAGAGATGAGCCCCAGAGAGCTTAGCGAGCCAGAGCCTGTGTGTGCTGAGGTTGAGAGGGGGAAGCCAAGGCAAGCAGAGGACGGAGGGATGCTGGTGAACGGAGGCAGCAGACCCACCACATGGAGCTCTGATGGGGCCGTGACACAGACGGGGACAACAGACAGCCCCCCTCACCCCAGACCCAGCCTGCTCACATGCTGCTGACTCTTGCCCCTGCTCTTTACAACAAACAAGACTGACTGCCAGAAGCAGGGTGTAAAGATGTCAGACATTAGAATCTACTCATGCACAGACCTTTAATTGTATGTGGACGCACACACAATCCCTACAACTGCTCTGCACACAAGTAACAGGTAGGCATGCGTTTGCACCTTCAGTGTTTGCATGCACATACACAGGCTTCACACATCCACGTGTGTGCACATGCATGCAGTATGTCACACACACACACACACTGACTCCAAATGGGAAAGTTATTTCTGTCCACTCTCCAAAAGTCTTTTTACAGGAACAAGGCTGCCGTGATTTAAAATTATTTAACATGGTCCCTGTGAAGCAGAGGCTGCTGGAAATCAGAGCCTTTTTATTCTTGTCATCTCTTTCTAAATACAGACAAGAGATCCAAGGGAGTTCTGAGGCAAGACAGAGACTCCCTGGCCTTAAGAGTCTATGTTTGCTTGCTTTCCTCATGATCAGAAAATAAGTGCAGGACAGAGTCACCCAAAACTGTGTGCTCAGCCCTGCTCATTCTCCAGCCCTTCACACCCAAGAGGAGAGAGGGGATCGCGGTGGGCACACCTCCAGCTCCCAACCCCACAAGACCCCCACTGCCTGGCTCTGGCCTCAGTCCATCTCTCTGCCCACAGACAGGAACTATGTCTCTCCTTGGTGCTTTACCAACTGATTGGCCAGAAAGGGCCTTGGGGGCATTAGCCCTAATGTGGATATTTTTTCAGATCACACAGTGTGGTCACGCCTGGGAACCAGACTTTAAAGATCATCATCACATAATGCCTCTTCTCTCTGTTCAGCCTTCCCATCACTGTACCCAGGAAAGGGGGCCCAGGCCCATCCCTGGTCCCCACAGGGAGAACCTATGGCCAGACGTGGCCTCATGGTTGTGTGGCATGGGACCCTGAGTTCAGAGTCCCCTCCAGCCACCTCCAGCCCCAGCTTAGTCTGATGTTCTGCTGTCACCGTCTTGATAATTTCTGAACCAGGGGCTCCGTATCTTTATTTTGTACTGGGCCCAGCAAAGTATACAGAAGATCCTGCTTGTGACATAGCATTTTTTGTAGAAAACACCCAGCATCCAGCCCATGGCACAGAAGCTTCTCCCAGGAGGAGCCGCTCCTGGTGAGAGAAGCAGCTGAGCCCAGTGGCCTAAATTCAGAACCAGTCTTGGTCCCTCCCCTCCCCCAATCCCTTCCCCCATCCCTCCCTGTCCCCTTCCAGGTGACATTCCACTTCCTGCTGCTGCCACCCTCACAGTAGCCCCTAGGGGGCACTGTGCTCTGTCTGAAGGGTGCACTCAAATTCTGCCCCTGGGTTCCTTGGTGAGGAGCACCAGGATTTCCAGAAGAGATTGAACTACTAAACGGACTATCCAAGGAAGTGATCCCCTGAGCAAAGAGGAGCATGGAGGTGTTTTTCCCAAAACTTTCTGCTCGCGTAAGATGTTCTACTCACACTTCATCCATCTTCAGTTCCTGGTCATGGAAATGCCCCTGGTATAACTGGATCCCTTCCCCAGTGTGTGCCTGTATTCAGTCACTCAGTCATGTCAGACTCTTTGTGACCCTATGGACTGGAGCCCGCCAGGGTCCTCAGTCCATGGGATTCTCCAGGCAAGAATACAGGACTGGGTTGCCATGCCCTCCTCCAGGGAATCTTTCCTACCCAGAGATTGAACCCACGTCTCTTGCATCTCCTGCATTGCAGGCTGATTCTTCACTGCTGAGCCCCCAGGGAGCCCCCCAGCCACTATGCCACACCGCCTCCCAACTGCCTGGCTGCCTTCGCATGATATAGAATCTCCCTGGGATGTGCCACGGTCCCCAGGAGCCAGCCTCATGGGGCTCCACATGCTGCCAGAGCTGTAAACACCGCCCCCTGTTTCATTTCCCTGGTGAGCCTGACCTTCCGAACGTGACCACGGTGAGAGTGTGATTAATGAGCCAATTACTTCTGTGGAAGACATCGTGCAAAATAAATAGCCCATTTCCCTTCAATTTACAGTTTTAATAAATAAATAGTGCTCCGTGCTCTGGTTTTGTTTATGGCTGCTCATACCTGAAAGTTTGTGATGAATCTTTGCGTTGTTCATTTCCAAAATTAATCAGATCTGCCAGATGACTCTGAAATATAGGACTGCATTTGTCCTTCGATGTTAACAGCAAGACAGGCAGGTGGGGGCCCCGGGAAAAGGCGGGCAGAGGGGAAGGGTGAACAGAGGGCAGAATGATTAGAGCTCTGGAGCCCTGGCCCTGGAGGCCCAGTGCCCACACATGGAAACCATTGTCAGGGAGGCTCAGAATGCAGCTTCACGATTAACAGTTCAAGGAAGATCACCAGGAAGGACAAGGACAGAGGCGAGGCCGTAACTTCTTTCCTCCGCTTCAGACTTGGGTAGATAAGCCAAACTGGACAGTGTGTCCAAACTCCGTCAAGTGGGCCAAACCTTAAAACAGCTTCACCTCCTCTCCAGGGGTCATGGGTGGTTGCAGAATCATGTACTCATCTGGATCTCTTTTCAGGTCCCTCTGTGCAGACACAGGGAAAAAGGACATCTCTCGTGGGGTGCTCACCATCTGAACGTTGTCTTGGATGGGATGGTCGACCACCAAGGTTCAGTGTGATCAGAAGTAAAAGAGATCCAACAGTCAAATATTCATGATGTGCATTTACAGTCTACACACTTAGATGTACATCCAGGGAAGTCTCAATGTAGGTCTTGAGGTTAATATTAAGCATCCATTTTACAGATGAGGAATAGAAGAGGTTCCGAAGGGATCAATTACTTGCACAAGTTCTCAGAGCTAGTAAATGAAAGAGTTCATATTCATATCTAGGTCTTCAGTCTCCAAGAGCAGTGTTGCTGTTTTTCATATAGATATGCTCTGTCTGTGAGAATGCAAGTTAGTTTTTCTTTGACATTGGTGTAACTGGGCCTCTTTACATTCCCTTCTACATGTGTTTTATCCCCATCAAACAATTCTTTGATTTGATCTCCGCAGACCCCTTGAAATGATCAGTCTACCTGTGCTGTCCCTCCTGTTAGACTATGAGAATCTTGAGGGAAGCAGCATCACTTAATCTGTCTTGTATCCCTCTCTCCTGGCACAGTGCCTGGCATGCATCTGTGTGTTCATTCAGCACCTATGTACCAATCATCTACTGGGTGCTGTGTGCTGGGGATACAACAGTGAATGAAAAGAGACACAGCCACTACCTTCATAGAGCTTACATACTAGTGGAAAAGACAAATGTTAACCACATAATTGAATAAATAATGTGAAATTGAACTGTAGATAAGTATTAAGAAGAAGATAAGAGTTGGGTGCTGAGGAAGTGACATCTGAGCTGAGCTATGTTGAGGAGTATTAACTGGAGGATGGAGACATGCTCTTCCATCCTGGGGACCAGCATATGGAGAGGCAGGTGAGGGGGCCTATGGACAGCTCACATAGGAGGGTCTGAAAGAGTGAAGGGGCAAAATAGGAGAGTGGAGTAGGTGATACCCTACCATGAAGGCCTTTGTAAGCTTTTCTAAGGATGGAGCCTTTACCTTCAGGATGAGGAAAGTCACTGAAAAGTTTTAAGCAGGCAGGTGACATGATCAGAGTTGCATTTGATTGGAGGAGGGCAAACGCTTTCCCAGGTAGATCAAGGAGGAGGTAGGGATGATGATAGCTTTGACCAGGGTCACAGAAGTGAAGATGGAGAGAGGAAGAAATTCCAAGGTCACAGAGCAGGTAAAGTAGATGGATCACAGTGGTGGTTTGAAAATGGAGCATGAGGAAGAGAGGGTATGAAGGGCACCATAGAGTATGTCATGAGGATCCATTTGGAAAGCAAGATCTTGAACTTAGTCTTAAGCTTATCAAGAGTGTGAGGACCCATCGAGTTCTCCAGAATGAAATGTCAGGAGAATTTGACAATCTGACCGTGGGATATGTGGGTGCAGGGTGTACTCACAGCAGGGGATTAATAATGTGTCCTAAATTAATGTTCTCAGCTTCTCTGTCTTCCACCATTTCTTTTCATCAAGAGATAATGATGGTTCTTAGGAAATTTAGAAATAGACATGACTCACCTTGGATAGAGGCTTCGGAAGGAGGCGGCTCCATAAACCCAAGTCATTACCAACTGCCAGGTGCATAGAGTTTTACAGCCCACACGGGGCTCTAACTCATTTGAGCTTCACAATAACCTGGGATTATTACCTCCATTTGAGGTTACAAGGTTTGTCCTGAGAAATCATGTATTGGATCAAGTGTAAACTACTTTCTTATTATCATCTGCCTTCTGGAAGAATTGAAACTGCAAAAAGCTTGCCTTATGAGACACATGAATCCAATCCAGTCTACACACATCCTTGAGCACAAATTTAAAAGGCAGAGGAAAGGCTACAAAGACATGTAAGAAAAAAGCCTCTGCCCTTGAGGAGATCATAGACCAGAAAACAAGAGCCCCAACTCATTGTAGTAAAACAATGTGGGAGAATACCATAGAAGATTCACTTAAAAAAAAGTTCTCTTATTATAAAAAATAATGTCTAGTGTAAACAAATGCATAATATAGAACTGTAAAAGAAAATGAAAGAGTATCCAAGTCCCACTCTGAGGTACCCATGTCATTGCTCTGTCTATTTAACTTTGGCAGGTGCTTGAGATTGGACTTTTCAGTTCTGTTAGTCGATACATGGCCTGTTATGTTTGAGCAGGTTTTAGCTGGAGTTTCTGTAATGTGCAATCAAAAGAATCTTGACTAATAAGGTTATTTTGAGAATTCAGTCAATTAAAGAATACAAAGTGCTTAACACTGTACCTCCAATATAGTTAAGTACTCAATAAACATTAACTGCTATTATTCCTATGGTTCAATCTATTGGATTGGTGGGGCCAGGCACACAAAAGGCTGTTTACATGAAATACTGAGGAGCTTCCTGGGAGAAAATTAATCCTAAGAGAAGAAGAATCCAAGCACCTAAGATTCAGTGAGAAAGCATTAGTCAACAGGACCCAGGAGCGATTCTGAGGACGGCCTAGTGTCTGCCGGTCAGCGCTTTCTCCCAGGTCAGCTCTCCCAGCCCAGGCACAAAACCATGTGGAGGAGGCTGGCTGAGATGGAACCGGGGGGCCTGGAAGTGACCCCTCACACCCCGTGTGCGTGTGCTCAGCCATGCCTGACTCTCTGTGACTCCGTGGACTGCAGCCGCCAGGCTCCTCTGTCTTTGGGATTCTCCAGGCAAGAATATTGGAGTGGTTCCCCTGCCGTGGGATCCTCCTAACCCCTGGGAAGTGAGATGGGAAATTTCTGCTCCCCCACATGCTCTCCTGAGGTTGGCTGCTAGCAAGACCCAGCACAGAAAGAAGAGGGATGCTCTTTCCTGCTTTGCAATAGAGGACAGGGACCTTGTCACTTTTGAGTCATCCCATGCTGAAAGGTCAGTTAGGGCTAATTTGCTCTGAGGGAGCCAAATCCCCAAATAAACAGTTTAGTTTCTTTGAGACATTGTTTCTAAGCATTGGACACAAGCAGTCAAAGAGGAGGAAACAAAATACAGGTTCTACCTCAGGGGCTAATTATCTAAAGAAAAAAAATATGTGTGTAGGTATATGTGTATGTATGTATGTGTGAGATTCCCAGGTGGCACAGTGGTAAAGAATCTGCCTGCCAATGCAGGAGACGTGGGAGACCTGGTTTCGATTTCTGGGTTGGGAAGATCCCCCGGCAGGGGAGCCAGTCCCATATTCTTGCCTGGAGAATCCCAGGGACAGAGGAGCCTGGCAGGATACAGTCCACAGAGTCACAAAGAGTCAGACACAACTGGGCACGCACACACGGTGGGTGAGAGGTTCCCCACAGGGATGTATCAGATGGCTCCATCTAGAAACTTGGGAACACAGCAGCCCCTATTCATTTCAACTTTGGGTTTTTACTTCCAATTCCAAGAAAACAGATGAAGTCCCATTTGGTATCCTATCACCCAAAAATAGATCCTTGACCTAGATACTGAATGGTGGGTTCTCTAGGAATCTGGCATCTTGGTAGAGTCCCAGAAACTCCGGACACAGAGGGAATGTACATGTCAGTTGAGGAGATGTTTGAGCTGCTCCACACCCCACAGTTCACCTGCAACAACCCCCATCACTGAAGCTTGCCTGTAGGTGTCTCCCCTTGAGACTCAGCCAGCCTCCCCATCCCTGCAGCTGCCTTGCCTCACACAGATATCCAAGGTCCCTGGGAGTCAGCCTGGGCTTCACAGCAACCCGCGGACTCTGTCCATTGCTGATCCTTGTAAACTGCGTTTGGGGAGCCTCGTACGCAGCTGTCCTTGGTACTAGACATGACCCTCAAATTTTAGACTCTATCAGCGCTCTCAGCACACCAGCTGCCTCGGGCACCCACCTGCCTCCAAAGCAGAAGGCCACACATGGGATGATAAGATCATTAGGAGTGGACAGGACCTGCCAGTTACAGAGTCAGCTCTGCTTGGGGGAAACCCTGCCAGACGCAGGGTTTCTTGTCTGTCACTGTGGCCATGCTGATGGTGCATCTTCAGCTCCCCTAAATGAAGAGATGGCTGTTTAGGTGCAATATGCAAACCCAATTTGGGAACACAAATGACTTGGCTCCAGCCTCACTGGTAGGAATTATGGCTCTTGAATCAGGCACAATCTGCAAAATAAGTGAAACTGTCGGCACAGAGAAATGTGTTTTAAAACATGATGTGATCTACGGTTAAAGTCTGTGAATTCTGCATCCACCTCAGAAATATTCTACTTTCAGAGCAATTTACTCACTAACTAGCTCTCTCTTGAAAGGACCATATGTCTTTTTCATTACTGTGTCAGTCCTGCCTCCATTGGCAGCCATTCCCAACTGCTAGGTCCACTGATTCCCCATCCACAGGCCCAAACATGCCCAGGTCCTCAACCCTGATTCACAGAGACCCATTCAGCCCTCTCTCTGTGCTCATCTTGGTCCCTGATGCAAATTCCCATCCCAGTCATTGTGAGCACTGAAGTCTTACCTTATTTACTTTATTTACAGCACAGATGTCCAGGGAACTGTGGTACTTGTCAGCTTCCTGTCATGTAGACTTGAGGTAGGGTCTATTTCCCATCATTGTGCTGTGTTGAGATTCATTCATTAATTCATGCATTCATCCATTTACTCAACAAATAATTATAAAACACCTGCTAAGGCCACATACTTTTCTGTGTCCTAGAGACACAGTGGTAAAGAAGAGAACCTAATCCTTCCTCTCAGGGGTGCTGGGCCAGGACAACCCCATGAGGCCCAGCTCAAGACAAGCATGGTGCCCTGGCTTCCCTCGTGTGCAGAATGGGATGGTCACAAAGCGGAAACTTGTGGCCAAACAGCCTTTAGCCAAAGTTGAGGGAAGTGGCTGCCACCAGGAGTCCCATGTGAAGCTGGGTTTCCTGTGACTTGTGCCCACAGTCACCTGTATGTCACAATACATGGCTACCCTGTTCAATATTTAGTCTGCCCCCACCCCCAGCCAACAGTTTCAGAAGTCTGAGCTGGTGTCTGCATCACCCGGTCTGTCTGGTCCACAGACACAGGTTGCTCTGCCAATCCCTCCAGATGGGAGCAACCATCTATCGCGCTGTCTCGTGTTGCTGTGATCTCCCCAGGGTAGGTGCCCTTGTTTCACCCATGCAGGCCATGGGTAGGTGTGGACGCTTGTCCCCTGGTATGGGTCCAGCGTCCCAGGCCCCCACAGCTAATTTCCCGAGTCCAGTTCTAGGAGATCTTTGTATGTGTGATTGGACCAAATAGTTTGGCTACACCAGCCCACCAGCCCTGGGCTCTCCGCTCACCGGTCCTGCCAGTGCTGGCCCCCTTCACGCAGTTTCCTGCTGCTTTCCCCATGGTCACTTTCACAGGCTGGGTGGCATCTGTCCACAGCCACTTCTGGGACTGCATCAACAAGAGGAGAAAGCTGAGGCTTGGACCAGTAGAGCCACGATCCAGAGTCTTCCTGGGTACACAAAGCTGGGCCACAGAGCTGGCAGGAGTAATCACAGGCATCCTTGGAATAGATACCTCTATGGTGCATGCATGCTAAGTCACCTCAGTCATGTCGGACTCAGTAGCCAGCCATGTTCTTCTGTCCATGGGATTCTCCAGGCAAGAATACTGGAGTAGGTTGTCATGCCCTCCTCCAGGGGATCTTCCCTACCCAGAGATCAAATCCAAGTCTCCTGCATTGCAGGCAGATTCTTTACCACGGAGCCACCAGAGAAGCCCACCACTATGGTACCAGGCTCAGAAAGCTGGTCCAAAAGCAGATGAGACTGGCTGGTGCCCAAGCAGAAAATTCTCAGCAAAGAATCCAAAATTTGTGATAATTAAGCTTTAAAGAGACATGGGATGAGACTTTGCTGGTGATAAGCTTTGGAGTGTGCCAGAGACACAGCAAAGACCCTTGAAGAGTCATACAAAATCTAAGGGAAAGTTTATGGTGGAGCTCACACCAACTACTGTAACAACAGACTCTGGAACAGGCATTTTATAAGCAAGATGCTTAATAGCAACAAAGATAGCTGGTCCATACATGCCTGTGAGTCAGGCACTTAACTATGTATTAACTTATTTTAGTCTCAAACCTATAAGGTCAGTGCTATTCGTTTGATGCCTATTTTACTGATAGACAATGGAAAGAACTAAAGCTGCCATCACCTGTAGTAAGAAAGGCATCAAGAAAACAAACATCAGAATCCTGCAATGAAACTAAAGAGGCCAAGGTCCCCAGGTACTAGAGGGATGTCAGTGGAAGTAAGGAGAATTGGAGGATGAAATGTGACTTTTCAAAAATACTTCTGCTTTCAGTCAAATTGTATTTTCTACCTCTCCTCTCGCAATGAGGCTCTAGAATCAACCTAAGCTGCATTTTCTGCCCTGGCTGCCTATGTAGAACCACCTGGGAAGTTTTAAAAATCACGATGTCTGGACCAATTGAATCAAAATCTCTGGGAATTGGACTCAGGTATCAGCCTATTTGAAGACCCACTGATTTAAGGCAAGACTTGATCCCTTCCATGGAAAATTTTATGGCTCAAAATGAGGTGACTGTGGCAGTTCCAACCCCATCAGCAAAACATGAGCAGCTAATCACAAGTAACCCCCTCCAAGGCGAGCCATGTGGGAGAGAAGGGCACAGACAGCACATTGATGAGAAGTGTGTGGCTGCCAACGGGGTCACAGAACACCCGACCCGAGTCCCATCAAGCATGATGGGACTTCAGCATGGCTTGAAAAACCTCAAAGGCAATATTTGCAGGTAGGGAGCTCAAGGCATTTGAACCACAGAAAGGTGAAGCAATTTCAAGATCTCACAGATGCTGCTGATGAGATAAATGCCTCTGTGGATACAACAGAAGCACTGCAGAACATACGCCCCGCCCCACCCCCCCGCACCCCCGCCCCGAACAGTCTACTCATTGGTGCCTGATGTGGGACAACAAACATTCTTCTCACAGCTTCTAACTACCCCAGGGCCACTCTAACATGTCTGAAGTCTGATGTCAGAGAGAAAAAATACACATGCTTTGAAGCAGAAATTCGTGGGTTGAAATCTTCCCTAACACTCACTAGCTCTGAATCTAACCACCGCCTCTAAGACTCTGCTCCTTTATCTATAAAAGGAGGTCATTAGTTCATTCAATAAGTATCCACTGAGCATCTGCCATAGTCCAGGCACTGTTTAAGATGCAAGGGATAAAGATAAAGGCACTGTTTAAGATAAAGCGAAGCAACACAGATGAAAGCCCTGTTTTCTTGGCACTTATATATTGTTTAAGGGAAACCGGAGGCAATAAATAACAAATAAGTAAAATAGATAGCATGTTGGAAGGTGATAATTGCTGTGACGTTATTGAAAACAGGGAGAGAAATTAAACTGCTGGGAGGTGAGGAATGCAATTTTATAGGATGGTCAAGAAATACCTCCCTGAGAAGATGACAGCTGAGCAACAACTTGAAGGAAAGAAAGGAGCAAGCCAGGCAGAGATCTGGAGAAGAGTGTTTTAGGCAGAGGAAGAAGCTGGTGCAAAAGCTCTGAGGTGGGAATGTGCCTGGTGTGCTGGGCTGGTGAAAAAGTGAAAGTGTTATTTGCTCAGTCATGTCTGACTCTTCATAACCCTATGGACTGCAGCCCACCAGGCTCCTCTGTCCATGGGATTCTCTAGGCAAGAATACTGGAGTGGGCTGCCATGCCCTCCCCCAGGGGATCTTCCCGACTCAGGGATCAAACCCAGATCTCCTGTGGCTCCTGCATTGCAGGCAGATTCTTTACCATCTGAGTGCTGGGCTAGAGAACAGAGTTATCCAACTTCTAGGGGATGTGTGCATATATATATAATGATGATTTGGGAAGGAGTATGAAAATAACTTGGGAATCCCTCAATAGAGTAGAACAACTTGGGAATCATTCTTCCCAAACGGACAGACTGTCATTTCTTCTGAGCGGCAACAAGTGAGCTACTTGTAGCTCAGTTGGTGGCCTTTATGAGCTAATCCAACCCCAGACAAGAGCCAAATGCCCTACATATTAACTACAGAAGTCACTGTTTGGTAAAGCAATAAGGTCAAAACTTCCTACCAATAAAGATGTCCTTTTTTCAAACAAATCAGTGCTAGGTTGTCTCTAAGAAAAATGTAATGTTCCCCATGAGAGATGCACCAGCTTCTCAGGTGAGTCCCTTGTGGGAGATGGAAGGAGGGGTGGCACCCTGATCCCTCCCTCCCCGGGACAGCAGAAACCATACTGTGTCTTCATAAGGAAATTCTATAGCACTCTAGGTTACAAAACCAACAGGATTGGAAGGGTGGAACCTCATCTCCTTGTGAGCAACCAAGCATGAGGACAAAACTAGTGGACTTGAAAGGACACTGGATGGAACCAAAGAGAGAGGTCTGGAGTTTTGCAGTCCCTCGCCTGTGTGCACAGGGAAATAAATTATCACAGTGAATTACAAATTCTGCTCTTCCCACAGAAGGCTGCTCTTCTGGAACCCACCTGGCCCATTAGTAAAACCTTCCTATACCTCCATCATGATCTAGTGTGGCAAACCTGTGAACCTTTGGATACCAGTGGAAGAGATGGCTGGAGATGCACTCCACCCATCTCACAGAGATCTGGAGACATGAGGGTTGGTGGGGCATAGTCTCCTTGCTTTGTTAGCATTATTGAGCTAAGCTCCAAGAATGAGCAATCCCCTTTCTCAATGGCTTAACACAGCCTGGCCTGGGACAGGTGCCTCCCCCTGGGTGCATCTCCTGTGTGCATCCACCTCCAAGCAGTGTCAAGGATCAAGCCCCTTGAATCATGGGCTCCACTCAACTAGACTTCTTGGCTTCCAGCTAGGAGAAGGGGAAAACAGAAAAAGGGTGGGTAGTATATGTAGAGTTTTATGGGAAAGACTGAAAGTGGCATATATCTACATGTGCTTACTCACTCAGTTATGTTCGACTCTTTGCAACCCCGTGGACTGTAGCCCACCAGGCTCCTCTGTTCATGGGGATTTTTCAGGCAAGAATACTGGAGTGGGGAGCCTATCCCTTTTTCAGGGGATCTTCCCAACCTATGGATCAAACCCAGGTATCCTGCATTGCAGGCAGATTCTTTACCACCTGAGCCACCAGGCAGTAAAGAATATCTACCTACTTTCCCATTATTAATAGCTAGAACCTAGTCTGAGGCCACACACAACTGCAAGGGAAATTGTGGAATATAACATTCCCATGTTCTCACATGAGCATTGTCTCTGTTACACCATGTTTGTGACTTCTGGGTAAAATCATTAGTAGTTAACACCAGTAGAAGAGGGATCAGCAGTCAGCATAGACAGGGGAAAAAAAACCCTAGATTAGATTATCTCTGATTGTCCTCTATATGTAAGCATGTAGATCTCCTCTAAACATGAATGGGGAATTAATGCATTCCAGGTTCGGCATCAGTTACAGTGGAGATGGATGTTATCACAGTGGAGTTCACCCCGATTTTATTTTGTCTGGGCTTTCAAAAGTTGTGTGGGAGTTTTGGCTCAAGTGCTGATATAAAATCATCCAAAACACTCATCTCTGTCCTCATAGTCCATTAGCCCTTGGCCCAGAAAGTTCTCAAGTAGCTACATAGCCCAACCCCAGGACTAGCCAAAGGGGGTGCACTCCAGAGCAAAAAAGTAGCATTTAACCTGCTCCACATTTATGGCAGTAAATAGCCAACATCTTCAGAAAGTCAAGAATATAGGCCGAGACTTCTTGGTATTGAAGCAAATTTGTCTCTACCTGATTCCAGCTTAACCCCATCCAGCCCATCTTCACTATTGAAATTGATGCCTTCTATACTTGGTGGGAACCCCTTGTCCTAAAGAGACCCTTGTGCACTAGCTCCCCACCACCCACACCCAGAAATCCAGTCTGAGCACACTGTAGCTGCCAGACTCTGGTTATCACCGATAGAAGCAATCCCATAATGCTTAATCACAGTGGCATCTCTGAGAGCTCTTGAGCCACGCAAGCTGTGTCTGAGGACCATCTATCAGGGGAGGGACAGAAAAAAGAATGTCCTCAGTGGCTTCTATCTCCCATTGGCCAACATTCCGTCTCATGGGACACTAACTTCCTTGCACTTGTGTGGGTGCAGAGTGAGGTTCTGTTTACAGTGGCATCAATAGGGAAGTCCCAGGATAGGAGGCAAGTGACCCACACACATGTCTAAGGTGAGAAACTGTCTGGTGGTACCTGTGGGAAATTGATCACATCCCACGCAGTAGTGGCCATTCCAACAGCAGCTGCAACAAAAGGTGATGCTGAGAAGTGCTGCGTAAGAGGTTTTTGATCCACAGGAGTGAAATTGGTGGTATCTATTGTCATTATTACCATTATGAGCTAGCCACAGATGCCAATCCTTGAACACAAGCATCTTCCCTGGAGTCTGGTGCTCTGAATTTCAACTTTGGGCCAAGTAAAAGCTGCCTTTAACAGGTTTACCCTAGGCTGGCTCCCACCCCAACTCCAAGGGCCAACTCTCATTGGAATTCTGGAGAACACTAAGAGGGTGGGGGCTTCTGACTCTTGCTATTCTGAGCCCCTTCCAAAGGCCAAAGGAGATTTCCAGTAAGATGAGCTCTGCCCTGCTACTCTGAAAAGCTATGTCAGACTTCCAGGAATTGTATTCATTACTTTGTGTAACTTGGTCTGAAGCAGCATAGTGAAGAAATGCAATTAGCTGTTAAAAGCATGATCGCAAGCCAGACCACATGATCCCTGGGAGGCCATCACTCAGAAGTAGACAAAGCCATCCTTAGTCCAGAGGGCTTATGGCTCTGTTTCTTGACAGAGTTGGTCCATTTGCCCTCCTTGTGAGCACAGAATGAAAACTGAACTCTAAAGAGATGGCTCTGTATTAGTGAGTAAGGATATCATCACCCACCCTACGGGACTCCATTTTTTTTCTTTGTTTTTTGGGGGTAGCTGGTGATAAGAGATAAGGGGAGAAAGAATAGGGGAGGAACAGAGCTTGATACAGCAAGAAGCACGCTTAACTGCAAAGGGCAGAGGGCTGGAAGACACCATCCCAGACCTGTGCCTTTGAGTCCCTGAGGCAGACACAGTGGGAATGACCCCTTGGGGTCATGCTCACAGAGTGTGGGCATTCCTCATCGGTTGCCACACCCAGACACTTGGCTTCAGGCTCTGTTGCCAGAAGAGAGCAATGAAGCCCATTGCCCGCTGTCCACAGCAACAAGCCTACTGACTGGCAACTGTCCTTCCTGGCTTGACTGGGGCCACATACATAGGATCAGTGGTAATTGTAGGTGTAATGTTAGAGTTCTGGCTTTGGACTCTCTTTGAATCCTGGCTCTGCCCTTACTAGGTAAGTTATTTAACCTCTTTGTTTCTTAGTTTTCTCATATGTAAAATGGAAGGAATGAGCATAGATCTTCCAGAGTATAGTTCTCAGGTTTAAATGAGATAATATGTGCAAAGTACATGAAAGTGTGGCTAGCACATCTAAAAAACCCTCAAAAGCATTAGTTCTTATTATTGCTAACATTTATCAAGTTGACTTGGAGACATCACTGTGACCCAAACAGCATGTTGCATGCATAGGTCCTCATATTTATCCTGTGATCTGTTATAATATCAAAATCCCATGGGAGAAACTAAGATGTAGACAGTGACTTTCCCAAAGGCACCCCACTGATTTCTTCAGGAAGTTTCTTAAACAAGAAATACTTTTTTCCCTTATTGGCCCACTATCACATCATGTAATATCTGCATGATGACACATTGTCATCTGTTTACCACTTTGTCTTTCTCTAAGGGGTGAGCAAACTATAGCCATAGGGCCAAACTGGGTTTTTTAGGGAAAGTTTTATTGGAACAGAGCCAAGCCTATCTGTTTCCATATTGTCTGTAGTTGTTTTCATGCTACAATAGCTGAGCTGAGTAATTGCAACAGAGACCATATGGTCCACAAAGCTAAAAATATTTGTAGTCAGTCTTCCATATCTGTGGGTTCCACATCAGTGGATTCAAGTAATGGATCAAAAATATTTGGGGAAAAAGTTCCAGAAAGTTCTGAAAAGCAAAACTTGAATTTGCTGTGCACGGGCGACTACTTACATAGCATTTACATTGTATTTACAACTACTTACATTGTACTAGGTGTTGTAAGTAATCTAGAGATCATTTAAAGTATGTGGGAGATGTGCTCAGATTTTATGCAAATAGTATACCATTTTACATAAGGGACTTGAGCATCTGAGGAGTTTGGTATCTACAGGGTGGGGACACAGGTATTCTGGAACCAATTCCCTGCAGATACCGAGGGATGACTGTACTAGCTGGCCCTTTATTTTAAAAGATTGCCAACCCCTGCATTAGACTGTGAGCTCTGGCTCAGTGGTAAAGAAACTTCCTGCCAATGCAGGAGACTCAGAAGATGCCAATTGGATCACTGGGTTGGGAAGATCATCTGGAGGAGGAAGTGGCAACCTACTGCAATATTCTTGTCTGGAAAATCCCGTGGACAGAAGAGCCTGGCAGGCTACAGTCCACGGGGTCCCAGAGTTGGACATGACTGGGCATACACACATGAACCACACCTCCTTAAAATAGGACTCGTATCTTTCTGTCTATACCCCTTCATCCTGGCATGTGATGGGGGCTCCCTAAGTAGATGCTGAATGAGGAAGAGTGAAGATGTGTCAGACTTGAATAGATGTCACTTCTGAAGGAACAACCCCATCAGGAACCCAGATGTCAGGATCTGAGCCCCACTCAGATCCTGGGAAGCCCCTCAACTCTGTAATGCTGCCAGCTGCCTATTGGTCCCCACAGGTAACCCTGAGTCAGGACCAGTAACGGGTCACCACTTTATCACCCTATCACCACTTAGCCTTCCAAATGACATGACCAGCGTCTACTTGGAAAGAAACCTCATTGGTGAAATGGAAAAGCAACTGGAGACAGTTTGGAGAGCCGTACCCCACTCCCTTTTGCCTGCTCTCTCCTGCCCCCTGTGCCTTTCCTTAGATCTCTCATGAACTGAATCAGAAGTTTCCTGGGGCAGACTGTCCTACAGCGATCACTTCAACCTCTTGTTGGAAAACAGCAATTACAACAAACAAACAACAATAAAACCAACTACCATTCACTGAACCCTGCCCTGTGCCAGGCCTCGTGGTCTGGACTTTACAGAGTCAGCACCAGTTCTTAGGACAGCCCTCAGAGGTAAACTGGACTTTATAATCCCCATTTAAAGATGAGAAAGCTGAGGCCCCAGAAGGGTGAGGCCATCTGCCCAAGGTCACATAACCAGTAAGTACTGGAGGTGAGATGGAAACCCACTATCTCCTCTTGTCTGTGTCCCTGACCTGCTTTCCCAGGGACCCATGACCCAGCAACTGGAACAGTGTTGGATTTCCACGATATGGTCTTCAAATCAAGTAATTTAGCTGCATTCGTCTGACCCAGCCTGGTTCACAACAGATAAGGGAGTCATTTATTAGACATGCACTGGTGTTCACTTGCCCTGCATCAGACTCCATGCTGGACATTCAGGACACAGAGGAAGACTGAGTCCAGCTTTACCTGTCAAGGATCTCACAGTGTAATGATGGAGACACAGGTGAGAACCTCTCAAGGATCTCGCAGTGTAATGATGGAGACTCAGGTGAGAACCTCTCAAGGGTCTCCCTGTGTAATGATGGAGACACAGGTGAGAATCTCTCAAGGATCTCACAGTGTAATGATAGAGACACAGGAGAACCTCTCAAAGATCTCACAGTGTAATGATGGAGACACAAGTGAGAAAACCAGCAACAAGCACAACAGATAAGACACGGGATGGAAGGATGGAGGAGAGAGGAAGGGCTCTGAGTGGGAGTGTCCCTGGATGAGTGTGGCCCTGGTGGGTGGGCCTATGAAATCCACCCTGCCCTCTCCAGGTGAGCTTTCCTTGATCTCTTCCATAGACTGAGGTTCCATGCAAGAGTCCCATTGAACATCTCCTTTGTTGAGTTTAAAAACTTCTGCTTGAGGGGGTGAACAATGCAGCAAGAACAAAGTGCTGATGCCATCACCATCTGAGAAACAGGATTTTTCAAAAGATCACGTTCTCTCGGAAGTACAGAGAACAACTCCTAAGTACATTCCTGGAGCTTTTTTTTTTTTTTCATCTCAGAGGACAATTAACCTTTGCAATTAGCTTCATCAACAGGAACTTAATATCAAATATTTGGTTGCCTAGCAACAAGGAAGCAGTCGCCAGCGGGACTGCAGTATCTTTGTTACTCAAGTCTCCTGGGGCTGTAGACTGATGAAAGGCTGAGCTGGATTTCTGAACTCTGCAAGCTCTTTGCCCCAAAAGTACTGACCACCCCAGGCCCTGCTCTCAGTGACCTCGAGTCAGGGAGCCCTACAAGTGAGAACCCAGTTTTTCAGCAGTGACTTGGGAAGGGGGTGGTTCCAGCCTCCAGTGCCCTCCTCATGCCTCAGAAGAGCCTCCAGGAATGATGCCGAGGCAGGAGGTGTTGGTCTTCGCCTTTTAGAGTTGTGTAGCCTGGGAAAGCTGGGGCCTGCCATATACCTACTGCTGGCTAACTTTTCTTTTCTTCTAATTTTTACCAGCCCCCACTTATCCTCATTGTAAGTAGGAAGACTAAGGCTCAATTATATCACTTGCCCAAGCGTGCCCAGTAGGAAGTGGTGGAGCAGGATTTGGTCCCCCATCTCATGTTCTTTCTTTTCTACAGTGGCCTATCAGATTGTGCTCCTTTTTTGTATTGGACCAGATGTTTCCTTCTCGTCCATTCCAACTGGCATGTCTGCATCTTCCTTCCCAAATCACGCCAACTCAGAAGTTAAAGTAGGCTTCTGAGGCATTTGCTTGAACCTCTCTGTTTTCTCACTTCAGTCATCATGAATCCCAGAAAGAAAAATTGTAATTCTTTCTAAGTGTCAATTTCCAACTCCTAAATCAATAAGATTGTGTGGTAAAAATAGAGAGGACTTTCCAATCAGCAAATCTGGGTTCAGATACTGGCTCTAAAATTTACCAGGTTATGTCACTTTGGGGACAAAACTTCTCATCAACCCTTCCCCTCATCTGTGAAGTGGAGGTAATAATAACTACCTCGAAAGGATGCTATGAGGACCAAGTGAGAAGCCTGGCTTGTAGAAGATGCTCTAGAGATAAAAATACAAAACAACAGAGTAAAAATCACCACCAGACAACTTGATACCTCTGTCTCCCCCACCTCTAGTCCCCGTGGGGAGTTATAAGACTTTTCTCTCTTCCTCATCTTCCTCAGAAAGCTTTTTCTACTATAAAGTGACCAGAGGAGTTTTAGATCAAGGGACCACTGGAGGTTCTTCTGTGTGTTACTTAGAAACCCAAACACATACCTTGAAGAAAATGTCCTCCTTTAATAAAAGCAATTCAAGGCAAACAGATCTGGTTTGAATTCTGACTCCCTTACATACCAGCCTTGAGAAATGGGCAGACATTTCCTCTCTCAGCTTCTATGTCATCCTCAACTGTAACATAGGGAAGAGAGTAATACTTCCCTAGTTGGATTCTAGTGAGAACTGAATCCAAAAACTAACAGGAAAGAGCCCATCCCAACATGAACCCCAGTGTTCATGCTACGGCTGCTCTGCTCAGTCGTGTCTGACTCTGCAGCCCCATGGATTGTAGCCTGCCAGGCTCCTTTGTCCATGGAATTTTCCAGGCAAGAATACTGGAGTGGGTTGTCATTCCCTACTCCAGGGGATCTTCCCAGCCCAGGGTTTGAACCTGCATCTCTTGCATCTCCTGCTTTAGCAGGCAGATTCTTTACCACTAGCATCACCTGGGAAGCCCCCAGTGTTCATAGTAGCATTATTTACAGCTGCCAAGTTATGAAAGCAACGTTAAGAGTCCATCAACAGACAAATGGATAAAGAAGATGTGGTGTATATATACAGTGGAATACTACTCAGCCATAAAAAATGATATTTGAATAGACTTTAAGGGTATTATGCTAAGTGAAATAAGTCAGACAGAGAAAGGCAAATACTACAGAATATCACTTATATACACACAACAAACTAGTGAATATCACAAAAAAAGAAGCAGACTCAGAAATACAGAAAACAAACTAGTAGCTACCAGGAGGGAAAGGGAAGGAGTAGGGGCAAGATAGGGACAGGGGAAAAAAGGTTATTATGGGACTATAAGAAGTCATGCATCAAAATTTTATAATTTGTAAAGCACTGTATAAAACTAAGAGTCAATGCATCCAGTCCCGTCACTTCATGGCAAATAGATTGGGAAAAAAAGCAGGAACAGTGATAAACTTTATTTTCTTGGGCTCCAAAATCACTGCAGACAGGGACAGCAGCCATGAAATTAACAGACCACTTGCCAGGCTTTAGGTCTACTAAGGCTCATGAATAAGTATTCTTCAAACAGAAGCAATCACAGCACCCAAATGTAAGTGTTCCTAATGCTATTTCCATACACACCTTCTCTGTTGGGTTAGCCTTGAGCTCATAGCAACTACTCTTAACTGAGCACTTACTAAATGATCAGTACTTTACAACACAGTTTAGTCATCCCATGACCCCTAATAAGATAAGTTTTATTAGCCCCATTTTTCAAATGCAGACCTGAGGCTCAGAGAGGCTGAAGCTGAGAGCCCAAGGTTACACAGCTAGTGGGGGCCAGAGCTGTGATAGGAAGCCCAGATGTCTGATTCCAAAACTTGGAACCTGTTCATGGTAATGTTTGTATTATGCCTTACATCATAAATAAGAACAGTGAGGGGGCCAGGATATGGAAGCAACTTAAAAGTCCATCAACAGACAAATGGATAAAGAAGATATAGTACATATAGATAATGGAAGATTACAGTCATAAAAATGAATGAAATAACGCCATTTGCAGCAAAATGGCTGGACCTAGAGATTGTCATACTAAGTAAAGTCAGACAAAGACAAACATTATATAATATCACTTATATGTGGAATCTTAAAAAACAGTACAAATGGACTTGTTTACAAAACAGAAATAGAGTCAAAGGTGTAGAAAACAATCTTACGGTTACTGGGGAGAAAGGGGGAAGGGACAAATTTGAGACTGGGATTAACACATACACATGACTAAGTATAAAATAGATAACTAACAAGGACCTCCTGTATAGCACAGGGTGCATGCATGCTGAATCACTTCAGATGTGTCTGACTCTGTGTGACCCTAAGGACTGCAGCCCGCCAGGCTCCTCTGTCCATGGGATTCTCCAGGCAGGAATACTAGAGTGGGTTGTGTGCCCTCCTCCAGAGGATCTTCCCAATGCAGGGATCAAACCTGCACCTCTTATGTCTCCTGCATTGGCAAGCGAATTCTTTGCCACTAGCACCAACTAAGAAGCCCATAGCACAGGGAACTCTACTCAATACTCAAATGACCTATATGGGAAGAAATCTAAAAAAGAGTGGATACATGTATGTATATAACTGAATCACTTTGTTTTACAGCAAAAAGTAACACAACATTGTAAACCAACTGTATTCCAATAATAAGAACTTTTAAAAAGTGAGGGCACTTCAAATAGCAGACTCAGAAATTCCAGAGTTCTCAGGCAAGAAAATGTAAATACATCGTCATTCCCTGAGATCAGTTAACAAGGATTGGAAGGTGAGGGGGACAAATTTTACATAAGCAAAATTGCCTTTGGGAATAGGAGCCCAATGCATTAATGTAATAACTATTCCTCCCGCCTAAGCTCTAACTATATTTTTATTAGGATGTTTTACATATTTAGCTTCTTTAAAATGCTAAACTGACTCTGAGTCCCCAAATGTGCCAAAAATCTAGGCTGTACATTTATAGGAAGTGAAAGCCCCCTGTGAAATAACTCCCAGAGGCCTGAATTAGTGGTTTGTATCCTAAGGAGGTGAAAATTCCACATCTCCCCCAGGAAAGCAACTGACAGAATATTCAAACCAAGCTAAATTTACTAGGGACTTTCAGGCTTGAAGGCTTATCCTGTGGCCTGAATAGTTACAATCACATGCTGTTCTAAACTCCCTGCCAACTCGCCTCCAGGGCTGGAGTTAGACTTGCCAGGGGTCCAGGCTCTGCAGATCATGGTGGCTCCGTCTGTGGCCAGGGTCAGTGGTCAGCTAGTGATGGGGGTCGGGGTCCATATCTGGATGTGGACTCAGTCAGAGACTGAATCTCTAGCCAGGGATTGGGCCTCTACATGAGATACGGTTTAGTAAATTACTTTCTCTCTCCAAACTCAGTGATAGGCAGGGTCACAAGGTCTCCTGTTTGTAGTTCCTTGTTATCATATGTGTAATTTACTTTCCAATACTTCAACATAGAGTGGAATTCAATTTTCAGAGCTGTTGCCCTAATCAGGAACCCCCAGATCTGGGGACAGCTGCTAACAACACACCCAAGAGAAAGCCCATGTGTCACAAGCAACTGTTGTCAACACTTCTATTATTTGTATTTCCATCGACAGCTGAGACTCTGAAAATTAGCATATTTGCATGCCAGAAATGGGACTTATTGGTGAAAACTATAGCCTGTTTACTAGCAAGATGAGTATCAGAAGTGGGCTTGCATTGAAGGAATGAAAGGTGTTCGGATACATGGACTGGCTGAAAATGCTTTGGAGACAATGCTCCCCTGAGCACAATCAGGACAGGAGAATCCCGGAGGCCTGTGCCCTGTACCCTGAGGCCTGGTGCTGGGTCTGGCACTGGTTTAGGAGGCCTTCCAGCTGTCTGACATTGACAAGGAGCATAGAATCCCACAGCTGGAATTCTGTTGTATCTGCCTCCTCCTTTCATGCAAGGTAAGTTTAGATGTGAAAGGATGGAGGGCTGAGATGGAGCTCACAGAGCAGACTCTGGGACGGGTTTATTTGCTGCCTTGTGAGTGAGTAAGTGCATGCCCGGTGGAGCCAGGCCTGAACCCCAGTTTCATGCAACATGGGGGTGAGACTGTGGGAGTGCAGCTAGCTCTCACAGTCTTAGACTCCTCTGGCAGCTTCTTAAGCTTGCTGGTGAACCCCCTCCCCATTTCCTAAGTCTCTCTGCAGGAGGAAAAGCCTCGGGGAATCTTTGCCCTTCGTCAAATTCATCATCCTAACATCTAATTTGTTTTTAATTTTTTTTTCTTCTAAGTCAGAGCTGGATGGGACATGGAAAGGATTTCAGAACAGCTCCTGGTGAGGGGTAATCTGATGAGAAGTGATTATGTTCTCATTGGCAAAACAATTTATTGCCAACCAAATTCTTGTTGCCTGCTAAATAAAGTAGGTGTTAATTCTATCCACTCCGGGTCCTAAACCACCTCTCAGAGCCAACTACGAGATTCAACCCACACTAAAGACACATGGAGTCTTGTCCACAGAGAGCCCAGGGGAGGTGGGCTCAGCCTCTCAGATACAGAGGCTGACCTCTGCTTGCTCAGCGATTCCCCACCTGGTGGTGTCCTGTCCCTAGAACAGCAGGGATGTCAGTGCTGCAAGGACCTCAAAATCATCCAGCCCAACCCTCTCCTCATCAGGCCCAGAGAGGTTTCGTGACTAACCTGCAGTCACACGCAGAACTGGAGGGAGGGCCCTGGGTACTCCCCAAATTCTCCTCAATTCAGTTTAACAAAGAGTTGTTCCCTGAGCTCAGGGAGCTCATGGGAGGAAGATACAGATAAGTCCAACAAACGGAAGAAAGAGGAAAACACTGCACTGTGAATCATGCAGGGAGCTGGGTTCTCTTTAGTCTTAAAAATGGCATGGAAGCTTCAGGAAGGCGGCAGCCTTGGAACTGGGCCTGGAGAGATGAGGAGGGTTTCAAGACGAAGGAGAGGGATGGAGGGAGGACCCTGATGACAATATCCGGGGACCTCTGGGTGAGCGCACAGTGTGGCAAGCATCGGGGACCTCCAGGGTACGGCGAGCATCTGGGACCTATGGGGTATGGCGAGCAGGTCAGCAGGAAGAGTGCCTCAGCTGGGCTCCACCAAGTGTTCAGAATCCCCAGGGGTGCTCCAGATGGGGTCTTGGATGGAGGCGAGCACTCTGAATCCATCTCTGGGTCTGGATGTATCCCTGGTGGGTGCTGACCACCAGGCTCGCTTCCTTTCCCAGGTGTCCTCTCCTGCCTCTCTTCTCTTTTCTGGCCTCGGTGCCTCTCTGAAGTCCCCATCGCTGGGGGACCAGCTGGATTCTCCTTAGGAAAGTCAATCTTCCTGCCTCTTCTTCTCCCCTCACCCCAGGAGCAAACTAAACCACCTCCCTGAATGTGTGTACAGAAACTTCAACCCACAAAGCTCTTCTTCTTCACTCTGTCTCATTTACTTTCACCAGACCCATCATTATCCACCCTTCCTCCATCACAAAGGTGGTAAAATGAGGACCCGAGGAACTCGGCCTGGCTCTCCTGCTGGTGCACTTGGGGACCCACTCCCCAGGCCTCGTTCTGGCACAGCGGTTCTCAACACAGACCCTGGAGCCAATTCCCCAGCTCTGTATCCCACTTCACCAGTCACCAACTCAGTGGCTTGAGGAAATTATTCAACCTCTCTCTGCCTCAATTTTCTCATTTGGAATATGCTAATAGTAGCAATACTGATGTTTATCTCATAGTATTGATGGGAAGATTAAATGCATTAATAAATGCAAAGAACAGACTAGTCCCTGACACATATTAAGTGCAATGGAAGCATTAGCAATTACTGGCATTAACCCTGATCCAGGATTCCAGCAGATTCCTCCCATTAGGTTACTTGGCATCCCTGGTACCCTCAGGGGAGCTGCTCAACCTCTCTTTACCCGCCACAAAGCTGGCCCTCAAGACAATCCAGATTCTTCCTGTGTTTTTCTCAGCTTTCTCCAATCCTTGAGCCCTCTTCGACCTCGCCCATACCTTCAACAATTCCTCCCCATGAGTCCCCTTCCCCACACCCACACCTAGTCAGACAGGCTCTCCCTTGAGTCTCTGCGAGGAAATGATACTGTCTTTGTTGGTTCAAAAGCTGCCGTTAACAATAGCAGTTTTTGAATGTTCAGTACAAAAAGAGTTAGTTGTCTCCTTTAAGGGCCCAGTTTTGAATCAAAAAGAAAGCTTTCCAGCAAGAAGCAGCTTTGACTCTGCTTCCTAGTTGCAGCAAGGGGATTATCAGCAGAGAACCATGTCACACACTTAATTGCAAAACCATCCCCAAGGCCAAAGTCTAGTGTGGACTGAGTGGCAGATTTGGGTCCTTAGAGCTACTGCTTTCAGATTCTGCAGAAGATATCATGGTGCAATAAAAAGGATGTTTGTGACAGCACTATTCTCCAGTACTCAGGAATAGCAGAGATGACCTGCTGGTGCTTGCTTTAACCTGCAGCCTCTTAGACCCATAGTCTTTGGATGCCTAAGAATTACCTTAGGGAAACAGAGGAACCAAAGAGGAAGCAGTTGCCGGAGATCCTAGTTGACCCTGACACTGGCGCTACCAAAAGCCCAACAGTGTGGGGTTTGCCTAACGCAGAAATAAAACACAGCTTTGGATTTGCCTAGACCACTTCCATGTATGGATTGGTGAAGTGTTCTGTGATGCACTGGTGTGAAAACAACAGCAGTGTTGCAGGAACTAGGACCCCTTCCAAGGCCCGAGAGTGGGCTCTTGTCTAACACTTGGAAATGAACTGCCTGGGGAGATACACAAGCTGACAAAGCAAGATACTTTATTGGGAAAGGGCACCCAGGTGGGGAGCAGGAGAGTAAGTCAACCCAGGAAGACTGCTCTGCCACATGAATCTTGGATTTTATGGTGATGGGATTAATTTCCTGGTTTTCTCTGGATAATCATTCCGACTCATGGTCCTTTCTGGTGGTGCACACATTGTTCAGCCAAGTTGGATTCCAGCAAGGTGATTCTGGGAGGTGGTAGGACATGTAGTGTCTTCTTTTGACCTTTCCCAAATTCTTCCAGTTGGTGGTGGCTTCTTATCTCCTGTCGTAAAATAACTCATGTAAATGGTTACTGTGGTCCCTGGGCAGGGTGGGCAAATTCAGTCACTGTTCTCCCTAACAGTAGGGCCTGGTGCAGAGTAGGCATTCAGCAAATGTTTGATGAGTGAATTTCCCAGAGTTCATGACCCTCTCATTTCCAGTCATGAATATTCAGGGACCCTCAGGGTTGCTGGCGGAGTGTGATTGGTTAAGGGCCTGAGACACTTAAGTGCCCTCCCCTCCGGCAGAGAAGGCAGGAGCATTCTTCAGAAACTTTATCTTGAGCCTTTCAAGTAGAGATAGTCAAAGCTAAGCAGCTCAGTGTCCTCACTGATGTCTATCTATGGATTGAAGCTTTTCAGAATCCCAATGGAGCATCCAAGTTAAGGAATGGAGGGTGATATCTTGCAATGGCAGATTTCTTGGGAGTGTTCAGGAACTTTCTACATACAACAGGAAAAGGATTGCATCAAACAGCCAACTCTCACCCTGCACCATGAGAAAAGATGTTACTCAGCTAACCCACCCACATCACCACACAGCCACCTTCTTCCAAGCCACTCAGTCCAGTAACCTCTGAAGGGGAACAGATTGTTCTAACATGGACCCACACTCATCTTTTGCCTGGATAACTGTCACCAGCCTCCAGATAAGGTTACCTGCATCTGGTCTTATATCCAGTCATCTTCCAGGCCGTCACTAGACATGTGCTTCCACATCACAAACCTGGTTATGTCAGTCACTTTCTTAATGCCCCCAATGGCTCCACATTGTCTTCAAAGTAGGATGCAGATTTCTCAACTTGCTGTGCCAAGCTCTTCAAATTCTGGTTTCCATTAGACCTGAAATGCAGCCAATACTCACCCAAAACACCATGCCAGCTGTAAAATGTTGAAATACTTCTGCTCCTCCAATGGCTGCTCACCATCCACTAACCAACATCCAGCCCATATGTCTCCTGGCCAGAGCCCTGGTGGGAGAGACGCCACCTCTGTCAAAGGTGGCATTTGTTACTGGCCCCCCAGTGGACATACCCTGCACTGAGGCCCCTGACATGGGCCCGCGCTCCTGATGATGCCCTTGCTGAACCCCTTGAGGAACCATAGCTTCTACAGTATATACCACACTGGTTATTAAATGCAGTATTGTGAATGTTACTCCCGCGTCAGTCAACTTTACTAGGCTTATCATTCAGCATTCCCTTTTTCATTTGTTGAATGAATTAAAGAACATCTGAATAAATAAAGGAATGAATGGTATATAATCTAACTCCTGTTATCTTCTTAGCCTCATCATGAAGGAAGGAGGTCCAGGGCAGCATGTCGATTGACAAATAAGGTACCATTCATGGTGACCACCAAGTTCTCACTCAGGGCCAGAGATGGCCACTTGGGAAGGGTCTTTCATTGATGGATTATACCCTGGCTAAGTTCTCCACCATTCAAGTTCAGAATGTAGACCTTTACAATGCATCGAAAATCATCAGTCTTTCAGGGCAAACTCACATGATCCAGGCTGAAAAGACACTGGTGCAAAGTGAGAATGCCAACCGAACTGTTTGTAAAGATGCTGTCTCTTCTCCATGTGTTACAGTTGCAAGAGACAGGAATCCTAATTCAAAATGACTTAAGCACAGGAGAAATTTATTGGCTCTCAAAGCTGAAAGTTTCAGGGGCTGAATTCAGCTTCAGGCACAGCTGGATTCAGAGCTCAAATGGTACCACTGGTAAGCATTTTTTTCCTTTTCTGAGTTCTGTCTCCTACCAGGTCGACTTCCATCTTAGACTCCACATGGTGAAAAGAAGGCTTCCTGCCCTCCAGAATCCTATCCTCAGCTTCAGGTCTAGCTGGCAAGAGTGAAAGGTTCTCTTCTGGAAGCCCCAGAAGGCATTTCATTGCATCATTTGGGTTCTAATTGGATCATATAACCATCCCTGAACTCAGCTCAGTGTCCAGGAGAGGAATGTTATGTTCTGACTGCCTGAAGCCTAGATCACCTCGAGACCCAGGGACTCTGGCCACCAATAGTTGATGCCTCATCTAAAGTAGAAGGGTTGAGAGTAGACAAGAGGGAGGGCAATAGGATAGGGTACCACGATGCTAGGCAGCAAACCCAACCGATGCCCATGTGCCAGGACACTCCTTTACAGCACTGAGGACACCAAAACATTCTTTTTTACTGGAGTATAATTGCATTACAATGTGTTCATTTCTACTATACAACAAAGTGAATCAGCTGTATGTGTACATTTATCTCCTCCCTCTTGAGCCTCCCTCCCACCTCCCACGCCATCCTCCCCTCAGGTCATCACAGAGTACGAGTTGAGCTGCCTGTGCTGTAGAGCAGCTTCCCACCAGCTATCGATTTTACACATGGTAGTGTGTATATTTCAATGCTACGCTTTCACTTCGTACCCCCCCAACCCCGTTGAGGACACCAAAACATTCTTCAGAGGCTTACTTAGTGTGTCCAAATGAGGCAAGAGGAACAGTAGGGAGCAAGAAGGCTTCCACTAAGATCTAGGAATTGTCCTCACCCCAAAGCAGAAGAGCTGTGTCTAGGGCAGAGCTGGGGATAGACGAGCAACCCTCCTTCTTGGACCCTGGTTTCTGTGCTGGACCCCACTCCTTCTGCTGGAACATTCTGCCTTTGTTCAGAGGGATTAACATCACTGAATCTGTGGCAGAGCTAGAGGTGAGTCACTCTGCCCAGCCTTGCCCAGCCTACGCAGGTTGTCTTGACTTTGACTCATCCACATCAATTTATAAATAAAGTGCATCTCCATGGTTCCTCCTACTTTTCTTAGGGCCATTCTGCCTCAACTCTGTTGAGCAACCTAATGAAACAGGGCAGGGAAGAGACTTCCAAGCTTATGTTTACAGATGGTGTCCTGAAAGAAAAGAGACAGAAAACTATCTGCCCAGGCTCACATCTTGCTAGATGGAAGCAAGCTCCATGCACCTGTGATGAACCCCGGCTCAGTGCTTTTCACATACGTGGAGCTGCCTATTGAGGTCCTTGTATGAGTAACAGACCTCTCTCCAACTCACCACTGAAATGTACTAGAAGACTACCCTTTATGGTGGAAATAAAGAGCCCCTAATCTTAGCCACTCCCAGGCAATTTCCTACTACTTTCTCCTATCCTTGGCCCCTGAGCCATCCTCATAGGCACTGCCACTGTGGGACAATTCCTCTTGGCTCTGGGGTGAGGGAGGACCTGCAAGCAATTTGTCCCTGAAAACTGCCGTGTATCCTATCTGATGCTGTTGGTGCTCAGATAAGACAAGATGAATGGCAAACAACATTTCGAATGACAGGTGTCATTTGTTAATGTGCTCTAGATCAATGGCTTCCAAAATTAAAACATTCTGTATCTGTCACAGGTCCCTACCAGGCCCTCTGGAGGCTGGAGGTGCCAGCTACAGATTGGTGTGAAGGTGGGGGCCATGGAGAAGGGGAGACTGTCAGCCTTAGCAAGGTGGCATTTCCCACCAGAGCTACAAGCAAGTCTCTATCCAACCTTGGAGGCTCCAGAGAGTCTCCAAGTAAGTCAGGCTGTGGGGAGTGGGAAGTTTACACTGGTATTCTGTAGCTGGAGAGGGATGGAACACAGTCTCCAAGTTTCTCAGAAAATCCCGGGCATGCACAGAGGCCAGGAACCTCCGTATTTGCCTCTCACCTAGAGGAAACCAGCCCCACAAAAGGGAGAGCCGTCTGCTCTTTTCTGGCTTCCTTGGGGACCCATGGGCATTGTAGAGGCCTGGGCGTCCTGGCCCATGTCCCAGCCCACATGAGTTCACCTGTGGTTGTGAAGATCGTTCTCAACACCCCATCCTCTGAGCACCCAGTCTCTCTTATCTGCCTGCTGGTTTCCCTGAGGGGCCAAGAGCAACTGCAAAGTGCTGGGAAGTTAATGCCCAAGGCTGGGGGAGGCAGTGGGTGGGTAAGTCCTCCAGCCTCCCCATCCTCCACTGGCACAATTCTGAGGCAAAAGCCCTGTGGGTTTCAGAAGTCCCCAGGGACTAATGCTGGCAACCCATGAGGGTGACTTGTTAGTTAACATCCACTTCAGTGGCTTTTTGTCTTCCAGAGCTAACTGGCTTCACTTCCTCCTCTGCTCCTGATGAACCTCCTTCTAAAATAAATACCCATGTCCTTGTCTTCCAGAAATGTTCCTCTCTGCATATACTCTGTACCATCCTTCCGTCCCCTGAGCCTGCCATAAGATCACAGGGTTTTGTGAGCAGAGGCCATAAGGAGGTCTACACTTGGCTTTAGGCTTCATCCTGATTGGCCACAAATCACAGAGTATTGCTATCCCCCATCCCTGCCCTCGGGGCTTCCCAGAGGCTCAGTTGGTAAGGAATCTGCCTGCATTGCAGGAGATGCAGGAGACAGGGGTTCCGTCCCTGGGTTGGGAAGATCCCCTGGAGGAAGCCATGGCAACCAACTCCTATATTCTCGCCTGGGAAATCCCATGGACAGAGGAACCTGGCGGATCTCAAAGAGTCCAACATGACCGAGTGACTGCGCACACACACATCTCTGCCCTCGCTGTCGCCTTGACTCTGGACTTATCAGTTAGCAACCCAGTCACAAACTGGGAGGTATCCTCTTGATCTCTCTGGACCTGGTAGATTCCCAACATCTGCACAGTCACAAACAAGTGAGTTGGTAGAAAGAATAAGGAGGGTGCTTGTCTTCCAGCTGTGACATTAGCTCTGTGGCCTTGGGGAAAACGCATAACATTTCTGGGCATCAGTTTCCCATCTCTATAATAAGAAAGTATCTCAACCCAGCTCATGGGGTTGTGGCAACAATCAAATGGGAAAATGTATGTGAGGCATTCATACTCAGGCACACTTAGCCGTGTCCAGCTCTTTGCGACCCCACGGACTATGGCCCACCAGGCTCCTCTGTCCATGAAATTTCCCGGGCAAGAATACTGGACAATGTAAAACAAAAACCACTACAATACTGTAAAGTAATTAGCCTCCAACTAATAAAAATAAATGAAAAAAAATAGACGGAAAAAAAAAAAAAAGAATACTGGAGTGGGTAGCTGTTTCCTTCTCCAGGGAATCTTCTTGACCCAGGGATCAAACCCAAATCTCCTGAGTCTCCTGTACTGGCAGGCAGATTCTTTACCACTGAGCCACCTGGGAATCCCTCAAACTTATGTGAAACTCTTTGTAATAGATAACTTTTTCCATGGCTGGTATTCCTTTAATACCCACCAGATTAGCTCTGTTATTTACGGCTGTTGTTTGCTCTGAGTGGTTGGACCTGTGCTCTCCCTGTTATTGAATATGTCAAATGACATATCTAATGCTCTCCACCTGCAATGTGGGAGGCCTTGGTTCGATCCCTGGACTGGGGAGATCCCCTGGAGAAGGAAACAGCTACCTACTCCAGTATCATGGCCTGGAAAATTTCATGGACTGCATAGTCCATGGGGTCACAAAGCATCAGACTCAACTAAGCGACTTTCACTTTCTTTCTTTAATGCTATGGTTACACGTACATCTCATGTCCCTTTCTCAGCAGCAGCTGGCCAAGCTCCCTGAATGGAAAAGTCACAGCTTATCTCTAAGGAGAGTGCAGGGGAGATCCACGCTTCTCTGAGCTCTACCTAATCTGACTGTTGCCAAGAAAGAACACAGGGAATGCAAGATGTACAAGGCATTCCCCAGACAGATGGATCCCATTTCAAAGGTACAAAAGCAGAACACGTTGTGCAATTCTTCCACAAGTCCAGCTCTGAGGCCCAGCTCGTTGCCAAGGAGCCCAGTGTTTCCTCCAGCTTAATTAAGCGTGTTTAAAGGGCCACACGACCTCCTCCATCCATCCACAAAAAGGCCCTCAGCAGAACTCGGTTAATTAATCAGAGGCTGTGTGAGTAGGTGCGCTCCCACTGGTGGAGAAGGACTGACCTGGGCTCAGATCTATGTGATGCTAGCCTTGAATAATCTTGAGAGGTTGGGGAGGGTGATCTGGAACAGGGCCCGTGGGTTCCCAGGGTTGGGCACCAAAGGGATAGACTAACCCTACCCAGTATGACTGAATCCTGTGAACACTCAAAACGGAGGCAGGAAGAGCAAAGGCCTTAATTAACCCCTGTTTGCATATTCGTCCTCGACTGTGAATTGTTTAAACTAAATTCATTCATTGTGGAAAACCCATAGTGACTGTCAGAAAGTGTTAAGAACCCTTAGGCCTGAATTTTTTTTTTTTAATAAAGAAGACTGAAAACCTGTCCTTCCAGACACTCACAAAGGAAGACTCCACTCTAATTCAACCGAGCAGTGACTATACTTAAACACCACCACCACCGCCCCCCTCACCCCATCCCAGGGCAACTATCAGCTCAGCTCTGAAAGGTGGTGACTCCTTAACCATCCTTTCTGCCACAGGCATTATGGTGGCTTTGAAGTTGGCACTCAGGACTCTGGATTAACCCACTCACAAGGAGAACATGGGGAATGGTGGGAGGGTTAGATTTGTGGGGCCAAGGGCCAAGTTTTGAGTTAGTGGTGTTTCCTGTGCCAAGGAGGAAGGAAGGACCAAGAGCAGTGGCTTCAGAAGAAGATAGGAGGAGAGGGAATTGACTTTTATTGAGCACTTCCCATCTGCAACACCTTAGTGATGCCTAAAGGGTTTTTTTACAATTTATATTTTATATTCTAGAAAATTCTACAGGCACAGACTATTGCAAGAGTGGACACTTCATTCCAAATCTGTCTCTGGTGAATGCTGAGTGTCATCTCTCTTCCTCTTCTCTCCCTGTGATCACCTCGGTCTTTTCACCTGCTGCTAGATCCCCAGAGTCCTGGCTTAGTTTCATCTTATCTCCTACTGGGGGGTGGGGGGGAGTGGGGAGGGGAAGAGGCAGCTATTCCTCTTAAGCATAACTTTGCTGTGTTACTACATGACAGTATTTCCACATTGCAGAATTACTACCCCTCATCTCCACAGTAATGAAGGCCTTACTGTAGAAGGTGAGGTGAGCAGGAGAGAGCAGGACCATCCTGTAGCATCACAATCCTGTAGCATCACTGGTTCCCTAGTCCCCTCACCCACATGCTCTCAGCTCTCTCACAACCACCCATCGTAGTTCAACATCATCCACACTGAGGAAACGGGGGCTCATAAATGTTGAGTGAACCTCTAACACAGGGAGTGAGTGTCAATGCCGAGAACCAAGACGGGGCTCTCACAAGGCCCCTGCCCTTTCCCCCCAGCTTCTGCCCTCGTCCTGGCTTGACCAGAGTCTGGAATCCATTACTCTGTGCCTGTGGGGCACAGTGAACTCTGGTTGACTTCTGACATTCCGAGTGGAAGAAGAATTCTGTCAACAAGTAAAGAGAGACCGTGCTGGGGGAGCTTGGACATGAGCGGCACTTAGAGCTAAAGAAGGTTACCTGGGATCAGAGATGGGAGCAGAAACTCAGCAAGCAGCTGGAGAGGGATGGGCAATGGCTGGAGTTCAGGGAGGGCTCTGAGGTTAGTTGAATTGCCTCAGTTCAGTTCAGTTCAGTCGTTCAGTCATGTCCGACTCTGCGACCCCATGAATCGCAGCACTCCAGGCCTCCCGTCCATCACCATCTCCCGGAGTTTACTCAAACTCATGCCCATCAAGTCGGTGATGCCACCCAGCCATCTCATCCTCTGTCGTCCCCTTCTCCTGCTGCCCCCAATCCCTCCCAGCATCAGGGTCTTTTCCAATGAGCCAACTCTTCGCATGAGGTGGCCAAAGCATTGGAGTTTCAGCTTCAGCATCAGTCCTTCCAATGAACACCCAGGACTGATCTCCTTCAGGATGGACTGGTTGGATCGGTGGGCCCTATATCCAATGGCCTGTGTCTTTAGGAGAAAAGAGAAGGTGAAAGAGACACACAGAGAAGAAGGTGGTGTGGCGATAGAGCCAGGGGTTGGAACAACACTATCTGTGAGCCACAGGACACCAAGGATTGTTTACAGTGTCCAGAAGCCAGGAGAGGCCCCCTCAGAACTTCCAAGAGGAGCCAACCCTGCCTACATCTGGGTGGGGAAGATCCCCCGGAGAATGACATGACAACTCATTCCAGTATTCTTGCCTGGAGAATCCCATGGACAGAGAACTACAGTCCACGGGATTGCAAAGAGTTGTACACAACTGAATGGCTAACACTGCCCACATCTTGATTGTAGACTTTTGGCCTCCAGAACTCTGAGAGAATAAATTTCTGTTGTTTTAAGCCAGCCAGGTGGTGGTAATTTGTTACAATAGCCTTAGCAAAATAACACAGGATCAATTCCCGATGAGACTTATGGACAGACAGGGAAATGCCAACAAGCTAGCTGCTATGGGCCAAGGCCAGTCTTGGGTCAGAGATGAGGGGCCAGAGTCTCTCCTCAGGGAACAAATACTGAAGCTAGAAGCTCAGAAAACTTCTTCCTTGGCTTAAGGTTGTGGCTGAGGCTTCAAATGCCCTCTTGGTCCCAGTCAGAGCAGATTCAGGGCCTTGACAGTGAAGAGGTCAAAGACTGCTGCTGGGTAGGGCTGAAGGCTTTCCTGGTGGCTTAGCTGGTAAAGAACCTACCAGGCAATGTAGGAGACTCAAGAGATGTGGATTCAATCCCTGGGTCAGGAAGATCCTCTGGAGAAGGAAGTGACTGAAAGCTCCCTTCCCTCCCAAACCTCCAAGCAAGCCCTCAGTGTCCAACCAGGAGCCACACCTTGTTTTCAAGGTCAGGCCAGGCAAGGGGAGGAAGAGAGAAGAGGGTAGCAGGATGGGGAGCAGTGGACACTCTAGAATCTTTCTCTAGAGTGCAAACACCATGGGCTCAGAGCTGGAGACCCTGCCCAGGGAAGTGGTGCTCAAAGATATCCATTTCAGTCCAGAACAACACAGCAAAGGTATTTCCCCCAGAGAACTTGGACTTGGTTTGGCTGGCTGGCTTTCCCTGCTGTGAGTCACCTCTGAAGAAACTTCTTAATTCTGGACCCCAGACCCAGCCATCCCCTCAATGACAAAACTCCTGGGGAGCAAGAGACCCATCCCTCTAAAGCCAGTCCACTGTCTTTGAATGAGGAAAAGCAAACAAACTGGAGCAGCCTTTACCCAGAGCAAGAGGATGCAGGAGTCAAGAGTTGGGCCGGGGACTTCCCTGGTGGTCCAGTGGCTAAGACTCCATGCTCCCAACTCAGGGCGGCTGGATTCAATCCCTGGTTAGGAAACTAGATCCCATATGCTGTCACTGGAAGATCCTGTGTGCCACAAGTAAGACCCAACTCAGCTAAATAAATAAATGTGCTGTGCTAAGTCACTTCCTGGAGACCCACTCCAGTACTCCTACCTGGAAAATCCCACGGACGGAAGAGTCTGGTAGGCTGCAGTCCATGGGGTCCCGAAGAGTTGGACACAACTGAGCAACTTCACTTTCACTTTTCACTTTCCTGCATTGGAGAAAGAAATGGCAACCCACTCTGGTGTTCTTGCCTGGAGAATCCCAGGGATGGGGGAGCCTGGTGGGCTGCCATCTATGGGGTCACACAGAACTGCGGACATGACTGAAGCGACTTAGCAGCAGCAAGTCACTTCAGTTGTGTCCAACTCTTTGCAACTCTGTGGACTGCAGCCCGCCAGGCTCCTCTGTCCATGAGATTTTTTAGGCAAAAGTACTGGTGTGGGTTGCCATTTCCTACTCCAGGGGATCTTCCCAACCCAGGAATGGAACCCACTAATATTTAAAGAGAGAGAGAGTTGAGCTGGAGCCAAACTGAGCACCGAAATTGATGGAGATCCTTGAGAGTGGATTTTCTGAGTCAGTTCTGACTTTTCTCTGACTCTGGGAGGACATCCTCATGGACCACGAAAGGAAGCAACTGAATCATTTTCCCCCAGGGAGTTGGCTCACTCTGTAGCTTCATTAGAGTTTCAAATGCAAATTTAGGTAGAGCAGCAAAAATATATACATTAGTTACAGAATCACATTAATATGTAGAAAAGGTCTGATGCAAATTGGAAAGCGACATTTAGAAACTCTTTGATAAATGGTTGTGCAGAGCTTAAGATTCCATTTGGGAGGGAGCGGGATGTCAAAGAGGTGACATGTGGGGTTTCCACCAACGGCTCCTGTCTTCCAGTCTTGGCCCACACACGGCTCAGAAATTGCTGTTGGAATGGCATCAACATGCAGGTGTGACTTTGACCGATCAAAATAGCTCATCAGTTCCCCCTGTAAATTATGTTATCCAAAGCCACTCAGGGTAGAGAGAAACAGATCCTCACGTGGCAGTGCTAGAGCGAGTGTGGGATGGTACCTCTTTCCTTCATGGAAACTCAGCAAAATGTGTCAGAAACCTCAAAATTTTTTGTATTTCCTGAGCTGGACTCACACATTTAAGAATAGAGTCTATAGATATGGATAAGGGTTTGCACAGGTCCCCCTACCTCCCCACCCCCTTAATTTAGGTAAAAGAATATTTCATGGGAAGGATCAAATAAAATAAAATTACTTCTATCTTTTAGAGGATTGGTAAATTCATCTCAAAAGTAGTTGGCTACAAGATTTAGAAAATTCTTGGCTTTTTTGGCTATGAAAGCGAGGTCCTTGGGCTAGCCTATTTGTAAGAGACAGAAAAAAAAAAAAGAACTAACTAAATTGTCCAGCATAATTCAAGTAATAGAAATACTACCACGGTCCCTTGGCAACCCAGAAGAAAGGAGTTTGGGGGATGATGAGATAACTAAAAAGAGAGGAAACAGGAGAAGAATTTGGGGAGAGAGAGCAAAGCCAAGAAATCCAGTGGGAGGACCTTGGATGAAATGGAGAGGGGCAGTAAAAAGTCCTAGAGGAAAAAATAATGGTAACTATTATTCCTTTTCCCATGCTGAAGTCTTATTTCACCTAAACCCTTTAATACCAGTCATTATACAATAGACTATGTTAAGGGAAATGAAAATGGGGGGAGCCAGCTCCTAGCTGATGAAATGAACCAAAAACCCTGGAGCAGCTGGCAGGAGTGAAGGAAGGTGCTGAGCAGGAACAAAGAATGGAGATGGGGCAGGAGTTCAGAACCAGAAGCAGCAGGAGAATGTGAGCACTATACTTCACCCCCTTACCCCACCCTCATTGCCTGGGATCCTCAGAAATATTAGCCAGGAAGATACCAGGATGCAGGTGCACCCAAGGAAATGTAGAAGAAACCATGCAAAGTGTCACCAGTGATTATCTCTGGGTGAGGGGTTATGCTTTCTGTTGTGAATTTCTTCTTTGCTCATATATACTTTCAATTTTTTAACACAGGTATTCCTTGTGACATTTTCTTACAAGTAAAACTAAAAAATAATAATAAAAATTTGCCTACAGGACTGCCACGGGCCTTTATGCACTTAGTGCGAGCCAACAAGCATGGCGCCAGATAGTTTTCCTCTTTGGACAAAGGAAAGCACAGAACCTTGGGAGCCCAACTCCCCTCTGAAACCAGCACAGGATATTTAATGGAGGTATTTGCCAGACCAGCTCTATGGCAAACCTTTTTCATTTCAGGCTTTGCCAACAGGGCTTCCAGAACCCCCAGGAACTCTCATCCGAGAAGACAGCCAAAGCAGAGTCATCAAATGGTTCCTCATTACTCTCACATCTTCTAGATCAAGTGTTCAAATGTCTTCAAGAAGATTCATGCATAGAAAATGGCCCCTTGTAGGAAAGGAAGTGGTCATGCCTCCCAGCTAATACCAAGATTCTGTTTTTATTCTTTCAGAAAATTCAGAGGTTTCCAAGTTCCTGCTGTGGCCGCGCTCATCCATACCAGAAGCCTTATTCTATTCTCTGAGCTCTCTCTGGCCTCGTGAATCTTGGCATAGGCTGCTCTCCTATGGTCACGACTCATATTAATTTAAGTCTTTCCAAGACATACTTGCTAATTAAAATGTAAAACAGTTTTTATCCCTTTAATTAAGATACAAGATGGGAAGCATAATTTAATTTGGTCCATTGAAAATATCAGTATTATTAGCTCCATAACTTGCTTCCATTAAGATGACTATGTTCAACAATTTTTTTTGGACTCCCACACTCGCTGGAGCTTTGGCATGTGCACTAACTGGATCCTGAAACTATTACGGGAGTTTGGTGTGACTGTGACCCCACTGGAAGGTGGCCACATGGATGCCAGAGCCACCGAGGACTTCTAGGGATGGGTTCCCCCAGAAGCCGACACTAAGAAGGATTTGAGTACAAGCAATTTGTACAGGAAGTACTTTTAGGGGAGTGAGGGATGAGATAGGGACAGGAAGGGATGCAATTCAGATGAGCAAGTGAGGGGGTCATGGCTGCGGGAAGCCGAGGAAAGCCTCATCAGGGACCCCTGGTCATGTAGAATACACCTCTGGGCTCTCCTACCTGAGGGACAAGGAAGCTGGCTGGCTGTCCACCATTCCCATCCATCACTGGCTGAGGGATGCTCCTAGGGGCGTCAGAACCCTGTCCTTCCAGTCTCCCCCTCGGGCAGGAAGTTGTAGTATTGCAGACAGAAGCATCAGTGTTGAGTACTGAGAGATGAGAGGTGATGGGCAGGGCATGTTACACACCCGCAGTCTTGTGCTCATAATTGCACCAGGCTGGGCAGAAAGAGGCAAGAAGACTTACAGGGAGAGTGTCAACCACTGACATATTAAGTCCTTTCCACAGCCCAAGAGACAAAATCATGGACTGACAGCCCGAGTCCTCAGTTGGAAATCTCTAGAAAAGACTGAAAACAGAAGAGGTGTCAAACTCGGATGTAAAGTCAGAGACATGAAAATACACACAGAAACAGATGTGGGGAAATAGGAAAACCCAGCCGAGGGCCTGGAGTTGGAAATGAGAGGACAGTTCTAAGGTCATTTCAGCTCGTCCAGCCCAAAAGGAACTTTCTCAGTCAGCACTGGAGCTCTGACCAGTAGCCATTCCACGGACAGCCAGCTTTCCTCCAGTTGAAAATAGAGAGGACAGTTATCAATTTGATCCTATATTGACTGGGAGAACAGGCAGATGGAAAATGGGAAGGGAACACGTTATCCAAGACAGAGTCTGGGAAGCACCCAGCAGAGGTGATACTGGAGAGTGAGTCTGCTAAAGGGGAGATCCTAAAGGTGAAACTCTGGGTCTTGAACTGCCTTGAGAAGTATGGGGAATGGGAATGCAGGAAGAGGGCTTCAGGACAGAGGCTGGGGCATTAGAGACCTCCGTGAGGCAGCTGTAAGCAAGTGAGCCAGGTAAAGATGAGCTGGATTGGAGCCCAGAGTGGAGGGTGTGGGACAAGATGCATGGTGTTGGGCCTCCTCCGTCAGAGGGGTAGGGTGGTAGACAGAAAGAGCCTCGCATTGGGAGCCAGACCTCCCGGGGCTCAAATCCTGGCTCTACCACTCACTAGCTGAGTGACCTTGGGCAAGTGGCTTAGCCTCTCTGAATCCCTCCATAGAATTCTGTGAGGGCAACATAAAGAAAATGCACATCATAGCATCTGCCCCATGATTATTGTTGTCCTTCAGTCACCCAGTTGTGTCTGACTCTTCACAACCCCATGGATGTAGCACACCAGATGGTGAAGTTTGCCTAAGTTCATGTCCATTGCATTTGTGATGCCATCCAGCAGTCTCATCCTCTGACACCTTCTCCTTCTGCCCTCAATCTTTCCCAGCATCGGGGACTTTTCCAAAGAGTCATCTCTTCACATCAGATGACTAAAATACTGGAGCTTCAGCTTCAGAATCAGTCCTTCCAATTAGTATTCAGGGTTGATTTCCCTTAAGGTTGACTGGCTCCTTGCTGTCCAAGGGACTCTCAGAAGTCTTCTCCAGCACCACAGTTCAAAGGCATCAATTCTTTGACACTCTGCCTTTTTTATGGTCCAGCTCTCACAAATGTACATGACCACAGACCATATGTACAAGACTATACCCTTGACTATACAGACCTTTGTTGGTAGAGTAATGTGTCTGCTTTTCAACACACTGTCTAGGTTTGTCATGGCTTTCCTGCCAAGAAGCAAATGTCTTCTAATTTCTTGGCTGCAGTGCATTTCATTGATGATGCATTTCACGATCCGCAGTGATTCTGGATCCCAAGAAGAAGAAATCTGTCACTACTTTCAGTTTCCCCCTCTTTTTGTCATGAAATAATGGGGTCAGATGCCACGATCTTAGTTTTTTTTAATATTTAGTTTTAAGCTGGCTCTTTCACTCTCCTTCACCCTCATCAAGAGGCTCTTTAGTTCCTCTTCACTTTCTGCCACTGGAGTGGTATCATCCACATATCTGAGGTTATTGATATTTCTCCTGCCTATCTTGATTCCAGCTTGTAACTCATCCAGCCCAGCATTTCTCATGATGTGCTCAGCATATAGATTAAAAAGGGTGACAGCAGACAGCCCTGTCATACTCCTTTCTTGATCTTGAACCAATCAGTTGTTCTACACAGGGTTCTAACTGCTGCTTCTTGACCCACGTACAGGTTTATCAGGAGACAGGTAAGATGGTCTGGTATTTCCATCTCTTTACAAGCTTTCCACAGTTTATTATGATCCACACAGTCAACGGCTTTGGTGTAGTCAATGAAACAGAGGTAGATGAAACTTGGGGCTCCCTGTGATAGGAGCCCATATAAGTTATACTTTCTGTCCCTCCTTTTTCTTAGACTGTAACATGTACGGCACTCTAGGGACACACACTTTCAGGGAGTCCAATAGGAGTAGCTTCTGACTCTCTGTGTGAGGAGGCAGGGGCAGAAGGGTGTGTCTGGGCCAGAATTAGAGCCTCCTGGTCTACCCCTGTTTCTCTGAATGTTCCCGACCTTAGCAACAACCACAAACTAGCTCTGTAGAGCAACTGTCTTGCCTCTGGCCTTGCCCAGACAGAAGGAAGTAAAAGCCACGCCTCCCGTCACACAGCTGGTTGTCAGGCTAGGCCGCGAGGTGCTCTCAACCACCCTCTCTCCTCCCCACCGCCTGGCCCTGCCCCTGGAGACCCATCCTGGACATTGCCTCCTGTGCAGGAGATGGGGTTGCCTGGGTCTTTTAGGGCTATGCTGGGGGCCAGAGAAGGCGAATATTTGAATCTCACTTGTACTGCTCCTAACTGAAGCTGCTTTTCTTCCCACCCAACAATCCCTCTCAAGGAGTGACAGGTGACACATGTGAAAGGGAGGGAAGCGCACTGACTCAGTCTGAGCAGCACAAGCCAGAAGCTCCATCAGGGACACTTTACTCTCCTGATGGAGAGGCAGGGGGCTGGCTCAGGAGGACTGGCCATAGTGCTGCCCAATGGGTGAGCCTGCGGAAGGGGAAGGGATGAGGGCAGGCTTCCCCTACAAGGTGCTCAGGCCCCCTTCCTGCCCCCCTCTGGATGCCCAGCAGGTAAGAACATCTTAAATCTTAAAGAGGAAGGGCACTAATGCCGTCTTAGGATCAAGCACTGATACCATCTACCCAGCAGGTCCCCTCTTCTCTGGGCCCACAGCTTTTCACACAAATTCCCCCAACCCTTGGAGCCCATAGCTCTGCCTCTAGAGAGCACAGTGAAAAACACTGAAGGGGGGCTTCCCTCCAGACACATTATGGATTTTAAACAATAGGTGGGAAAAGCCTCTAAGGCAGTTAGGAATGGCTCACTCCTTCTCCCATTCTGAAATCACACTGTCTCACCAAGCTGCGCCCCTCTCTGATCACAGAGACGGCAGGGCTCCCCACTCATGGGTCTTGACTTTAAAGTGCATCACCAGGGCCCCATGTATTTCCCCCACGGCTCTCAAATCTGTATCTCCATTCTGTCCTTTATCACCCACTCCAGATCCATTTATCCAGATATTTCCTCCTGAGTGTCCCCCAGACAACTGAAATCTGTTCTCTCCAGTTGCTCTCAAGTCTGATCTTTCCTGTTTGTTCCCATCTCTGTGGATCATGTCATTCAAGCTAGAAACACAGGTGTCATCCTTGTTTCCACCTTCTCTACCCTTCATGTCCAGTCATTCATCCAGCCCAACCAGTTCCACATATATATATATGATATATGAAAAAAGTGAACATATTCATCACTCAGTTGTGCTTGGCTCTTTGTGACCCCATGGACTGTAGCCTACCAGGTTCCTCTGTCCACTGAATTCTTCAGGCAAGAATACTGGAGTGGGTAGCCATTCTCTTCTCCAGAGGATCTTCCCAGCCCAGGGATCGAACCCATGTCTCCAGCATTGCAGCAGATTCTTTACTGTATGAGATATATATAGATATAGATATAGATATATACATTTTCCCATCCCTGCTGCAGTCATTCAATTTCAAGCTTCTCTCAGCATCTGACATTTGGATTCATATCACTGGGTTTTTTTCCACTGGTCTTGCACCAACAGTGCTTCCCAGCTGGCGCTCATGGTAAAGAACTCACCTGCCAATGCAAGAGACATAAAGAGACATTGGTTCGATCCCTGAGTCAGGAAGATCCCCTGGAGGAGGGCATGACAACCCACTCCAGTACTCTTGCCTGGAGAACCCCATGGACAGAGGAGCCTGGCAGGCTACTGTCCATAGGGTCACAAAGAGTTGGACATGCCTGAAGAGACTTAGCACGCACGCTTGCCTCAACATTTAGTCCATCTGCCTAGAACATCCTCTTTTTTGTCTGTCTGGCAAACTCTCCCTCCTCATAACGCTTCCTCCTCTGGGAATCCTTTTATGCTTTGCCCACATAAAGTGAAACCCAACCCCTTCCCCAGTGAGCCCCCAGGCGCTGGCACCCATGCCTCCTTTTGAGCCCTGGCCATGGGGTACTGCCATTGATTTTGGCACATCTTTCTCCCCTGGGGCCCCTTGAAAGCAGGGGCCATGTTTTCTTCATCTCTGGGTCTCAGTGTCTAACTCGCTCTTGGCAAGCAGTCAATGTCTCATAAGTGTTTTATTGATCTAAAGAATCCTGTAATAAGGAGGACAGGGGCCTTTCAAAATCCTCTTTCTCTTTTACCTGAGGGATATAGAAATTGAATTTTGTGTTGATATCTTTCTACTTGCAGACCCAAAATACTTAAACCATACTGAATATTGTAGCAACTGAATCCATGCAGTGCAAGCCCATCCCTTTCTCAGTAGCCAGGAAGTCTTTTGTAAGGAAATTTCCTTGTCTCACAGCCCATTGTGTTGTTTTAATTATTTAGAATTAGGGCTGAACCTCTATTTATCAAGACCTGATATTCCACGTGAAGAGCTGAAACTCAGCTGTTGAGCTATGTTTCATTCTGCTCATCCCACCGTCAGGAAAAATAGATTCCTTCTCTTAGCTCAAGTCTCCACACTCAGGAGGGGAAAGTCTTCTCCTCCACAGCCCAGAGCTACCCACATTCAAATTCTCAGCGTTTGAGAAAAATAGTAACATACAAAAAAGAATAAGAGAAAAATCAGCTAATGTTACCTGAGCTAATACCCTTGGCATTAACTTGGCAACCATGGAAATCATGGAATTCTCTCTCAGTGATGCTCAGAGTCTAAGAAGTCTCTGGATCACTTATTGCTCCCAGGGGAGAATATACCTACGTTGGGTACCATACGTGCTTTGCGTACATGCTTCCTCACTCATTCATTAAGTATTTACCATACACCTGCTGTGTGCCAGCCATTATGCTGTTCTTGTTCACTCAGTCGTGTTCGACTCTTTGTGACCCCATGGACTGCAGCACACCAAGCTTCCCTATCCTTTGCTATCTCCTGGAGTTTGTTCAAACTCATGTTCATTGAGCCAATGATGCTGCTGTGCCAGGCTCCGGACAATTCACAGATGAATAGCAAAACCCCTCTCCATGGTTCAGATTTTGACTCACTCTTTCTGCTACTACAGTTTTCTCTCAGCCTTCTTTACTTTCTGTCCCCTGAGTCTTGGCCAAGAGAGCCTGAATTTTTTTTTTCCATTATTCCTCTGTGATTCCTACAATTTCCCTGAAGCTCAAACTTTGTCAGGGAGAAAAACAAGTTTTCTTTTCTATTTTACATTAGAATTTCCTTTTGTTTTATCACAAAATCAGTCACAACCTCCCCACAGCAAAACAGCTGTCCTTAACTAGATTTCAACCTTTTAAATCTACTTGGGGTGCAATCTCCATACCACATCTATGTGGTCACTCACTAATTTTTCTTTCTTTCATCCCTCCCTCCCTCCTCTTCTTGCTTCTTTTCTTTTTTATTCCTTCCTCTTTTCCTGACTTCCATCTACTCATCCATCCAGCCATCTTTCATCTAATCCTTCCTTCTATCCTTCTATCCATCAATCCAATCTTTCTAGCCATCCATTAAGTTATCCATGTATTGAGTAGATTCTGTGTACCAGAAACTGAACTGGGTACTGGGCCTGCTGAGCTGGATAAACACAGGCCCAGTACTAAAAGAGTTAATAATTTGGTGAGGAAAATGGAAATTTTTGCAAATGTTTATGAAGGATATGAAAAGAACAGTATGAGATTCCAAGGCAGAAGATGATTAATTCTAGGGAGCATAGAAGATGACATCAAAAAGTTGACATTTGAACTGAATTATGAAGTTGATGAAGAGGGAACAAAAAGGCCATCCAGTGGAAATAGCCACTGCAATGACTTTCAGACTTAAAATAACAGGGTGAGAATGGAAAAAATAAGCATCTAGAAACTCAATATTATTGCAGCAAAGGAGGCACATGTGAGAGGAATGTAAAATAAGGTGAAAGGTAAACTAGCCAGATATGGAGGATCCCAAATATCAGATTAGGGTTTTGGAAACCAAAGGTAGTCATTGGAGTCTCTAAACTCAGCAGTTTTGGAAATGGTTCTGGCTGCAGATAGTCAATACGAAGGTGGATAGAGAAGATGCTAGAAGGTCAGTTAGAATGCCAATGTGTGTGCTAAGTCACTTCAGTCCTGTCCAACTCTTTGCAACCCTATGGACCATAGCCCCCCAGGCTCCTTTGTCCCTGGGATTCTCCAGGCAAGAATCCTGGAGTGGGTTGTCACGCCCTCCTCCAGGGGATCTTCCCAACCCAGGGATCGAACACACATCTCCTATGTCTCCTGCATTGGCAGGCAGGTTCTTTATCACCAGCACCACCTGGGAAGCCCCTGGAAGGCCAATACAATGGACCAAATGTGAGGTACAGCCTGGAGTAAAGGCATGAGAGGGTGGAATTAGAGATGATGGAAAAGGGAGGATGTTTCTCTAGATGTTGATAGCAAGACTTCTGTATCCAAGGAGTCAGAATAAATAAATGCTTCTTGTACTGCCACCAAAGAGCTTGGGAAGGCTGCCTGGGGCCCAGCTGTCTGCAGAATGCTCCAAGTACTGCCTGACTACCAGGGGAAGCAAGCCCTCTGCCAGCCTGAAATGAATGACTCTCCCAGGGAAACACACTGGTGTCTGCACCCACAGCCTTATGCTGACCCATGACAGCATCAGGGTCAAGTTAGCGAGGCTGTCCCTCTGGGTTGGAGCTAATGACAAGGCAGAAGTCAGAACATGACCCTCTGTGCCTCCATCTGAGGGGACCTGATTTCTGAATCTTCAGGCTCTGTTAAAAGACAGAGCCAGGGTGTGATAAATCACCTGCTCTGTTTTTCTCAATTTCACACCCTTAGAATTGAGCATCATTTTTTTTTATCAGCAGGCAATTTATATATTTAGTCCATTTGTCTTCTATTGATATTGAAAGTTCTTATTACTCAAATATAAAGGACTGTTCCAGAATGACAAATAGCCAGAGAGAAGGGAAAACTTGAATGCATATCCTGGGGAGAAAAAATAATCAAAAGCACTGCAAATTGGTAATAAAAAGACGGGGATAAAATGTGTCCCATACCAACTGAGCTTATAACAGTGAATTTGAAAAAAAATCTTTTTCTGATGTCATTCTATGTTCTCAATTGCTTTGTGTGGTGAGTTTGTGATTACCATTTATTTGTTTTGGCCACACCATGCGGCTTGTGGGATCTGAGTTCCCCGCCCAGGGATTGAACCTGGGTCCACGGCAGTGAAAGTCTTAACCACTGGACCACCAGGGAATTCTCATGATCACCATTTAGCAGAAGGGGAAACCGAGACACACAGCATTCAGACCACTTGCCCAGAGGCACACAGATCTGTAAAGCCAGGATTTAACCCCTAAGCTGCCTCATCTAGAAGATCCTTCCTGTGCCATCTCATTTGGAGGAACTGAGAGCAGGCAGGAAGGGTCAGAGCCTGAGAAGCCCCCTTGATGGTCCTGTGATCTTGGACAAACCATGTGGCTTCATGAGCATCAGTTTTGCCTCTAAAATAATGAGGTGCCTTGGATTATTCGAGCCCACAGTTGTGTTTCCAAGCCAAGCAAGAGAATGACTGTGAAATGAATAAAGTTTCACAGGCAGCATTTCTACTTTATTTGATTCTGGAATGTCTCTCTACATGTGTCATAAAAATAAAACAGAGCTTTGATTGTGAGTTTCAATTGAGCCCATCACTTCACTGGTCTGGGCTTCAGACTTTCCTCTGACTCAAAATTTTTTGAAACATTTTTGAGGGTCTATTCCATGCTAGGCATATTCTCTCAATAACCCAGTGAGCAGTGGGTGAAATAACTTGCCCAGCTAGTCCTCAACTCAATTGTTATGCCTTTTCATACTAAGATAAGACATTGCCTTTTTTCCAAACACTAATTTCAGGAACACTAATTTCAAATGTTAAGAGATGTTATAGGATCAAGAGTATTCTTTGCACAAAGAAGCTTGGAAAACTTGTTAAGCACATTAAGCAAGGATAAATAAGATTCTTTACAAGGGGATTCCTCAAAGACTTGGATAAACTGATGCTATTAGGACTCTCCAAGAAGGGAAAGAATAATCAGTGTTTCCCAACTTCCTCGACTACAAAATCTTTTTCAAGGAACACCTTGCCAAATGAACGTTCCAGTGACCATACTTTGAGGAGCACCAGACCCTGGCTTAAAAAATCTTTAATAGGCAGAGGTCGAAGATTAATTACAAATGTGCTATACTATGAAAGGTGAGGGCTCCTGCCTGACACAGAGTTGGTGTTCATGAAATGTTAACAGAAAGGGGATCCCATCTGTGCTCATAACGAGCACTGTCTTTGGCAAGCACATGACCAAACAGGTCACATTATCTCCTCTTAGCTGGGGAGGGGACAGAGGTCAAATGACTTATGACATTCTGGGAGTGCATTTTCTGAGAAGACATTCACAGTTTTTAGCCAAATGCCCTTTTTCTTGGCTTGTGACATTTTGAAGATGCATCATTTGGCAAGGGTGGGTCCTCACCCCTCTTCAAAGTACACATACTTGTCAGCAGGAGGTTTATTCAAGGAGTCTTCTGAGAGCTCCTCCTTGTCCAGAATGGCTGCTTGGTGTGTCTCATCCTGAATTTGCAGGAACCCACAGTGTGGGCATTGAGTCAACAGCCTCCTGCAGTATTCCCATGAGCTGATTTTCTTAAAAGTTGAAGGGTGCTGCATTTCTTCCCCAATTAAAGAACCAGAATATCCCAATGATGAGGATCACATTTGTGAACATGGTGAGTTTATTTTGTCATTTTCTCATCCAAAAATAAAAGTAATCTTAAAATGCCAATGAAGTAGCACACACAATTATTACAGAAGGTCTGCTTAAACTTTAAAAGTAATTGACTTGAAAAAGAAAGTATCACTGTCTTTTTAATCTTTTCTGCTTCTACACTTTCAATAACCCTCACTCTTTTTTGCTGTAAAAAAAATCAATTCTCTTTTTTTGGCTGCACCAGGTCTTAGTTGCAGTGTGCAGGCTCTTAGCTGCATCATGTGGCATCTAGTTTCCTGACCAGGGATTGAACCTGGGCCCCCTGCATTGGGAGTGTGGTGTTTTAACCAATGGACCATGAGGGGAGTCCTTGAAACTTTTGAAAAATACAAAACATCGTAAAGAAAAAAGATAAAAAAGTCAGTAATCCCATTCCCCAGGAAAAATAACCAAAACCTTTTTCTATGTACTCCATATGTATTTCTTTCATTTTTATGTATTTATTTCACCATAGAGAAATATATTTATTTATCTTGGTATTCATATATCTATATATCTGTATTCATAGATATATCTATACATATAGATATTATATATAATATCTATATATCTATATTCATAGATACATGTATCACATAAATAATTGATGTATATATATCGTATGTGGGGGAAATACATATACAAAGAATGTTTTTACCAAGTTGGGAATCCGCCATGTACATTTTTAAACCTGTCTTTTTTACTTAGCACTGTTTCATAAGCAGTTTCCAAGGGCTGAAGTTTTCCATTCCAAATTGCCTGAGGAGTTGGCTCATAGACAAACCGATAAATTTACAAGCTGCTGTCAAACATGACTAGTGATGGCCATGGCATTAATATCAGTGGTTCTTCTTGAAAGCAATTAAATTTGGCATTGCTATCGCTACTTAATGTGTTTATATCAGCTCCTGTAATTGTTTTCTAAAGCCATAAATTTCTCAAGTTAATTATAAACAAATTGCTCTACTTAATTAATGGGCATCACTAACAGCATTATCTAATATGCATGTGAATGAACCTTGGGACAGCTTCACAGGAGTTGGATTAATGCTATCAGATGGTGGTCCTGGGAGGAAAGCCAACGGCCCTGAACCCAGGTCTTCAGCGTGTCCAGAAAACTCCAGTCCAGGATCTGCTGGAGCAAGTGTGTCCCAAGGCTATTGCTGCCCAGTCAGGTCTTCAGGGTGTATGTCACCGTGGACCTGCCCAGCTATGCTGCAAGAAGTATGAAGGAGCTAAGATGAGGCTGACTGGGCACCTCTCAGGTTATTAACGACTGTCTCTTTCTTCGGCACTAATTTCTTGTCTTTGTCATTCCATGTGGTCCTCCCTACACCCATCCTGCACTCTAGCTAGTTTGGCAGCATGATGATGAGGCTGGACACTGTGGCCAGGCTCCCAGGGTGCAAATACCAGCTCTTCTAAGTTACTAGATGTGAGAACGTGGGCAAGCCTCCGCGTGGTCATTTGTAAAATAGAGATTACCATTGAACTTACCTTGCAAACTTGTTGTGTGGACTAAATCAATTAGTGTGGGTAAAGGGAACTTCAGTTCAGTTCAGTTCAGTCTCTCAGTCGTGTCCGACTCTGCGACCCATAACAGTGCTAAATAACATTAACTATTAATAGTATTTTTAGGTTTGGTCAACATCCTACTTTATAGATGCTGCTGCTGCTAAGTAGCTTCAGTCGTGTCCAACTGTATGCGACCCCATAGACAGCAGCCCACCAGGCTCCTCCGTCCCTGGGATTCTCCAGGCAAGAATACTGGAGTGGGTTGCCATTTCCTTCTCCAATGCATGAAAGTGGAAAGTGAAAGTGAAGTCGTTCAGTCATGTCCGACCCTTCCCGACCCCATGGACTACAGCTTACCAGCCTCCTCCGTCCATGGGATTTTCCAGGCAAGAGTACTGGAGTGGGTTGCCTTTGCCTTCTCCAACTTCATAGATGAGGTGGCTACAATTCTGTGACCTAGGCCAGTGGGATTCCCAGGTAGGGCTAGAGGTAGAGAACCTACCAATGTAGGAGACGTAAGAGATGCAGGTTCAATCCCTGGGTTGGGAAGATCCCCTGGAGGAAGAAATGGCAACCCTCTCCAGTATTCTTGCCTGGAAAATTCTATGGACAGAGGAGCCTGGCTGGCTGCAGTCCATGGGGTCCAAGACTCACTCAGGCACAACTGAGCTCACACACACACACATGCACACACACACACGGGCCAGTACTACAGTGATGCAAGTGAGGAAGGCACCCAGGGTGTAAATTTAAGGAAGTGCCTCCTCTCAGGGTCACTGCCTCACCAGAGTCCTTGCCGGTGTGATCTATCCACATCTGCTTGGCATGGATTGAGGTCAGGATGACTCTAGAATCCCTGTGCTCTCACTGAGAACCTCTGTTTCCTTAGCTCTTCTTCCCAGCTGTGACCCAGGTGATTAAGGGACTTCTCCAGCCCAACACTGGTTTGATAGTTCTCTCTGCAGAAACTGCCCACTCTCTCCTCTGCTCTTTCTAACAGACACAGTATAGGACAGCAGTGTCAGCAGGGCTGAGGACCCATCAATCTCATCCAGGCTGTATCAAGACCCTAGATCTTTGGTAGACAAAGATGGCGGAACAAGCTCTTTTGGCAGAACAAACTTTGTCCTGAAATAAGAGCCAAGGTGTCCCATGTGTGTGCGTGTTCAGTGTGTGTGACTCTTTGCCACCCCATGAACTGTAGCCTACCAGACTCCTCTGTCTGTGAAATTTTCCAGATAAGAATGTTGGAGGGGGTTGTCATTTCCTCCTGCAGGAGATCTTCCCCACCCAGAGATCGAACCCGGGCCTTTTGTGTCTTGTGCATTGGAGGTCAGGTTCTTTACTACTGAGCCCCCTGGGAAGCCCTAAGGTGTCCCGTGTGTGTGTGTATGTGTGTGTGTGTTAGTCACCTAGCTGTGTCTGACCCTCTGTGACCCCATGGACTATAGCTCTCCAGGCTCCTCTGTCCATGGAATTCTGCAGGCAAGAATACTGGAGTAGGTCACCATTTCCTTCTCCTGGGAATATTTCCAATCCAGGGATTGAACCCAGATCTCCCTCATTGCAGGCAGATTCTTCACCATCTGAGTCACCAGGGAAGTCCAAGGTGTTCCACATCTTTTCTTTAGTCCTGAACCACAAGACACTCTCCAGTCACTCTTTTAATTGTTTGGTAGAGCAGCTTTTTGCAGCCACCGGGAGCCACAGGCTATCCTGGGAGATGAGCCAGGACTGTTAGTATCACTGAAGGTGAAGGGAGGGGGCTACTGGTGGGATTCAGTGGAATTAATGCCTTTCTGGAACCGTGTCTTGGATGGTCAATACCCAGAGCCACAAGTCCAGGAGCAGCTTTCCTCCTTCAGCTGCTATTTTTAAATTTTGTGTCAAGCATGAAGGAAACTGGTCTTTCTTATATTTATTGTATGCACCTTCTTCATAGATACTGTTATCCCCCCTCAACAAATGAATAAACTGAGGCTCACAGAGGATACACTCAAACAAGGGGCAGAGCGAGGATTTGGAGTAAGATCAGCTGTACCCAGTGCCCTGTGCTTGGCCCTGGAGCATGATACTCTGGGTGTATATTTGGGCCTCATTTCAGCTGAAGTGTCTGTGGACCTCAGGTCTAGACCTCTTGCCCCATTCTTCTGGGGGAGAGAGCAAGTATCAGGGACTGAGTGCAGGTACTAATGGTCATGGTCATGCTCTAGACAAAGTTGTTGGGATTCAGTTTTCATCCTAGGAGGATGGAAGCCAATGAGTCAAGATGTCAGGGTCAAAAATAGGAAGCAGGTCCTTGAATGGGGAGAGTCTAGGAAATAAAATCATCATGGCCAATCCCCAAGAAGCAGCTTCCCCCCAACAGCCTCCTACAGGGGACAAGGCTGCTCTGATTCCTGACTTTCCCTAACAGAATGATCTCAGACCCTATTGGTGTCTTCCCTGAGGATGCAGAATGAAGTTTAACAGGGGAGGAAATGACTTCAATATGGATAACATGTATAGTGAAGTTTATGTAAGTGTATATGCATAATATATATGTAAATATACATATAGAGAATAGACATTTGATTTATTCATTGTTCCATTCATTCATATTTATTTTTCCATACCTGAATTTTATTCACTTATATTTTTACCTATTCAATCACTCATTCATTCATTCTTTCACTTGCTTATCAATCCATCTAGCTATTTGTTTGACAGACTTTTCCTGAACCTCTACTATGTGTTAAGTACCATATCATGTTAGGAATATAGAATTCTATAAGACAAAATCCTTCTTCTTAAAGAACTGTTTAAAGGATTAGACGGCCATTTATATACATAATTGCATTGCAATGTTTTAGGTTCATTGTATATGTATGATATGATATATTTGGGGAGTTCAAAATTGATTATCCTTGCCTAAAAGTGAGGGGGAATCTTGCCAGGACAAAGAATATTTGACTAAGAGTTCATCAATCAAAGAAGGTTGGGGCAGAGCGTGGGTAAAGAAAAGAGACAGCCCTAAATTCAACCTTGTGAAAGTGAGCCTACAGCTCCCATAATTCCTAATTCCCTCTCATCTCAGAGGCTCATGATTCCTGTGCCCTATGGGCAGAAGAGAAGACAAAACATTCTTCACTTAGCTGCCCTCTTCTACCTGCCACCAGAAGATGGAGGGGATCATTTTCACTCTTTCAGGAAATCCTGTTGATAATGATCAGGGTTCTCGGCCTTCCCCAATCAATAGACATTGACTAGAGGCCAGACAAGAAATTCAGGCAAGGCTTTATTGGGGCTCCTGTGCCAGCTGCAGGAGGGATGGGGAATAACAGGCTCCTTTGCTTGCTCCCCAAGCAGGGGAGTGCAAGTAGTTCCTTATATGGGGTGAGGGTGGGGATGTGCCCAGGGATCAGGCTGGAGAGGTGGCTTAGGTGGTTTGCCCACCCCTCTGTTGGTGGTGCATGCAGGGGCCATCACAGTACCCTGCTTTTGCTGCTGACACCCAGTTTTTCGCTCTTGTTGTTGCTTAGTTGCTCAGTCCTGTCTGACTCTTCTCTACCCCTTGGTCTGCAGCATGCCAGGCTTCCCTGGCCTTCACTACCTCCTGGAGTTTTGTCAAACTCATGTCCATAGAGTCAATGATGCCACCAACTGTCTCATCCTCTGTCACACCCTTCTTCTCCTGCCCTCAATCTTTCCCAGCGTCAGGGTCTTTTCTAATGAGTCAGCTCTCTGAATTAGGTAGCCAAATTATTAACGCTTTAGCTTCAACATCAGTCTTTCCAATGAACATTCAGGTTTGATTTCCTTTAAGATCGAGTGGTTTGATCTCCTTGCTGTCCAAGGAACTCTCAAGAGTCTTCTCCAGCACCATTCGAAAACATCCATTCTTCAGCACTCAGCCTTCTTTATGGTCCAACTCTCACATCCATATGTGACTACTGGAAAAATCATAGCTTTGACTATACGGATCTTTGTCAACAAAGTGATGTCTCTGCTTTTTAATACACTGTCTAGTTTTGTCATAGCTTTTCTTCCAAGGAGCAAGCGTCTTTTAATTTCATGGCTGCAGTCACCATCTGCAGTGATTTTGGAGCCCAAGAAAATAAAGCCTGTCATTGTTTCCATTGTTCCCCCATCTATTTGCCATGAAGTGATGGAACTGGATGCCACGATCCTAGTTTTTTGAATGGTGAATTTTAAACCAGCTTTTTCACCTTCCTCTTTCACCTTCATCAAGAGGCTCTTTAGTTCCTCTTTACTTTTTTGCCATAAAGGTTGCGTCATCTGCATATCTGAGGTTATTTACATTTCTCCTGGCAATCTTAATTTGGCAGTAGGGTTTTTTCATCTTTGTGTTATCTTTTGGTCCAGAATTTGCCCCAACTTTGCATGTACACAATTTTTAGTCCCATATGGTTTCTTTGTATTTTGTAGCTTGAGGAGAGGTGTGTCCAGATTCAGGCACTGCAGCACAGGATTCAGGGCCCAGGCCTGTCTCATTGTGAGGTGAGAAGTATTGGACCCTTGAGTACCTCCAGAGTGTGGCCTCCTGAATTAGATTCCAGTCTGGAAGCTCTGTCACCCTCTAGTGTCTCTGGTCATCCTCAGCTCCCACAGGCATAAACCACCAGAATGGGATGAGAGATTCATTCCAAACACTAAAAAAAGCATATTTGTTTGTAGGGAGTGAACACTGTTTACCACTTCGATGTGGAAATTTCCCAGCTTCTTTCTAAGGGACCCATAGGACTTATTCTCAGTTTATGTAGTATCTTTCCTCCAAATAGCTTGATAAATTTTTAATCAAAATTGCACTTTTGGAACTGAAAACTACTTGATTTCTACCAGACTGTCACATTTGAAAGGAATTTTATGAAACCCAAATGGGATTTTTTTAATGCTTATATTTCTTTCTTCTTCAAGTGGGTTTCTGACCAAGGTTTTCAGATTTCTCTCCTTTTTTTTTAAAAAGGACTTTTTATATACTATGTCAAATCTGGAAATGTGACATTCACTAAGTGACATTCTATTTTAATTCACTTTGACAAAATAATGAACTCTATTTGTAGGAGCAATAGGAGCCTCATCTGACAAGGAGATGTATGTCTCTAGAGTTCAGCTATAAACGAAAAAGAAAAAAAAACCTATTTCCTTTTCTTCCCCCAATAAAATGACAAGTTTGAAATTTTTAGAGAAACCTTTTTGGAAACGATGGAAAATGTCTATGAATTTCTAGGAAGCCCCCCTCCATAACCACACATCCCGCCATCATTGGTCCCCATTTGGGTTCTGATTTGGGCCAGCGCACGCCATTGTCCTGCAGATCTGGACTGCTCAGCCCTATGGGCCACACCCAGTGCCTGGGGATAGCAAAGTCTCTTGACCACGGGATAAGCTCAGCATCCGGGTCTCTTTCCTCCTGTGACACACAGGGAACTGGCGCAGATCGGAATCCACAGGGGGCTGAGATCAGCAACCCAAGGCAGGACCCCTAGACACACATCCAGCTCATAACCCAAATCAGGGCTCCCAGGGGAGAAGAAACACAGACACCTTCACAGCCTCTCAGTTTTGAACTGGATGTTTAAACGCATCTCTTCTGTTACTTTAAAAAAATTTTTAATTTTTTTATTTTTTCTTATTTTAAAAAATAATAACCTGAAGTGAGGGGAGGGGGAGGCTAGCTTTGAAGCTGAGCCTGGGAGACTTGTGTTACCAGGGAAGGCCACCCAGATGTCCTGGAGAAATGAGGTTGGGGACTTTAGTCCTAATGGTCTAGCCCTTGGACTCCTGCAAAAGAGGGGCACATAGGCCGTCCAGCCCCACGGGGAGGGAGCAGGGACTCACTTCCAGGCTGAAACTGATGGCAAGTGCTCTGGAGGCTGGTGATAACAAGAAGAGATGCATTTTATTTTTTATTTGAAAAAAATATGTTTAAAACAATAAAATAAAATCTCGCATAAAAAGTTTAAAAGTATAAACTTTTCAAATTATTAAATTTGGAAATGAAGCTCCTTCTTCTATCCTGACACCAATCAATCCCCACTGTGCCATGATAACGTTGTCTACCCTTCTGTCTACAGAAAAAAGATATAGATATCTTTAAATTTTATTTACAAACTAGAACATGTCATATGTATTAGTCCACACGACTATTTTTTCCTTAGCAACATAAATTTTCATGTCAATATATGGAAAATTAAAGTTGTTTTTTCTATCAATATTATTATTATTATAGTCATGTGCTTTCTGATCCTATTCTTAGGGAGTATGTTTTAAGTTCTCTGAGAAATGGTTGTAAAACAGAAGGGGGTATGGAGTCTGTGGTGTCAAGGACCATGTCATTATTAATCAAACCTCTAACGACCACTTCAGGCTCTCCTGGTTTTGGCCAAACAAGATTAGCGCAGCATGGGAGTATTATTATTTGATATTCCATTTGTTTTAGAGTCCAGTTAAAGACACCATAGCAGGTATTCTTTTAAAATAAGGACACCAATATGGAAACAGCCTAAGTGTCCTTCAGCAGATGACTAGACAAAGAAGTGGTGTGCATAAACATGATGGAATACTACTCAGACATAACAAAGAAAAAAGTGTCGCCATTTGCAACAACATGGTTGGAGTTGGGGAATATGATACTTACTGAAATGTCAAACACGGAAAGACAAATACTGTATCCCACATCACTTACACGTGGAATCTAAAAACAACAACAACAACAACAAACTAATGACTATAACAAAAAAGAAACAGACTCACAGATATAGAGAACAAACTAGTGGTTAGCAGTGTGAAGAGGGAAAGGAGGAGGGAAAAGATAGGAGTGGGGATTGAGACACAAACTATTATATATAGTAGAAGCTACAAGGATATATTGTACAACACAGGGAATATAGCCAATATTTTACAGTAATAGAAAGTGAAGTATAACCTTTAAAAAATTGTGAATCTTTATGTTATATACCTGAAACTAAAATAATATTGTAAATCAACTATACCTTAAATTAAAAAAAAGAAATAAAAAAATAATACCAGTATCCTAGGTACCCTGGTGGGCTTTCTGAAGGTCCTTTCATATGTCTGGGGATGAGAGAAGTAGTAAGATTGGTTTGTTAGCTTCCTGAATAGAGCTGTTTTTTTGTTGTCCTTAAACACACTCTATTACAGTCATTTTTCAGCAAGTCAAATTAATATAAACCATATTTCAAATCACTAAAATATAATTCTCTCCTTGAGTGTTTAAAGGATTTTCAAATTTTTTATTATGAAATATTGTAATCATACATAATAATACATGGCAAACAATAATGTAAATACTCCTGAACCTAGTACTCAATTTAAGAAATAAAATATTGGGTTCCCTGGTGCTTCAGTGGTAAAGAATCCACCTGCCAAGGCAAACATGGGTTTAATCCCTGGTCGGGGAAGATCCCACGTGCCAAGGGGCAAGTGCGCTCATGTGCCACAACTACTGAGCCTGTGCTCTAGAGCCTGGGAGCAGCAACTACTGAGCCCACGTATATAACTACCGAAGCCCACTGGTTCTGAGCAAGTGCTCCACAAAAAGAGAAGCCTCCACAATGAGAAGCCCATGTACTGCAACTAGAGAGTAGCCCCTGCTCGATGCAACTAAATCATGTGCAAAGCAACGAAGTCCCAGCACAGACAAAAATAAATACATACATAAACAAAATTATTTTTAAAAAAGAAATAAATATTACCTGTACCATTAAAGCTTTCCTTCCCCAGTTGCATTTTCCTGCACCCCACACACTTCCTGTATCCAGGGATAACCATTATGTTAAGTGCTGTGTTATCATTCCCTGGTTTTTTTAGAACCATCATTTCTCCTCTGGACATCAAAATTACTGTGGAGATTTTTTAAAACCTCTGCATTGTTTGATTCTGTTTTGGACTTTTCCTCTCTCCTTTTGGAAACCATATAGAGAGACAAGGAGAACTGAGGGGAGGGGTTGAGAAAAGAAAAACACAAGCACTGATTTAAATAAAATGAGAAAACCCACAAACCCCCCAGTTACATGTAAATAATCCCCAAAACAGGTGTGGCCAGCTGAGTCCTGTGGGAATCCTCATAAGACACAGTGATGGGAGAAGCCAGAAGGAACAAGAACTGAGTGTGCAGACCTCAGACCATCAACAAAAATTCCATCCCCAGAAGGAGAGGATAACTACCCTAGGGGGGAACTGCTGTGAGTGAGGCTAAGAAGGACCAGAGATCGTGTCCAAGAGGACCCAGGAATGGCACAGCTCAGAAGGCATGAAAAATACACTTTTGATCGCAAGGGCCAATAAAGAAACAGAGAAAAACAAAGATGGCTCTAGAAGCCCATCTGAGCAGTTTAGGGGCAGAGTGGGTATGGCTACATGGGAGTGCCGTATTTAAAGGAAATGGCCCAGCACCTTAGTAATACAACAGGAAGCCCTTGAGTTGCAAAGTCTGGAGATTTTCCCCGTCTTTTCTCATCTCATCTCACAACCACCTCCAATAGATGAACAAAGGAACTACCTGCGGCTAGCTGGTCCAGAAATTCATCTAATATAATGAGCTAACAAGTATTGAATAGGCACAGGACCCACCCAAACACTCACAAAGATATTATACTTTCAAATCCCAGAAAAACTTTCCTACAGATGAAGAAAACTCACTATCTAAATATTATAACCAAATGTTCCAGCATACTGTTTTAAAACTTGATGCCGGCAGTGATTTTTAAAAAATCAGATATACAAGAATTCAGGAAAGAAGTGAGAAGTAGAAAAATTATAAAATTAAATAGGAAGACCCTCCCTCCAAAACATAAACTTTTCAGAAAAGAAGAAATTAGAAGGAAGACAAGAAAGAAAAGACTGCAGATAACACAGAAGATGCCTGCAAATGACAAAGAAGATACACCAAAAATCCAACGTATGCATAAGTCATGTCTCCAAAGAGGAAAACCAAACTATGAGACAATAAAAATCAACAACAAATAATTAAAATGATATTTAAGAACATTATCCTAAAGTAAAAGAAGACTTGAATTTACATATTGAAAAGACAAATCATGTGCAAGGAAAAACTGACTCCAAGTGATCATAAGTGAGATGTATCCTAATGCAATTATTAGATTTTAAAGATAAAGGATTCTTTCAGCAGCCAAGCACAGTGATTAAATTACTTGTAAAGGAAATAAACCAAACTGCCTCAAACTTCCTCACAATAGTGAAACCATTCTTTTTTTATTTTTTTTTTAATTGGAGGATAATAGCTTTACAATGCTGTGAAACGAGGTTTCTGCTGTACAATGAAGTGAATCAGCTATAAGTATACATGTATCCTCTCCCTCTGGAACCTTCCTCCCATCAAATCCCATCCTACTCCTCTAGGTCATCACAGAGCTCCAAGCTGAGCTCCCTACGTTATACAGCTTCCCAACTAGCCATCTGTTTTATACATGGTATGTACATATGTCAATGCTACTCTCTCAAAGCAGTTATAAGATAATGAAGGAAAAGAATTTAAAAACAAAGTTCTTATATCTAGACAAACTTTCAAGCCTAATGGTTTTAACATGAAAGAACTCTGGGAATACTGTTCTCAGGAGCCTTTCTTGAGGAAAATAATAATAGCATGTGATATTAAATTTTATGTGTCAACTTGACTGGGCCACAGGCTGCCCAGATATATAATCAAACATTATTCTAGGTGTGTCTGTGAAAGGTTTTTGGATGAGATTAACATCTGAATCAGTAAACTGAGTGAAGCAGGTAGCCCTCCCCAAAGTGGGTGGGTCACACCCAGACACTTGAAGACCTGAAAAGAACAGGAAGGCTGCCCTTCCCTCAAGTAAGAGGGAATTCCTCCTGCCTGACTACAGAGCTGTCACACTGGTCTTTTCCTGCCTTTGGACTTGGACTGGAACTGAAACATCGACTCTTCTTGGGTCTCAAGCCTGCTGGCTTTTGAACTGGAGCTATACCATCAGCTCTAGTGGGTCTCCAGCTTGAAAGCAACACATCTAGGGGTTTTTCAGCCACTATAATTGTGTGAGTCATTTCCTTATAATAAATCTCTTTCTGTATATGTATACACACACACACACCCTGTTCATTCTGTTTTTCTGGAGAACGCTGGCTCTAGAGTAGAGAATGAACTGAAGAGATAATTGGAGGAAATCAGGCAAGAAGAATATCACTAAGCATTAAATATATTTAACCTGGCTTCCCAGGTGGTGCTACTGATGAAGAACCCACCTGTCAATGATGGAGATGAGGGTTCAATCCCTGGGTTGGAAGATCCCCTGGAGGAGGGCATGGCAACCCACTTCAGTATTCTTGCCTGGAGAATCCCCATGAACAAAGGACCCTGACTGGCTAAAGTTCATGGGGTCACAGAGTCAAACACAACTGAAGCAACTTATCACACACACTCATGCAGACTCAAATACAAACAAGGGTGGAAATAAAGGCAACATCATAGAACATAAATAGTATACACTCCAACAGTTTAAAACAGAGGGGAAAAGTGGAATGTGGTAGGATGGAAAATACATGAATTTATTCCTTCATTCCTAATAGCCAGGAGTGAGTAGTTAACATTCAGAACAAACAGAAAACAACAGTTCCCAAGTTTGGCAACTGAAGATTAGACTTTGGAAGCTTTAGGATGAACAAAGCTGTAGAATAAAAAACTAGACTTGAGTTTTATTGTCAATTCTGTTATCTAATTTTAAGTAAGTATATTCATTGAACCATGGAGATGTTGATAACTACCTGAAATGATTATTCTTGCTGGATAGTTGCAAAAGGCAGATCTGGGCCAACTCTGACACCCTAGCTGTTTGTGTTAAGGCGTCCTGGCTCCTCTCATTACAGACAAGAACCAAGACTTGGCTGCTTTCCAACTGCGCTAAATTTTGGGTAGATGGGACTTCCCTGGTGGTCCAGTGGTTAAAACTCCACCCTTCCAATGTAGGGGGCATGGGTTTGATCCCTGGTTGGGAAACTAAGATCCCATATGCTGCACAGAGTAGACAATAAATAAGTTAAATAAAAAGATTTTGTGTAGAAGGTGATTCTCAGAATGTAAGGCTCCACCTTTCTCCTTTAGTTCCCTAGTCAGGAGGGTTTGATCCATCAGCTAGAACATCCCAAGACTTGTTCTTATTTCTTCCAGCCAGTTCCTGCCTCATGGCTATATATATATACACACATATATATATGTATATCTTTCTGTCTCATGCTATACACATTTAAAATTATTTTTATTTAAAGATGCTTCTTTAATATTATCATTGTGATTTCTGTTTTTCCCTTTATAGTTTTTAGTTCTTAATCCTTAAATTCCATCTACTTGTACTTTTTTTTTACTTTTTAACTAATGTTTTTTCTTGTTTATCTTAATCTTTCATCTCATTTACTTTTATATTTTAACCTTCTATTTTGTCAGTTTATAGCCTTTTACATTTTCTTTTAAATCTCAACCACTTTATTGATTGCTATTTTTAAGTTTCTAACTGATTTTATTGTGATTTATAGTCTTTTAAAAATGCGTATTGCATTTTTATTGCTGTTTTAATCTCCTTCTAACCTTCTACACTCTCATGATTGATATCATCTTATCCATTTTTCCCTTTTCTTATATGTATGTTATAATCATCATTTCTTTTTACAATGGCTAGTCAGAACTCATTGCCATAGCTGTGGTAGCAAAAGCAAAGCTCACCTGTAAGAAGAGGTTGGGGCCCTTCTTCCTTGTATTTGACCTAAAAGTTACACCCTGTCCCTAGAGGCTCCCTTTCTTATTCAATAGTCTCCAATCCGCCCCGTCCACTCAAAACCCGGAAGACTCATGTTAGCTCTCCCCAGAACGATAATTCTCTTCATACAACCTGACACATTTGATGGAGGCAGTTGTGTGGCAGCCTGCCCTCCCACGCCCTCCTAAACTGTGGGACAGACTCCCTGTTTGCAAATCCTTCATCCCCAAGTCAATGAGACCCTGCGAGGACCAGTTTTTATCTTGTTGTTGTTGCTTACTCGCTAAGTCTTATCCCATCCTTTTGTGACCCCATGGATTGTAGCCCACCATGCTCCTCTGTCCAGTCGATTTCCCAGGCAAGAGTACTGGAGTGGGTTGCCATTTCCTTCTCCAGGGGATATTCCTGACCCAGAGACCAAACACGCGTCTCCTGCTTTGCAGACATATTCTTCATCACTGAGCCACCAGTTTCTATCTAGTCAACTGTTAAACTTTGCTTCCTCTGCCTCAAGGGAGATGTTTTCTCTCGGACTCCCTCCCAGGTAGAATGCTGATTACTTAGATACACTTCTATCCATGTTGTATCCTAGGAAATAAGGTGCTTACTCACCTAGTGCGTGGTCAAACAATAACCCCAAGGAAGAGAGAAAACTCACTGGCAACTCCTGATCTTATGCTAAGCTCCCGCAGGTGTAACTGATCCGTGCCGTGACAACCAGCAATGAGAACAGTCTAGAAAATAATTACAGGACGTATGCATTTGATGATTGAGAGGGCAGAAGCTTAATTTCGACAACCATACAAAGCTAGTTCAATTATTCAAGTCTTGTAGACCCCAGGCCACTTGCTGACTCAGGCCTGGTAATGATCTCTCATTTTATACGGTTGATTAAAACAAAGGCCTCAAGCTAAATAAAACACCTGAACAAAATCTCCTGTGCCCAGAACTACTCAGGGATGGTCTCAGTGGTCTGCTTTTAGATTTAAGTCTGTTATAAATACTCTGGGCATCATTATACAGAGTGAAGTAAGCCAGAAAGATAAAGACCAATACAGTATACTAACGCATATATATGGAATTTAGAAAGATGGTAACGATAACCCTATATGCTAAACAGAAAGAGACACAGATGTACAGAACAGACTTTTGGACTCTGGGAGAAGGCGAGGGTGGGATGTTTAGAGAGAACAGCATCAAAACATGTATATTATCAAGGGTGAAACAGATCACCAGCCCAGGTTGGATGCATGAGACAAGTGCTCGGGGCTGGTGCACTGGGAAGACCCAGAGGGATCGGGTGGAGAGGGAGGTGGGTGGGGGGATCGAGAAGGGGAACACATGTAAATCCATGGCTGATTCATGTCAATGTATGGCAAAAACCACTACAATATTGTAAAGTAATTAGCCTCCAACTAATAAAAATAAATGGAAAAAAAAATACTCTGGGCATGATATTTTACACACAGTAATTTATCAATAAATATTTGCCTGAATCATTAAATGACTTCAAAAGTGGTATCTTCCATTTCTGAGAGCATTTCCTATATACCCACAATTATTCGATATTTCATCTAAATGCATGATGGTTGACTTTTTGTCTTCTGATCCAAAGTTAAACTTGAATTTCTCAGTCCAGTGTTCTATTCTAGAATAGAATATGTTTTAGGCGTGGTTATTCTACTACTGACTATTGTACTATTTCTTATGGGGAAAAATTCTCCTAAGAATGATATAAGATGGTTTGTAGTATTTGACAGTTCTTTGACCTTTGTGGATAAGTGTTACATGGCCTCAATGTGGGCTTCCCAAGTGCCTCCAGTGGTAAAGAACACACCTGCCCATGCAAAAGATATAAGAGATGCAGGTTCAATCTCTGGGTCAGGAAGATCTCCTGGAGGAGGACATGGCAACCCACTCCAGTATCCTTGCCTGGAGAATCCCACGGACAGAGGAGCCTGACAGGCTACAGTCCATAGGGTCACACAGAGTCAAACAGGACCGAGGCAACAGCACACAGCTGTATGGCCTCAGCGTGGTTGCTGCTTGCATTCATCTAGCACAGGGTCTACAAGTTTTTCTTGTAGAAGGCCAGAGAGTAAATAACTTAGGCTGTGAGGCCATACAACCTGTATTACAACTACTCAACTCTGCCACTGTAGAATGAAAACAGTCATAGACAATATATAACAAGCAGGGTGGTGTTCCAGTAAACTCTTATTTATGAACACTGAAATTTGATTTTGTGTAACTTTTGTGGGTTATAAAATACTATTCCTCTGATTCTTTTCAGCCAGTGTAAAACGCAAAAGAACATTCTTAGCTTGTCAGTCAGTTCATTTGCTCAGTTGTGTCCAACTCTTTGCGACCGCATGGACTGCAGCACACCAGTCGTCCCTGTCCATCACCAACTCCCGGAGCTTGTTCAAACTCATGTCCATCATGTCAGTGATGCCATCCAACCATCTTATCCTCTGTGATCCCCTTTTCCTCCCACCTTCAATCTTTCCCAGCATCAGGGTCTTTTCAAATGAGTTGGTTCTTCACATCAGGTGGCCAAAGTATTGGCACTTCAGCATCAGTCCTTCCAATGAATATTCAGGATGGACTGGTTAGATCTCCCTGCAGTCCAAGGGACTCTCAAGAGTCTTCTCCAACACCACAGTTCAAAAGCATCAATTCTTCGGTGCTCAGCTTTCTTTATAGTTCAACTCTCACATCCATACATGACTACTGGAAAAACCATAGCTTGGACTAGATGGACCTTTTTTGGTAAAGTAATGTCTCTGCTTTTTAATATGCTGGCTAAGTTGTCCATAGCTTTTCTTCCAAGGAGCAAGTGTCTTTTAATTTCATGGCTGCAATCACCATCTGCAGTGATTTTGGAGCCAAAGAAAATAAAGTCTCTCACTGTTTTCATTGTTTCCCCATCCATTTGCCATGAAGTGATGGGACTGGATGCCATGATCTTAGTTTTCTGAATGTTGAGCTTTAAGCCACCTTTTTCACTCTTCTCTTTCACTTTCATTAAGAGGCTCTTTAGTTCTTCTTGGCTTTCTGACATAAGGGTGGTGTTATCTGCGTATCTGAGGTTATTGATATTTCTCCCAGAAATCTTGATTCCAGCTTGTGCTTCATCCAGCCCAGCATTTCACATGGTGTACTCTGCATATGAGTTAAATAAGTAGGGTGACAATATACAGCCTTGACGTATTCCTTTTCTGATTTAGAGCCAGTGTGTTGTTCCATGCCCAGTTCTAACTGTTGCTTCCTGACCTGCATACAGATTTCTCAAGAGGCAGGTCAGGTGGTCTGGTATTCCCACGTCTTTAAGAATTTTCCACAGTTTGTTGTGATCCATACAGTCAAAGGCTTTGGCGTAGTCAAAAAATAAAGCAGAAGTAGATGTTTTTCTGGAACTCTCTTGTTTTTTCTATGACCCAGCGGATGTTGGCAATTTGATCTCTGGTTCCTCTGCCTTTTCTAAAGAGTGAACATCAACATTTTAGGGATCAGTGAACTAAAATGGACTGGAATGGGTGAATTTAACTCAGATGACCATTATATCTACTACTGTGGGCAAGAATCCTTTAGAAGAAATGGAGTAGCCATCATAGTCAACAAAAGAGTCTGAAATTCAGTACTTGTATGCAATCTCAAAAACAACAGAATGATCTCTGTTTGTTTCCAAGGCAAACCATATATATATGTATATATATGTATGTGTGTATACTATATGTATACTATATGTATACATATGTATGTATGTATACTATATATCAGAGTAATCCAAGTCTATGCCCCGATCAGTAATGCTGAAGAAGCTGAAGTTGAACAGTTCTATGAAGACCTACAAGACCTTCCAGAATTAACACCCAAAAAAGATGTCCTCTTCATTATAGGGCACTGGCATGCAAAAGCAGGAAGTCAAGAGATACCTGGAGCAACAGGCAAATTTGGCCTTGAATTACAAAACAAAGCAGGTCAAAGGCTAACAGAGTTTTGTGAAGAGAACACACAGGTCATAGCAAACACCCTCTTCCAACAACACAAGACTCTACTCATGGACATCATCAGATGGTCAATACTGAAATCAGATTGATTATGTTCTTTGCAGCCGAAGATGGAGAAGCTATATCCAGTCAGCAAAAACAAGACCAGGAGCTGAGTTTGGCTCAGATCATGAACTCCTGATTGCCAAATTCAGGCTTAAATTGAAGAAAGTAGGGGAAACCACTAGACCATTCAGGTATGACCTAAATCAAATCCCTTACAACTATACAGTGGAAGTGACAAATAGATTCAAGGGATTAGATCTGATAGACAGAGTGCCTGAGGAACTATGGATGGAGGTTTGTGACATTGTACAGAAGGCAGTGATCAAGACCATCCCCAAGAAAAAGAAATGCAAAAAGGTAAAATGGTTGTCTGATGACACCTTATAAATAGCTGAGAAAAGAAGAGAAGCAAAAGGCAAAGGAGAAAAGGAAAGATATACCCATTTGAATGCAGAGTTCCAAAGAATAGCAAGGAGCAATAAGAAAGACTTCCTCAGCGATCAAGGCAAAGAAATAGAGGAAAACAATAGAATGGGAAAGACTAGAGATCTCTTCAAAATTAGAGATACCAAGGGAACAGTTCATGCAGAGATGGGCACAATAAAGGACAGAAACTTGTATGGACCCAACAGAAGCAGAACATATTAAGAAGAGGTGGCAAGAATACACAGAGTTCAGTTCAGTTGCTTAGTCATGTCTGACTCTTTGCGACCCCATGGACTGCAGCACACCAGGCCTCCCTATCCGTCACCAACTCCCGGAGTTTACCCAAACTCATCTCCATTGAGTCAGTGATACCATCCAACCATCTCATCCTCTGTTGTTCCACAGAAGAACTATACAAGAAAGATCTTCATGACCCAGATAACCACAATGGTGTGATCACTCATCTAGAGCCAGACATCCTGGAATGCAAAGTCAAGAGGGCCTTAGGAAGCATCACTCTGAACAAAGCTAGTGGAGGTGATGGAATTCCAGTTGAGCTATTTCAAATCCTAAAAGATGATGCTGTGAAAGTGATACACTCAATATGCCAGCAAATCTGGAAAACTCCACATTGGCCACAGGACTGGAAAAGGTCAGTTTTCATTCCAGTCCCAAAGAAAGGCAATGCCAAGGAATGTTCAAACTACCACACAGTTGCACTCATCTCACATGCTAGCAAAGTAATTCTCAAAATTCTCCAAGCCAGGCTTCAACAGTACATGAACCATGAACTTCTTAGCTTGTAGGCTGCACAAAAACAGGCTACAGACTAGATTTGGCCTGTGGCTGTGGTTAGCCAAAGCCTGATTTTGTTGTTGTTGTTTTAGTTGATAAATTGTGTCCGATTCTTTGTGACCCCTTGGACTCTAGCCTGAAAGGCTCCTCTGTCCATGGGATTTCTCAGGCAAGAATACTGGAGTGGGTTGCCATTTCATTCTCCAGGGGATCTTCCTGATCCAGGGATTGAACCCACATCACCTGCATTAGCAGGTGGGTTCTTTACCACTGAGCCACCAGGGAAGCCCCAAAGCCTGATTTAGGAACTACCTAATAAAAATATCCTTTTGATGAATCAGATGGCATTTCCCAAAGAGATAAAACAGGTATTGGTTCTGGCTTGCCTTCCGTTTAATCAACACCTCAAAGTCTTGCTATTCCTCTTCAGTGAATAGGATATCAGGATATAACCCTTAGTTATTAAAAATTGAAAGGGTGTATATTTCTTTATTCCTAGATATCATAGTCCAATGTCATGAGCCAAGACTGACCTTGATAGATGACTTATCAACTATCTAATTAATGTTGTAAATAAGGACTAGAGATCAAATGCTTCTAAAAACAAAGTCATCATTTTTGCTAGACAGCCTCCAGCATTAAACTGACTTATGGTCAATAACCCTAAAGAAGAAGTTAACTAATTCAGTCACATAGCCATATATTTTGCAAACAATTTAGCTTAGAGACAGCACCAGGAAACTATATTTCTCAAGGTTAAATGTTCCATGGGTGTTTACAGAGATGTTTTATGAACACTATGGGTATTTGGTCCACTTGCTTTAAATTTTTTTCGAGCAGAAATTATTGCTGTTTGTACTCAGATAGAGAACTTTGGGGGTTTTGTTGCCCTTTTGCCTGTGCACTAGAGTGTATCTCAGATGCTTTCTAAGGAGCATCTTGGCCCCTCTTCAGCCTTCCTCTTTGCTTTCTATTCACACACGTGTCCTTGCCAGGTTCCTCACTATTTCCTAAGGGGACACCAATCTCCATCTTGCTAACCAGTTATTAAGGCAGATGTGCCCCATGCTTAAGTCAGCAACACAGCAGGCTCTACACCTGTTGGGTGCCCATAAATGGGTCTACCTGGAAGCCTGCTTGGGCAGCTGGGAGACCCGTGTATGATGGAGAATCATTGAAAAGATAGTCAGCCCGTGAAAGCTTCTCCTTCAACTGAAACTTTCTGGGACTCAGAGTCACCACTGATCTGATGAAAATTACAGTCCCTCTCCCCGGGGGGAAAAGTTGCTCTAAATTTCAGGAGTCTTAGTATAAACATTTGTTCTAAGTACTCTAAAACTCACTCCAAGATGAAGCCACGCAACTGAGACACTTCGCTCCACCAGGTGAAAGTGCTTTACCAGATGTGCTCTGGGATTATCCATCGGCTCCATTCAGAGCCACATCTCTACTTGCTGTGGGGACATTGTTGAGCACACATACCCTGCAAATGAGGCTCTGTGGAAGGGATTTCTCTCCATGGCCTCAATACTATTTCTATACTTCTCTTAAGGAACTGTTTTTGTTTGGTTTATTATGTATTTGTATTTCTACATCTTGTGAATAATGTTACTCAGTGGCTCTTGACCCTGGCCACACTTTAGAATCATAAGAGAGCTTTTCCAACACCAAGATCCCAGACCAGAGCAACAGAATCATGGTCTCTGGGGTGGGGCCTGGGAGTATATTTTAGAAGCTCCCCTGTCCCTTTTATGCAAATCAGGGTTGAGAATACCTGATCTTAATGACTCATCCTCCTTGGCATCTGTGGCTGCTAGCAGAAAATGGACAGGGTCTTATGGCTGCCTTTGGTATCCTCTCCTCTCTCCTGACATCATACTAGCCTTCATCATGAGGACAGGTTTTAAATGTCATTTGTTGACACATTTTCCATTTGTTGACACATTTTAAATATGACTTTCTTGTTCCAATATTTCTTATTTTAGCCTGAAACCAGACAATCTACTTGAGCCAGTTTAAGGCACAAAGAAGAGGAGAAGGGCATTGTAATAGTACAAGGTCATCTCACAGCCCCGGGGGAGAGAGTGCAGTTGGCCCACAGGAGAGACAAGAACCAGAATTGAGAGAATTGTAAGAAACCAAGGCATCCCCGTCTCTCTCCTTTCTCTTCTCCAAATACCCGCTTTCTCCTTTCTTCTATGCGCCTATTTCCTTCAGTCTGTCACTGTAGACTTCCTTTCTTCTCTTCTTGTGAAAATGGGTCTGTACAACTGTCCATTCAGCCAATCAGTGGACAGTGACTACTGTCTCTAAGAATCAGTTTCAAATCTCAGGGGAAAGACTGCAAGTGGCGCAAGCTGGGTCAGTCACCTCCACCTGATCTGTTCACTTGGGGTCAAGGGGGAGGCCTAATGAAACGCAAACATGCCTTCCAGACCCACCACTAAAACTGACAAGGGCAGCTTATGAGAAGGGTCACGGGTGAGGCGAATACTGTAATGTTCATGTAAGCTGCTTAGAGCCTTTCTGGAAAAAGGAAATATGTAAACAAACAAATGGATGGGGATGCACAACCTGAATGACATCCGGATCTGAGCCTTTAGCCTTAGGATCCTTCTAACAAAGGGAAACAATACAAAGCTTTAAACAGAAGGCAAATGGGACCAGCATATGATGAGGAGGCAGAAACAAAGAACATTACAGCAACTCCTGGAATACCCTGGAGTAAGAAATAGCAACCTACTCCAATATTATTGCCTGGGAAACTCCATGGACAGAGGAGTCTGGCAGGCTACAGTCTGGGGTGGCAAAGAGTTGGACACTACTGAGCGTGCACACACACACACGCAGAATATGTTGGCCCCTGCAAAAGTCCCCAGTGAAGCCATTTTTAAATCTCACCTAGATAAAGTGCCTGTATGTGAAATCCATGTCAGACACGATTCTGGAAAACCTTAGTCATTGCCCTTTCATGGGTCTTGGCCTCATTTGCCAGAACTGCTTTAGAAAAATGTTGAAAGTGGAGAACAATAATTCCTTGTTAACAGACATTACTGTTCAGCAGGTTTCAGTTCACACGTCTGATGATGCTCTGCATTGCTGCGCAAATTTTGACAAATTTCAGAGTCACTGTAGCAGAGTCAGGACTGGACAGGGCCTCATTTGTCAGGCTAACATCAAGCATGGCAAAATGAAGGAGGCAGTAGCAGCTGTAGCAGATGTCCCTCAGGAAATCATTTCTATTATGTAGCAATAATAAAAATAGCTGTCTTTTTACAGAAACAGACTCACAGACTTAGAGATTGAACTTTTGGTTGCCAGGAGGGAAGGATGAGGAGAAGGGTTAGTTAGAAAGTTCGGGATCAACATGTACACACTGCTATATTTAAAATGGATAACCAACAAGGACCTATTGTATAGCATGTGGAACTCTGCTCAATGTTGTATGGCAGCCTGGATGGGAGGGGAGTTTGCGGAGAATGGATACATGTATACGTATGGCTGAGTCTCTTTGCTGTCCACCCGAAACTATCACATTGTTAATCAGCTATACTCCAGAATAAAATAAAAAGTTAAAAATATAAAATAAATTGGAAGAAGAAAAAAATAGAAGTATTTTTAAAATAGTTACTATGTGCCAGGACCTGTGCTAAATTACTTTCATTAATGTAAATGAAAGTAATTATCCCAGTCATGATGTTTTTATGTAAAATGAGATTTTATATACTTTCTGTTGAAGCAAAATATGCTTTGAGCTCAATGAATTTTCACAAACTAAACATACACATGTAACCAGCACTGAAGTCAAGAAACAAAACATGACCAGTACCCCCAAGTCCCTCTTTGTGGTCCCTTCCAGTTACTGCACCTACCTAAGGGGAAACACTGTTCCAGTGTCTAACGGTAAAGATTTGTTTTGTTGGCTTCTGTGCTCTATACAAATGGAATAATAAATGGATATTTATTGGAATCTAGTTTTTTCCACTCAATATTATGTTTTCTGAGTTTCATACATATTGTTGCATGGAATTAGACCGTGTATTTTCACATCTGTATAGACATCCATTATATGACTATCTCAATTTATTTATTCTGGTGGACATTTGGGTAATATCCATAATGCTGCTATGATCATTGTAGTACATATTGTTTGGTGAATGCATGAATGCCTTTCTATTTGGTGTATAACTGGGTCATGAGGTATGCATATGTTCAGCTTTATTAGACACTGACAAACAGTTGATCAAAATAATTGCACCGATTTACACTCCTGCCATCAGTGTAGGAGAATTCCTTTTGCTCCATACCCTCACCCACCTTGATTTGAAACCTTTCATCTTTACCACTTTAGCCATTTTGGTGGGTGTGTGGTAATACAATTGAGGCATTTCCTTGACAATTAATGACATTTAGTACCTCTTCATGTGGTTGGTTTAGGGCTGTTTTTTGTTTTTCTGCTTGTTTGCCGCCCTTCAGATGTTCTCTTGGTGAAGTGTCTATTAAAGCCTTTTGCCAATTTTTTCTATTGGGTTGTCTTTTTCTAATTGATTTGTAGGAGTTCTTTACATGTTCTGGATACTAGTTCTTAATTAGATGTACGTATTGCAAATATCTTTTCTACTCTGTGCATTCATTACCTTTTTACTCTCTTAATGATGTCTTTTAGAAAACCCGAGTTCTTCAGTCTAAATTATCAATATATTTTTCTTTGGTTGGTTAGCAGTTTTGTGACCTTTAAAAAAAAAAAAAACCTTTGCTTATTCAAAGGTCATGAAGACATTATTCTATGCTTTATTCTACAACTTTATTTTTATCATTAACACTTAGAGCTGCTATTCATATGTATTTGATTTTATGCTTGATATGAAGTAGGAATAGAAGCACTATCTTTTACATAAAATCAATTGAGAAATATTTACTAGCAAACTCTTTTCCTATGCATTGCCTTATTAATAAATCAGGTCATTGTATATGTAAGTCTGTTTCTGAGCTTTATTTTATACCATTGATAAGTGTTTCTATCTTTGTGAGAGTTTCATATTGTCTAAATTACAATAAATTAATAGTGGATCCTGTCTGGTAATGCAAGCTATCTGATGTTACTCTTCTTCTAGATTGCCTGGGCTATTCTTTGCCCTTTGCATTTCCATATAAATTTTGGAATCAGTTTATCAATTTAAAAAACTACCAGAATTTTATTGGCATTATACAATCTATACATTAATATGGGGATAATTGACATCTTACAGTACTGCAGTCTTGCAAAACTGCATCTTGCAGTTTTCTAATCCGTAACCACAGTATATACCTTCATTTAATTAGGTCTTCTTTAATTTATCTCAATAGTATTTCAGGGCTCTACTTCTTTCATTGGATTTAACAATAGGAATTTGATGTTATTATAAATGGAATATTTTATTCTAGTTTTTAATTTATTAGTTGCTGATAGAAATATAGTTGATTTTTGTGTATTGACCTTGTGTCTAGCAACTTTCCTGATTATACTTACTAATTCTAGTAGTTTGTGTTTTAGTTTTCTAAAACTGCTGTAACAAACTACCACAAACATGGTGGCTTAAAACAACAGAACTGTTCTCTCATAGTTCCGGGTGTCAGAAGTCCAAAATCAATTTCACTGGCTAAAACCAAGCTGCCAGCAGGGCTATGCTCCCTCCAGAAGCTCTAGGGCAGAGTCTGTTCCTTGCCTCTTGCAGCTTCTGTGGCTCCACATTCCTTGTGCTCATCAACCCCATCTCTGCCTCCATCTTTACACGGACTTCTCTTCTGTCTGCATGTGGACTCTCCCTCTGCCTCTCTCTCATAAGGACACTTATGATGGTGTTTGGGCCCACCCAGATCACCCAGGATAATCTTTCCCTTTCAAGTTCTCAGCTTAATCACATCTGCAAAGATTTTTTGCCCAAATAAGACAAAACAGTTTCCAAGGATTGGAAGCTAATGTCCATTCCAGCATGGACATTTAAAAATCTGTGGAGGAACCCATCTGCTGTGCCTGTTGGTGATGAGTTCATTAGAAGAAGAGATGCCTGGCTTGATGTCTCCAGCCCCCATCCCCAAGATGCACATGATCTCAGTACTGAGAATGGGGTGGGGGTGGGGGGCAGGAAGGCAAAGCTGGAAGCTCTTAGGCCAGAATGAGCACACATGTGCCTTGCATCCTGGGAAGGAGTCCCAGGACACCAGTGAGGATTCACACTGCATGCCTGGAGCACCCCCTCAGCCAACTCCCTGCCTGAAGATCCTTTCCTCCTTCTATATTCCTGATCCTGGCTTGGATTTGTCTTTTCTAGAGCACTCAAGGCACACACTGGGGACAAGCTGAGAAATACAATTGTATAATTTCAGTGGTTCCACCTAGGAGTTATATGCTCTTATATTTGCATTTGAGTTTGCATTGCACAATAAATAGGTAAATAGTAAAAGCATGCTACTAATGGAAAACTTTAACTTTTCTTAGGATAACATTAAATAGCGGATGAAAAACACCATGACAAGTGAGAGAAAGACCACAGAAGAAAGGGAAAACTTTATTTATAACAGCACTTTTTTTTCCTACTTTTTAACCTTGAGGCCCCACATTTTCATTTAGCACTGAGCCTCCCAAATGATGTGGTCGGAGCTGGTTACAGCATGCTTCTTGCTTAAGCCAGTGCCTGTGTAAGCCTAGCAGCTGACCCTGAAACCAACCACCAGAACCCAGTCCCACAATAATGTTACTTTCTGTGAAGGCCCCGTGGTGACTCACAGCTCAAGACTGTATATTTCTCACTTGTCTGAATGCAAAGTCAAAGTGGCTATTTTTACAGAACAAAAACTGAGAGAAAATACAAAATTCAGCCCATCTCTATGCACTGCTGCACCTGAGATACTCCACACACATAATAAATCTGTCTTTGGAAACTTGCTCCTTTGCAATTTTGACACAGATAAATGGCAAGTATTAAATCTTAGGGGAAAAGAACCAGCTGCCGTGGTTGTTGAATTACTGAGACATAAGCCTCCAGGCCTGCTGATGTAAAGTACCAGCCAGAGGCCTCTTGGAAAAGGGCACAGGTAAGCTGGGAGAATGTCAGAGGGGACCTCACGATGTCTCTGTCTCCACTTACCCAGAGAAATATCACTGGATCTAAACTTTGGAAGCCATTGGACCTTGACCAGCAAGAGGACCTTGCTGGGGCAGATACCAAGCCAGTGGTTCAGCACTTAGATTGTTGAACCAAGACAGTGGTTCAGAACTCAGATTGTCAGAACCAAACCAGCGGTTCAGAATTTAGATGGTTGTCACTGGAATGTTTCTTTGACCAGAATGAGTGGGTACCTGATGGAAGAACAAAGATTAGAAACAGACATATTTATTTTTAGAAACAGACATGTTTATTTCTTCACTGTTGAACACAATACTGTTGGTAGGATTCAAGACTGAGAATGGGCATAATTTTAGAATGTCAGAGCCAAACACAGGTATTAAATGATGCATTCCTCCAGTGGTGTTCCTCTGGAGTGGAATTCCTTGAGGAGAAGAGCTTGGTTTCTTCAGCTTTATGTCCGTAGGGCCCCACGCATTGCCCAGCTTGAAGTAGGGGCTCAGGGCACTTTTTTCTTAAATTAAATGCAATCCACCTCCTGCATAGTTTAGGTGGGGAAACCACAGTCCAGAAAGTGTAGGTGCTTTCCCCAAATCACACAGCTACCTAATGGCAAAGCTATGACCAGAACAAAGCCATCCTGACCCTGAGGTGAGCTATTTCTATTTGATCACACTTGGAGAGAAAATTGGTGTCCTTTTCTTTGAAGGTTATGTTTATTCCATATGGATGGGGAAGAATATCAACAATGATCTGCTTCCCAATATGTCAACAGAAGGGAGATCTTGAGGATGGAAATGTGGAGGCTGGGTCCCACCAACACGGTGAAGGCTGGTAGTTGCTCAGACAAGGAAGCACCAGGCCCTCAGCTCAGGGGGACCTGCTCTTGGTCGCACCCAATATTGGAGGTGAGAGTCACTTGCATAAACTCTTCCCAGGTGGCACTAGCGTAAAAAACCTGCCTGCCAATGCAGGAGATGTGAGAGATGTGGGTTAGATCCCTGGATCAGGAAGATTACCTGGAGAAGGGCGTGGCAACCCACTCCAGTATTCTTGCCTGGAGAATCCCATGGACAGAAGAGTCTAGTGGACTACAGGCCATGGGGTCACATAGAGTCAGACTGTACTGGGTGACTAACACTCACTTTCAGGGCTTCCCTGGTGGCACAGTGATTAGAGAATCTGCCAGCAATGCAGGAGACCTGGGTTTGATCCCTGGTAGGGAAGATCCCCTGGAGAAAAGTGTGGCAACCCATTGGAGTATTCGTGCCTGGAGAATCCCATGCACAGAGGAGCATAGTGGATTACAGTCCATAGGGTCACAAAGAGCCAGACTCAACTGAAGCTACTTAGCACGCACGCAACTCTTAGCAGAGGAGGAAGATCAGACATTGTTCTCAGAGCTCTCCCTGGATGAACTCATTTAATCCTCCGAACGAGTCAGTTTGGGGGTGGAGGGAGGGCACTATTCTTAATTCCACCACATGAACACTGAAAACGATTCACCAGCAATAGCTGGAGTCCGTCTTCCAACCCAAGAGTCTGAGGCATCCCTTCCAGCCCTTTGCTCCAGGATCAGAGGAGAGTCCTTAGGAAGGGGTAAGTTCTAACCCTCTCCCATGGCAGCAGAAGCTCAGCGCCAGCCCCTAGGAAGGCGCCTCCTGGGAGCACATGTCTCCTCAGTGCTGTCCCTCCACTTGTCCTTTCCCTGGAGCCACTGCCTGAACCCTTCAGACTTGGAGCTGGGTCCTCACCTCCTCAAACACTCCCCCTCCTGTCAGCCCTCCCAAGGAGAAGTGACAGCGTGGGGTGCCCACAAAGCCCTAGTTCTCTGGGCTTTCCATCTCCCACAGACTGGCTCTGAACTTGGCAAGTCACTTACCAGCTCCAGGCCTCAATCGCTTTGTCTATAAACTGTATCCCAGTGCTGTCTCAGGATGGCTGTAAGGAGCAGCTGAACGATCCCCTGTGAGTTCACGTTGCAAAGTGTTTAGTGTAAACCTGTTCCCATTTATTCACAACTAAGACCAACTACTTGAGAGTATTTAAGAGCAGGACTTGGGAGACAGGCAGAAAGGGCAGGTTACTGAAGTTCTTATTTCAGTTTCCACATCTGCAAAATGGGCATCAAGGTGGTACCTACTCCAAGGATGTCAGAGAGCATATGCAAGATTATGCATGAAAATTAGTAGTAGAGACTTCCCTGGTGTCCCAGTGGTTAAGACTCCACATTTCCAATGCAGGAGATGTGGGTTTGATCCCTGGCTGGAGAGCTAAGGTACCACATGCTGCGTGGTGCAACCAAAAAAAAATAAAAATAAATAAAAAACATTTTAAATAAATAAAATTAATAGTAAAAAGTTTATGTGTCTTTAAATACTTTTTTTTATATATAATATAATTACCGGTTATAGGGCCTGGAAAATGTGTATTAGCTAATGTTAATAGTACTTTTCAACTAAATACAGTTACAAACTATGGGGAAAAAGACAATGCCTGTGAAGTGATTAGTTCTGTTTCTAGCATATGGTTTGTGCTCAATAAATACAACCTGCTAAGGTGTCTTTGTGTTGTCATTGTTCCTGTTACCAGGAACAGATTGACACAGACTACCTATCTTTAGGAGAGCCTATCTTTGACTAAACCCAAACTGACTCATGACATAACAGGTGAGTCTAACACTCAGGTATCTTCTCACAGTTCAAAACAGAAGTGCCAGGTCCCTAAAGATAAGATCTGTAGCCAGAAAGGCCAAGTGAAAAGAAACACTGATGCCCAGGTCCACATCATTGACCTGAGCTGTCTCTTGGGACCTTGCTCCTTAAAGCGTGACCTAAAGACGGTCAGCCTCGGGTGTCCCCAGGGAGCGAGTAAGAAATGCAAGTCCTGCACCAGAACTGCTGGATCGCAAGTTCTCAGGTGGTTTCCAGCCACGGGGGAGTGAGCAGCCCAGCCCTGGGACCCAGCAGGACTCTGTGCTTTTCAGCCTAGCCTGATCCAGGTCACAGGACTGGACTTTATCCCACCGCCCCGAAGCTGGCAGAGCTGATTTTGTGGGTGTGCTCAGACTACAGTCACCAGGGCCCTGCGCTCAGACAGACCCAGTGCTTGGTTTAGTGCTGTGCCATCCATTGCTGTCTTAAAATGTTTAATAGTTTAAACAAGGGAGCCCGACATTTTCATTTAGCACTGAATCCCACAGGGATGCCCAGTACACTGGGACCCTCTGGGGCTGTAGCTTTGCGGCTGGGGTGGCCTTTAGGGTTGTCTCAACTAAGCAAGGCTGCCTCAGGGAGAGCACCCAACCTTAAGAATAGCAGAAAGGAGGCGGAGGGCAGTTTCCAGAGTGGACTTGGCCAAGAGCTCCCAGAAGCTTCCATTCCTGGTGGCTGGAGGATGGAGAGTCCTGGTCCCAAAGAGGGCATCTGGATGGGCACCACCGTATCCAGTAAACCTGCTTCACTAAATGCCTTGACTGTGAGGAATGGAACAAACATCTGCCAGAGGAAGGTTTTTTAGGTGGGACAACAAAACTTTGTGTTACTGATAGGAGTTGGCTGATTCTTCTTCTTAGCCATTGCTTACTCTTCTTTGTTCAGTGGCTACTTCCTTGTCTCTACTTCAATTGCTGGGCTGGAAGTGGGACTTTGAACAGCTTCCCTGGGGTTTTCTGTTGAACTGCTTCATACTTACCACATCATGTGCTTGTCCCCCATCCCCACCTTACTTTCAGCCCTCCTTGGGAGAACCTGGGTTTTGGGGAATGTGGAATTCTAGAAAGAATACAAATTTTTTTGCAGAGTGAGCTTGGGAAGAAGGGGCTGAGATTTTGCCTCCAGAAAAGCTGCCTAGAAGTTCATTCCCTTCACCTGCTGGAGTGGGCCCTGGTGCCATCCTCTAAGTGATTTCCTGGTGACAGTGCAGGGTCCATAAGGGGCAGAAAAGACAAGCCTGCCATTTTGTCATTTCCCAGAAGTGTCACACCAACCCCCTTAGACACAGCTATTATTAAACATTCGCAAAGTAAAATTGCGCCTAGAATTAGAGAGTCACATAAACGTGAGAATGAATGCAGAAAATAAGTGTGTTCTCCTGAAGTCTTCCCTCTCAGTGAATGGCCCCACTCTTCATCTAGTTGAGCAAGTCAGAACCTGAAGCATCTCCCTGAGGCCTCCCTCTCCTGCAGCCCCAGTCACCAAACACTGTCAATTTTCCCTCCTAGAGAACTCTGCACTCCTACTTCCCACCCACCCTGTGTCTTCACGGCCCCCTCCTTCGAGCTGCATCATCCCTCCCTGGGGCCCGCAGTGGCCTCTAAATTTGTCTCCGCACATCCACTCCTGCCCCCTTGCAATCTGTTCTCCACTCTGTAAACAGAATGATCTTTTAAAATTACAATTTTGATCCTGTGTTTCCTGTCCTTAAATTCCTTCTGCATCTTCTAACCTGTTGTTCTCCGGATAAAGAGTAAAATTCGTATTGTGGCCTGCAAGGTCCCCCAAGCCCCTACAAGGCCCTGCCGGGCTTCAGGCCTCCTCTGGCACCTGGCTGTCCTCACTCACAGCACGTGCTCTCCAAGTTAGCCTCACGTGGTGCCTTCCCCAGGCTGGCTATTATCTTGCCACCTCTGCTTACTTAGCATCTGCTACGATTAGTGGTTACATATGCAGGACCTGAAGCCAGACAGTCAGGCTTCAAATCCCCAGATCTAGCACTTAAAAGTAAAAAAAAAAAAATGTGGCTTTGGGCCATTTACAAAAGCTCTGCAAACCCCAATGTCCTCATCTGTAAAATGGAGGCAACAATAGTACCTCTGGCTGCAGGAGTGAAGGAGATGATGCATGTACAGAATTTAGAGCCAAGCATGCCCTGAGTGCTCAAAACTGTCAGTTATCATCATAACCCATTCTGCAAGCCCCAACCTCTGCTCCTTTCTCAGGGAGATCGTTCCTGGTGGGACCTCCCCAGCCCAACCAGTCAGGGGCTGTTCTGTGTCTTCCTAGTTCCCGGTTCCTTAATACTAAGGCACAGAGTAGATTTGTCTGCCTTCTGCTCCAGGCCATGAGCCCCCTTCAGGGCAGAAACGCTTGTTTCCTCACCACTATATCCCCAGAGCCTAGCAAATTTTCTCAAAATGAATGCAAGGCTTCCTTTTCTGGGGCAATCAAAAGGGTGTGGATGTGAGATGAGGTTCAGGCTTTCGATGACCATATATGGAGCTGGAGGATTGGGAGGCAAGAGGCATGTCCTGGGGAGGCCTTTGTGGCTGACATTGAGTGAATGGTCTGCCCAGTCCTGCAAGCGAGCCCCGAGGAGAGGCACTAAATCAGCCCGAGGGTCCCCTAGAACTCCTACAGCTCCAAGTGGTAACTACCCACGTGGCCAGGGGACTGCAGAGTGCAGCCACAGCCTGACTTCCGAGGCTTCACCCTGCAAGGCAGCCCTCCCAACCTACATCAGCTCCTTGGCCCAAAAGACACACCCGTGGGTCCCTCCCAGCCACACAAGGCCTTGTCATTTTGATTTCCATTTCTCCATTACAGGAGAAGGTCCACCCAGTACAGACAGTTCTCTGCATCAGAACCAGAGAAGGGCAGGAGGGACCTAATGAAACTTAAAAGCTTTTGCACTACAAAGGAAACTATAAGTAAGGTGAAAAGACAGCCCTCAGATTGGGAGAAAATAATAGCAAATGAAGAAACAGACAAAGGATTAATCTCAAAAATATACAAGCAACTCCTGCAGCTCAATTCCAGAAAAATAAATGACCCAATCAAAAAATGGGCCAAAGAACTAAACAGACATTTCTCCAAAGAAGACATACAGATGGCTAACAAACACATGAAAAGATGCTCAACATCACTCATTATTAGAGAAATGCAAATCAAAACCACAATGAGGTACCATTACACGCCAGTCAGGATGGCTGCTATCCAAAAGTCTACAAGCAATAAATGCTGGAGAGGGTGTGGAGAAAAGGGAACCCTCTTACACTGTTGGTGGGAATGCAAACTAGTACAGCCGCTATGGAAAACAGTGTGGAGATTTCTTAAAAAACTGGAAATAGAACTGCCATATGACCCAGCAATCCCACTTCTGGGCATACACACTGAGGAAACCATATCTGAAAGAGACGTGCACCCCAATGTTCATCGCAGCACTGTTTATAATAGCCAGGACATGGAAGCAACCTAGATGCCCATCAGCAGATGAATGGATAAGGAAGCTGTGGTACATATACACCATGGAATATTACTCAGCCATTAAAAAGAATTCATTTGAATCAGTTCTAATGAGATGGATGAAACTGGAGCCCATTATACAGAGTGAAGTAAGCCAGAAAGATAAAGATCATTACAGCATACTAACACACATATATGGAATTTAGAAAGATGGTAACGATAACCCTATATGCAAAACAGAAAAAGAGACACAGAAGTACAGAACAGACTTTTGAATTCTGTGGGAGAAGGTGAGGGTGGGATGTTTCAAAAGAACAGCATGTATATTATCTATGGTGAAACAGATCCCCAGCCCAGGTGGGATGCATGAGACAAGTGCTCGGGCCTGGTGCGCTGAGAAGACCCAGAGGAATCGGGTGGAGAGGGAGGTGGGAGGGGGGATAGAGATGGGGAATACGTGTAAATTTATGGCTGATTCATATCACTGTATGACAAAACCCACTGAAATGTTGTGAAGTAATTAGCCTCCAACGAATAAAAAAAAAAACAAGAAAGCATGCAAATGAATTAAAAAAAAAAAATCCTATTTCATGTGTTGGGAGGCCTGCATTCAAGCTCCAGCACTTCTATTACTTCTCTGTGTGACTTTACACCTGCTGGTTTCCTGATTTGTTCTACTCCATTATGAAAGGAAGCACCAAGATGGCTGACTTAGCTCCAGCAAGCATGCTCTATACTCTCTCCCTCTCTGAGAACCTGCCACCAGACTGAAGTCAGTTCTGGGTAACAGGGGTCCCACTCAGCACCCAAAGCTGATGGCCCTAAGGGTGGATGCCCCACCCAGGCCGAGTCTTAGGCCACAAGGACAGAGTCAACCAAATGCTGTTGGGCACCATAACTGCTGCACCAATGCCAGGCAGAGGGACAGAGGAGCTGAATCTGGGGAACATCACTGCAAGCTCTGGAAAAGAAGCTAGTTTAACAGAGAGGAGAACGGAGCAGAGAGGAACATGGCCTCAGACAGAGGCAGAGAGAGGAGGAGGATGATGACTTTCAGCCCCTGTGAAGCCCAGTTATAATTCCTTCATGGGGCGCCTGGAAATTCTCCTGTGTCCCGATAACCAAACAATTTCTGACCAAGATGTCTTCTCATATAGCCCATTAAATAAAACCTCAACCAATCATTGTGCCTTGCAGCTCTACACTTTTCAAAGCCTTCTGACTTCATTGGCCCCATTTGAAAGTCCACTAGGCCAGGGAGATCAGTGCTGTAGGAAGGGTTTTCACTGAACAAAGGAGGAATTGGAGACCCAGAGAGGGAAATAGACACGCCTAAGGTCACTCAGTGACTCAGCATAGTCACATTTCCGGACATGCCATCAGGGGCCTTATCCTTCACATGGCACCTCATCTCTACAGGCCAAGGCTGTTATGGAGTCAGACTGCAGAACTCTGCTATGAATCAGTTTTGGCCCTGGTCTGTTAGGTATTTAGAATACATTCATGTATTCTAAAAAGTAATATGGGATAGATTCTCTCGGGATGCCAGACCTGGGGACATGGATACAAGGTAACGTACTCAAGGGAAAGCTTTGCAGACAGTTCTGCTGTTGAAACAAGACAATGGCCGTAGGTCCAGAGGGCACAACTAAGCTCCCAAGTGGGAACTGGGTGAACAAGAGTGGTGAGGGATGCAGGAGATGGTTGGAAGAAATTTGTGGGACGTTGGCCTGGGGCTCTGGCCCTGGACACAACTCCCAGAGAACCCCTGGGCTGTGAGCAATGAGGAAGAGGTGAGCACAGCTGAGAGATCATGAAAGTATCTCCATAAAAATCACAGAGCTTCAGAGGAGGAAGAGGAAATGTCCTGATGATTCTTCAAAGGCCTTCTTGTTCTGTTAAGCATTGCTTCCAGAGAAAAGTGAAAGATGAGGCTTTTTAAAGATGCCATTCCTACGAGCAAAAAGTGTGTCTTGAAGATACATTTGCACTACACCATTTTCAGTCTTAGTTATCTCTGTAGCCCTACTGTCAGCCACAGGTGTGGCCCTGAGCACCTTCTTTATGGAAATAACTGAGTGCTTGTTCTGAGCCCAGAGTGGGCTTCACTTTAGGCTATTTCAGTATCCCATTGTACAGACGAGAAACTGAGGCTTCCGAATCCCAGGCCTCACAACTACTATGTGCTAGACTCGGGGTTTAAAACCAGGGTACCAGACTCCAAACACTTGACTTAGGCTCTGGGCGATATATGATGTTCCTTGTACTTCTCTTTGGACAAGACTTATGAGGGGTGGGCCAGCTGGCAGGGGCTCAGAGGTCAACAGGGGGCCTGAGGCCTAACAGTGCCGGACATCAATACCAGCTGTGTTAAGAGCTTCAGCTCATCCACACTTACTGAGGGACCCAAAAGATATTTTCAGCAGGGTCTGAATCTATATTTTGTGTTTTTGTTTGTTTGTTTGTTTGTCTTTCCATTATTTTTATTAGTTGGAGGCTAATTACTTTACAATATTGTAGTGGTTTTTGCCATACATTGACATGAATCAGCCATGGATTTACATGTGTTCCCCATCCCGATCCCCCCTCCCGCCTCCCTCTCCATCCCATCCCTCTGGGTCTTCCCAGTGCACCAGCCCCGAGCACTTGTCTCATGCATCCAACTTGGGCTGGTGAGCTGGTGATCTGAATCTATATTTTGTCTGCCCTGTCTATGAAGTGGAGTCTTTGAAAGAGCGAAGCTCAAAAAAATCAGGCAAAGCTGGGTATGTACCTGGGGCAGGTCTCTTCCCTTCTGTGAGCCTACGTTTTCCGACCCTAGCACACGGGTAGATGAGATGGCCTTCGGGTGTGCTCTCACATTCTCTATTTCCAGATGAGTCTCATGGGTCATCTGAATTCTACCCACAGAGGAGAAGCTTATTTAAGCTTCAGGTTAAATAACTGAGCAACTGGCACATGGTCGGCCCTCAGTAATTGTCCCAGAGTAATTTAAGGGGTGCCTCAGGCATCTGGACTCTCTCATCATATCTGTGTCCATCCCCATAATTTCCTATTGCTTGATGAGCCACACGGGCTGCAGTGAAGACTGCAGTTTATGAAAAAGATTTCAGAGCTGAAATCCCAACCAGGGGGCAGAAAACTCTTGAGAGGAAGAGTCCAGCATATCATTGAAACTGACAAAGAGCATAAAATAAAAGGAAACGAGACCAAGCTCCCTCATGAATACAGACGTGGAGATTCGAGACAAAACCCAGCAGATGGAATTCAACAGTCTATTAAAAGAATAATTTACCACAACCAAGCAGGGTTTACCCAAAGAATGCAATGCAAAGCCATTTTAATATGAGTAAATCTGTTCATAGAACACATCAATGGGTCAAATAAGAGCAATCATATGAGTATCTCAGCAGGAGCAGGAAAATCAGGTATGAAGATTCAACATTTATTCTTACAGAGGACATTCTCCAAAATACTAGAAACAGATGGTACCAGTGGATGCCTGCTGGGGCTTTTTTAGTGGGATAACATTCCACAGTTGTGGGAGAGGGATCCATCTTCCTCCCTATATTTGAGAAACTCCTCACTTTTTCTGAATTTGGGTGGAGGCAGAGTTCTTCCCCTTTAGAAACGGAGAAAAAGAATGCTCACTGCCCTGGGTGCCAACCCCACCCTTGCAGCAACAGTGAGGCACTTGACCTAAACTCAAAAGGTGGAGCAAAGATGACAGGGAGCAGAGATTTTTCTTTTTATTTCAGCTTTATTGAATGCAGAAAAAAATTTACGGTGGTTCCATTAGTAGCAGCAGTATCAGTTTGCAGGAACAGCCATGACAGAAGCACAGATAGCTGCATCCTGGTCCTAGGCCCAGCAGTGCAAGTATTTCAAGCTGTGGATCCCACATTCCAAGATGGCAGCATGTTCCTCTTTGTTCTGTGTCATGATCTGGGCTGTGGGGCAACTTGCCCAGGCTCCCTTTGGTCCTGACTTTCCAGTGATTCTCTTAACTATCCAGGATCCAGTTAGTAAATTCCTTTTCTGCTTAAATCATCCAGATCAGTTTCTGTCTGATAATTATCCTGACAATTCAGAAATCTTTACAATGTGATGTGCTCAGCTTCTCAATCATGTCCGACTCTTTGCAACCCCATGGACTGTAGCCCACAAGACTCCTCTGCCCATGGAATTCTCCAGGCAAGAATACTAGAGTAGGGTGCCATTTCCTACTCCAGAGAATCTTCCCAACCCAGGGGTTAAACCCACTTCTCTTACATCGCCTGCATTGGCAGGTAGATTCTTTACCACTAGCGCCACCTGGGAAGCCCAATCTTAATGATACTAAAGGCTATTTTCTTACTGTAATAAAGAATACATCTATTTTTTCCCCTCAAAACTGTGCCAAAATAATACCTAAATAATGACATTCTTATTAAAACAAGGAGAAAAACAAGGATTACAGCTAATACATGTATCCTTGTCTTTTTCATTATTTATTTGTTGTTGGTTGTACTTGGGTCTTCATTACTGAGTGTGGGCTTTCTGTAGCTGCAGCAGCAGGGGCTACTCTCTAGTTGTGGTGCAAGGACTTCTCATTGAGGTAGCTTCTATTGTTGTGGAACACAAACTCTAGGCACTTGGGCTTCAGTAGTTGCAACACGCAGGCTCAGCAGTTTCGGATTATGGGCTCTAGAGCATGGGCTCAGTAGTTGTGGCACACAGCTTTAGTTGCTCTGCAGCATGTAGGATCCTCCTGGACCAGGGATCGAACCTGTGTTCCCTGCATTGGCAGGCGAATTCTTATCCACTGTACCCCCCATGGAAGCCCTATCCTTGTCTATTTAAAAAAAAAGGTTTGTTAAGGTACAATTTGCATACACTAAATTTACCCCTTTATAGTGTATAATCTGATAGGTTCTAGCAAATTTATACCATCATTTAAGCACCACAATGTCCAATATATAAACTATTTTCATCATCCCCAAAAGTTCCCTTAAGTTCCCTTAGAGTCAATTCCTTCCTCTACCCATCCCTGCCAACCACTGATCTGATTTTTGTCCCCATACTTTGGCCTTCTCCAGAATGTCAGATAATGAAATCATGCAGTAGTAGCCTTTGGTGGCCTGCTTGTTTCACCTAGAAGACTGCTTTTGAGATTCATCCAAGTTGCTGCATGCATATATTCTGTGTATAAATGTACCAAATGTGTTTACCCATTCTGTGATTGATGGACATTGGTTTGTTTTAAGTTTCAGAGTATTATGAATAAAGTTTCTATAAACATTTGTGTAAAGGGGTTCATGTAAACATATATGTTTACTTTTACTGGGGAAATATCTAAAAGTAGTGCGTACGTGCGTGCTCAGTCTGGTCTGACTCTTTGTGACTCCATGGACTGTAGCCCGCCAGGCTTCTCTGTTCATGGAATTTTTCCAGCAAGAAGCTAAAAGTAGAAATTTAAGTAAATATTTAATTTTATAAGAAACTACCAAGCTGTTTTCCGAAGTGCAGTACTATTTTGCACTTCTACCAGCTCTGTACTGCCCTTCTTCCACATCAGCACTTGGTATTATCAGTCCTTTGATTTTAGCTTTCATAAATACACAATAATATCTTGGTTAGGCTTTCATTTTTATTCCTCCGATAACTGGTGACATTGAGCATCTTTCCATGCGTCTATTTGCCACCAATATATCTTTTTTGGTGAAGTGTCTGTTCAAATTTTCATCTCTTTTTTACATAGTTGTTTTCCCTCTTATTATTGAACTGCAAGTGTTCTTTATCTGGTCTCAATACAAGTTCTTTGTCAGGTTTGTGTTTTGAAAGTATTTTCTTCTATTTGGGATTGTCTTTTAATTTTCTTAAGAGTGTCCTTCAAAGAGCAAAAGGTTTATTTTGATCAAGTCCAATTTATCATTTTTTTCTTTCATGGTTCATGCTTTTTGTGTCTTATCTAAGAAATTATTGCCTAACCCAAGGACCCAAAGATTTTTTTCTACATGCTTGCTTCTAAAACTTTCACAGTTTTAGCTCTTATGTTTGAGTGTATGATTCATTTTGAGTTAATTTTTATAAAGAGAGTGAAAAAGGGGTCAATTTTCTTTTTTTTTTGCATTTAAATGTAAAAATGTGCCAGATTACTATTATTATATAACATTGTTCTATAAGTTCTAACTGACATAATGGGATATAAAACATAAGCAAGGAGTATAATTATTGGAAAGAAAAAGAAAACCATCATTATTTACAGTCAAGATGAATTTCAAACCCATAAAACTCAGGAGAATTCACTGAAAACACTTAGAACTGATAAGGAGAATTCAATAAAATGATTCATTACAGAATAAACATGTAAAAATCAATAACTTGTCTATATAACAATAGCTCTCACTTAAAGGATATAACAGAAAAATAAAGAATCTGGTGCAGCTAGGGAACAAAAGACATAAATGCCTGCAAATAATCTTACCAAAGAAAATGCAGGGCCTATATAATGAAAATCAGAAAGCTTTATTGAAGATATAAAAGATAACTAAATATAAATGTGTCAATCTCCTAGATGGAAAAACTCAATAGCATAAAGATGTTAATGTTTCCAAGTGAATTTCTAATATTGAGATTTCTTTGAAACATAACAAAATGATTCTAAAATTCATCTGGAAGAGTTTACAGAAAAGAAGGTTGGGAAAAAATGCATTGAAGAGGTGGACACAGGGTGGGAGGAGGAGGGTGAGATGAACTGGGAGAGTAAGATTGACATATATACGCTGCTGTGTGTAAAATAGCTAGCTAGTGGGAAGCTACTGTATAGACAGGGAGCTCAGCCCAGTGCTCTGTGATGACCTAGAGGGGAAAGATAGGGTGATATAGGAGGGAGGTCTAAGAGGGAAGGGACATATGTATACATATAGCTGATTCACTTTGTTGTACACAGAAGCTAACATAACATTGTAAAGCAATTATACTCCAATTTGGGAGTGGGGGTGGGGAAGTAAAAACAACAACAAAAAGAAACCTAAAAAAATGCACTGAAGAGGAAGACCTGTCCTACCAGATATGAGGATACTTTATAAAGATCTCATAATTCAAATGTTGTGATAAGAGCCCCAAATCAAATAAATAAATGGGCCAAGATGCTGGGATAGGATAAATTAGTTTGAAACAGAACCTGGTATAATTTAAATTTACATATAACCAACTGAAGCATCATTAATCAGTTGAGACCCAGAAATGGTCCAGAGTAACAAGAATGCAAGAAAGGAGAACAGTTAAGAGGCTACTGAAATAGTCCAAGAGGAATATGATGATGAAGAGGTTCTCTGGGTCCCTCAGGTACAAAGTTCCACAATCACCAGGGAAACAGGAACCAGGAAACCCTCTGAGGAGCAGGGCATCGCAAACTCATCAGCAGTCATATCCAGTGCCCTCTGCTGACAAAATTAGCATCATGCCAGCTGGCAAAGGGAAAAGACGTAAAGGGCCTTGATCTATTTCCGTAATTCAGGCAGCAAACAGTAAACTTGGAGCTGACAGGTAGTACACTGGTAACAACACAGGATGTAAGCGCCAAACCACACTTTACTAATACAGTTAGGGTCTCAGCTCTGGACACATTTGCTGACATCCCAATGGCCAAAGCAAGTCACTTGACCAAATCTATTATCAATTTGGGGGCATGGGGTGAGGCAGGGGAAGCCTACTCTATAGAGACAGGAGGAGAAGAAGGAACATTTGCCAAATAATAATCTAAACAATCACAGAGAGGATACTAGTAGGATGTCCTGATGGGTTGAAAGGGAAATTTTTTAAAATGTGATAAGTTTTAGAGTTTGGATATAAGCAGCTATCAGTAGCTGACAATGTTACTTACTAATACAGAAAGATTGGAAAATGAGCAGGTTTGTTGTTGTTTAGTCACTAAGTTGTGTCCTACTCTTTTGAGACCCTGTGGACTGTAGCCCACCAGGTTTCTCTGTCCATGGGATTTCCTAGGCAAGTATACTGGAGTGGGTTGCCATTTCCTTCTCCAGGAGATCTTCCCAACCCAAAGATCAAACCCACATCTCCTGCATTGCAGGCAGATTCTTTAGCACTGAGCCACCAGGAAAGCCCTATGAACAGGTTTACGGGGTAAAATCAGGAGGTTTGCTTTGGACATGTTCAATATTAAATTTAAGAGATGTCAAATAGGTAGCCAGATATGTGTCCAGGGCACAAGAAAAAGGCCACATTTAGAGATATACAGAAAGTGATTTATGCTGTGGATCTGCCCGAGGTCACCCAGGGAAAGGGTGGAGCTGATGGCAGAGAAACTGTCCAAGGATGGAGCCCTGGGCACTTCAGTGTTTAAATAATGGAGAGAGAAATGTTCAGTCAGGGGATGCAAAGGAGTCGCTGGTCCTGTGGAGACTGTGGTGTCCCAAGAACCAAGAGAGAAAAAAACGGGAAAAAGGTGGGGGGACTTCCCCGGTGGTTCAGTGGCTAAGACTCCTTGCTCCCAAAGGAGGGAGCCCAGATTCGATCCCTGGTCAGGGAACTAGATTCCACTTGTTGCAACTAAAGATCTTGGATGTCACAACTAAGACCCAGCACAGTCAAATAAATAAATATTTTTTAAAAGAAAAAAAAAAGTGATGAAGGAGGAGCACCAAACTGAGTAAAACGTTATTGGGAATTTTAACAAGAGGGGAACCAGGATAGAGGTAACTGGTGACCTTGGCAAGAGCTATTTAAGGGACCAACTCTACAAAGAAGCACTTTGCCAGGTGCTGGACATAAAAACATAAATAAGATATATTTCTCGTCCTTTAGAAATTCACAGCCTGGTGGGGAAGGCAGACATGCAAATAAATCACTTCAATCCAGTGTGATAAATCCTGTAATAGAATAACATTTTCCTAAATGTGTGTCATTGAACACTCTTTGAGGGAGATGTTCATCAGTGCTCTGAAACCGAAGTGTTCCGGGACCGAATACAGCTGGGCAACGCTGCAGACTCAACCCAGGCGGCAGCACCCACGACAGGGCTCCCAGCGCTAGCTCAAGGCTTAGGAAACCAATGTGTTGCAGCTTGGGGACCTGTCTACTTACCCAGGTCTTGTCGGGCACCCCACAGATTAAGGCAAAACAAGATCAGCTCCACAGCAGAAACAGCGTCAGGGGAGGGAAATAGATGATACTGAGCAACAGGATGCTCTCTGCAGGACGCTGAAGCAGGATGGCCCACATGCGCCCAGGATCCCAAGGCCAAGCTGCAGGGGATGGGAAGGATGTCCTAGGATCCCCAGGTGGTCTTGAACCACCGGACCCAGTGTCTGAGGCCTCCCAGCTGACCCCATGGACCTGCATCCCTGGGGCAACCACTTACATCGCAGCAGAGTTGAGAAGTCTGGCTTCCAATTAATTTGCCAATTTCCCAAGAGGCAGAAAAATTGGGAGGAAATTAAATCACCAGCCGGCTCCTCAGCCATTTCAGGTCTTCTTCAATTTTTCCCTGACAGGTACTAGAGGCAGCAGAGACCTCATTCATTCTTAGATTCACAAAATGCATGCTGATGAACAAAAATCTGCTCATTCATTCATAGCTCTGGGATTCCTGAAGTTCCTACACTGGGCAAGTAGGGAGCGGCAAGAAGGGTAAGGCAGCAGGGTTCTCACTGATTCTTACTTGTGGGGATCAAGGGGAAACCCTGATCTGAAAGAACAGGGGCATGTTGGGAAGCTGGAAGATGCAGTTTCCAATGCCCAGAGGGTGTGTAAAGTTCACGAACGGTGGCAGTAGGCGCCAGTGCCTGATGGATGGGCAGTGGCAACAGGGGTCTACGCAGCAGGGGGCACTTCTGATCTATGGTTCTGAGTGATGCTCAGTCACAGCACAGCCCCAACCAAGGTCTAGGAATAAAGCACATGGCAGTCAATTCTGGGAGAGGGCTGGACAGAGAGGGCTGAGGGTGAGAAACCAGAGTTCTGCCCAAGGAAACTAAGGCAGAAGTCCAGATATATGGACTGAGATGACATGGTGAGGATAGGAATGTGAAAGTAGTTCTTTTTTTTTTTTCAGCAACTCAACCCTGAGAAAATTGTCACATAAAACCCCATCCTGATGAGACCTGGAGAACCTGGGTCTGCCCTTCAAGAGTTCTAGCTGCTGGATGGAAGGACAACAAGGGCAAGAAATGGAAGCACCATGGATGGAAGTAGGTCATAGGGGGCAACACCTTACCTCCTCATTGCCCTTCTTGAATTTTCAAAGACCCCCACCTGAAGACAGGATCTTTGGTTTAAAGGGTTGTATAGGTCATCTTTTTAAGAAGTCAAGCAAAAAGATTCTTCTATTTGGAGCTGTTTTTGTTGCAAAAAATCAAATAGTAATCTGGCTCTAGAGCAGAGATGTGGTTCACTGCAGCTGCACAGAGAGAATTTACACTAAAGTTCAGGGTAAGAAACACAGCCAGGCCCCACAGGGTCTAAACATGGGAAGATCTTGTCTCTCTAAGGCCACATGGTCTCTCTATTTCTGTTTCCATTTGATTCTTCTCTTGATTAACAGGCTTCCTCTGCTTACATATACTATTCATGACCACCACCACCCCACCCCAGCAGCTATCAATCTGGATGCTAGATCATTTTTTAAACCTAAAGAGCCACCATCAACTGGCCACAGTCCCTGTGCCATTCATCCAAAGTCTTTGAAACTGACTGACCATTGGCAAGTTAATGAGTCATTGGCTGCTAATGGCAAGTCAATGCATCATTACTCAATAGGTCATTAACCAGAAAACAGGTCAGCTATTCACCAGTTATTGCTATGGAGGACAGAATCATACCATTCTTGCACTAGTCTTTCCAGGGGATGTGGGCAAGCCAGATGCTGAAGCCTAAATAGTATAGAATTACATAATTACCAGAAACACAGAGTTGTTGAAAGAATATATAGCAGAGCAGGTGTGGCAGCCCAAATAATGTCCCCAAAACATCCACATCCTAATCCCTGTAACTCACAAATATGTAACCTCGTATGGCAAAAGGGACTAAGTAAATGATCTTGTGATGGGAGGATTATGTTGGATTACTCAGGTGGGCCCAGTGTAATCACAAAGGTCTCTTAAGAGGGAAGGTCATAGACACAGCAGTGGTAGACGTGATAACAGATACCAGAGATTGGAGTGATTCAAGGAAGAGGTCACAAGTTAAGAAATGCAGGCAGTGAACATGTGCATGTGTCTTTCTGAACTATGGTTTTCTCAGGGTAGATGCCTAGTAGTGGGATTGCTGGGTCATATGGTAGTTCTATTTTTAGTGCTTTAAGGAACCTCCATACTGTCCTCCATAGTGGCTGTCTTTGTGCGAAATAGCTAGTGGAAATGTGCTGCATAGCACAGGGAGCTCGCTGTGCAGTGTTCTGTGGTAACCCAGAAGGATGCGATGAGGGGCAAAGAGGAAGGTCCAAAAGCAAGAGGATTTATGTATACTTAGAGCTGATTCATTTCATTGTACTGCAGAAACCAACAGGCAAAGCATCTAACTATACCCCAATAAAACATATGTTCTTTGGTTTCAAAAAAAAAAAAAGAAAAGAAATACAGGCAGCTTCTAGAGGCTAAAAGAGACAGGGAAATGGATTCTCCACTGAAACCTCCAAGGAACACAGCCCCATCAACATTTTGATTTTAGATTTCTGGCCTCCTTAACTGTAAGAGAGCAGTGCGTCTTCTTTCAAGCCACTAAATTTGTGCTAATTTGTCATAGCAGCAGTAAGAGACTAATACAGTGGGGAATCATAGGCCATCATCATCCTAACTCGACATGTACTCTGGGGTCCAGAGCTTCTCTAAAGAACCAAAACTACAGCTCTTTACAACTGAGGATGCAACTTGAGTCCAAGCAACTATTGTGTGCCTGTGCTCTTTCCCAAAAGGTTTGAATGAGTTGGTTCATCACTATCTAATATGCAGTCATCCTACCGGACAGAGGGTCATGCTAATGGAGCTCCCTGAGGGGTTTCATGCCGGTACCCCTTAGCAGAGGGTGGCTTCTCTCTTGTCCAATCAGCTGTCGCCAGGGCAACAAGATCACTGTCAAACTGGACAAACTCACAAAATGTTATTGAGGAAAGATAGATTTGGGCTATTTGTGGGAAGTCGCCTCAGGACATCTCCTGCAGCTGGTGGTTTTAACCTGGAGAAGTTAAGAAACAATCTTGAGGTTTTAAGAGAAGAAAGGCCCTTTCTGACCTCTTTATACCTACTTTAATGCTGCAGCTTGAGTTTTAGAGCTATAGACTTGGGTTTCTTTCTTTGGGGTCTTTTGATCCAAGCCCCGCTGTCTCCTAATGTCAGTGCTGAAGGCAGTCCTCCTCAACAGGTCAGAGGTGACCATTCCTCCTGCCTCCCTGACTTTGCCCTTAGCCCTACAGTTTGGTTTGAAGGAGGACACAGGCTCCCTGCCTGCCCAAGAGCGGTATTTTTAGGAGTTAAAAGAGAAGAAAAAGGAATCTGTTGAGGCCAATTTCAAGTTCTAGGCATGAAAAGAGATGCAATGCTTGAGTTTTTGGAAATAAGGATAGCTTAAGAAGTCAGAGACATTTGAATTACAGCCTTTGGGACTGGAAGAAATCCAAACAATTAGAGGTGTAAAGGCACAGGATTCACGGCTTGATAGGTGTTGATATATCCCCAAAACCAGATTTCCAGGCCCACTGGAGCCTGACCTCATTTAAGGTTGCTGGAAAAATGCACATAATAAACTCAGTCTGAAGGTTCCTTGATGATTCCATTTGGATCAGCCTTTTCCTATAGGGTTTTGTTTTATTTATTACGATTATTTATTAGGTACTTATGTTTTCCTCTTATGCTACCTTTAAGAAATAATAAAATTGGGTATCCCAAACCAGACTATCCAGAAATAAACTGGTGTTTTTCCGTGGCATTTGTTAAAAGACAAGGATTTTTTTTAACTCATTGTTTATCATTTTGTGCGCTTTCAATGACTTGTCTCATAACCATTCCATCAGCTTTCTTAACTTGAATCCTTATTTATATTTCCCAGTCCCTATTATTAAATTAAAACCTTTAAAGTGTTTTAATTTAAATTTCATTGAAAGGATCATATGTATTTCTTTCAATTCCTTTAATAAAGATTAAATAATTAAAATGTATATATATTTTTAAAATATACATTTATATAGTGTATATATCTACCCAAAAAGACAAAGTTTATCTACCATATCCTACCTTTTTGTTATACACAGAAAATTGATAATCTGGTTTCTAGCATAGTTGTGTGCCTACCCCACTGAGGGTTGCTTGGAGCAGGGTCACAATGACCAGAACATCTCACTGTCTCCCAGGGAAGGACAGCTCAGCTCCACGGGCCAAGCGCCTCCCCCACCATAAGGTCTGACCTCCTCATGATGCCCACACTCCACTGGGAAGGTGCCAGGAGCTGTGGGTGGCCCTAGGGAGGGCAGTGGAAGACCTACAGAGGGTTTGGCAGGAAAAGGGCCTCAGCACACAGCCTGTGGTAGAGACAGAGCTGGGCTCTCTGGGCACCTCTGTCTCCCCTGTCCATGGAGTTCAGTGTTCTGCCTGGCCACACTCCTGCCAACAGCACCTTGGAGGCAAGCTGGACAAACCCTAGGCTGCCAGGAGACCTGAAAGCTGTGGGCCCAGTGGCCAGCATGTGAGGAGTAAGGAGGTACAGTGTGGGAAGCCAAGTGTCCCCTCCTCACATGCAGGCTGAGCCTCCTGCTGAGGCAGCTCCATGACGACTGCACGTCTGGGCTGGGGATGGGATGCTGGGCAGACGTGCCCGCAGATTTGTTAGCCTGGACACAGCATGTGCCCAGACAGGATCTGGAGAACGGGGAACCATTCCCAGCCCACCTCAGGCCCTCTGCACCTCCCAGAGGGTCTGCTGAGACCACCATGTTGAAGGAGCCATAGGAGACTCTACAAAGGGCTTGGCTGATAATGTGGAGGAAACTGCTGATCATAGTTTAAATCATGCCGCTCGCCTGCCTCAGGTGTGTCTGCTTCAAGAATCAGGAACATGCACGCATGCTCAATCGCTTCAGTCGTATCTGACTCTTTGTGACCCTATGGATGGTAGTCCACCAGGCTCCTCTGTCCATGGGATTCAAGAATCAGGAGGATGGAGTGCTAATGGTAGAAAGGTGAGGGGAGGCCATAGGGCCACAGGGCAGAGAGCCCTGCCCACTTTCCTTTTAAATAAGGAGGCATCCGGGCCTGCCCTGAGGCTCCCACGGGCACCTAGAGGCCAGGGGGAGTGGGTTCAGTGCCTGACGGGAGGAGCTGTTGCTTAGATCTGTCCCAGCATGGGGTTCAGGGAGCTCTGCGCTGTGGGACGGGGCTTTGGGGTCTTGTTTTACCTCCACAGTTGGAGCAGTCACAGATAGTTATGTGCTTTTTTCAAATTTTTAAAACTCCTTATGGAAACTGCACATATTTTCCTCAGTAAACCCCGCCCCCAAACTAAATGAAGCTACAAGCTTCAATTTAAACAGCTCAATATTTATACCAACTGTGATGGTCTCTTACTGATCAGAAGCTCTGATTGGCAGTTACATAGGGTTTTGATGAATAAAACCCATGGAAACAAATTTATTATTGTCTGCAAGGGAAGAGTACATGGTAGATAGAATTTTCCAAAGCATGGACTCTGATGGGAAAAACAATACAAAGAGTATCCATGGTGATGCGAAGGCTGGGAGCACTTAAATAAGAACACCAGGAGCCGGAGCAAGAGCGAAGAAAAGGTGTTAGATTGGTTTGAGTCTGTTAAAGTGAAAAGCCAGGCTTCACAGTAGGAAGAGTTTAGGATACAAATGGGGAGAAATCTCTCCTGTAACTTTGTTGGACTTACCTGATCCCCCCTTCAAGGTTCAGGGCCCTTGATGTAACCTTGGGAAAAGAGGGTTGGGGGATATGGTGTCACTTCAAGGCTATGTGACCTTGAGCCAGCTGTTCTGCCTCTCTGAGCCTCAAGTTCCCATTAACACTAGTGCCTAACTCTGCGTGCTTTTTGACGTCTCCAGGATTATCCCAATTATCTGATTTTACTGCTGCCTCTGACCTCTTGTGAACTCCGACCCAGGCTTGGATTTAGGGCTGTGGCACACAGATCACTGGGATTTTTTTGCTGAGACCAAGCCTAGCTGTTCATAGGCTTCCTATGTCTGCCTCCACCCCACAGTTCTCTGCCTCCTCACAGGGCTGGTCCCAGTGTGCGCTCAGCTTTCCCTTCTCAGCATTTCTTTGCTCTTTCCTTTTCAACCTGATTGCTACTGAAGTCAACATGAGTCCTATTGGAAGAAATCAGCAAACTGTAGGCAAATGTGTCTCAGTGTTGGAGTGAATGGCAGAGCTGATCCATCCCCACAGAAGCAACATACCCTACCACCTAAGTCTTGCCAAAGGCAATTTTTAAATTGCCTTTATGGGGTTAATTTTTAAATATGCCAATATGGGGTTAGAAGATTTCTGAATACAAGATAAAGGTAGATTTTTAAATATCCTAGTAAACACAAGCCTAAAACAATTTGGCTACTACAGTTCCTTGGGGATTTGCTGTTGTTTAGTCACTAAGTCATGTCCGACTCTTTTGTGACCCCATGGACCGTGGTCCACCAGGCTTCTCTGTCCGTGGGATTTCCCAGGTGAGAATACTGGAGTGGGTTGCCATTTCCTTCTCCAGGGGACTTTCCTGACCCAGGGATTGAACCTAGGTCTCCTGCAATGGCAGGCGAATTCTTTACCACTAGTTACCGGGGAAACCCATAGGGAAAAGCTGTTTCTTCTCTGTTTAAAGAAATGGACACCTTAGAGAGCTACAGGAGAGAAAAAGGAACATCTTCAAGTTACAATATTAAGAGCCTCTATTAAGGTAAATCTTTTGCTTAAAGACTGAAAGCTTTGGTGCATGTGGAGTTTAGCTCTGGTTGAGGGTGGAGAGGGAATAAACTGAGAAATGACTTAGAGGTTGTGACCAAAATGGTGCCTTTTGAGAGGGGGGATTGGGAGGGCATGTGTGGGGAGAGGCAGTTTCAGAGTGTGGTATGCAGCCTCCAAGATGGCCCCAAGTTTCCCCACTTCCTGGTATTAATGCCCTTGTGTTAATCCCCCCATCCTGAGTGGGAGTTGGTAATGAATAGTGTGGGGTATCACTTCCAATATTAGGTCACAAGAGACTCTGGCTTCCATCTTGCTCACCCTCTCATTCGCTTGCTCTGAGGAAAGTCAGCTGCCATGTTGTGAGCTGCCCTATAGAGAGACCCATGTGGAATGAACTGAGGGGGGCCTCCAGCCAACAGCCTACTGCCAGCCTTCAGTCCACCAGCCAGAAGGAACTGAATCCTGTCAGCAGCCACAGAAGGAGGCTTGGAAGGGACCCCCATCCAATAGAGCCATCAGATGAGACCGCAGCCCCACTTGACATGGGGCTCTTTGAGAGGAAAAGAGTGTTGAGTCACATGCTCTACACACTGTACCTTGACCCTTGAATTCATTCTGTGAGATCCATGTTGTTACCTGCAATGTGTGGATGGGGAAACCAAGACTCAGAAGGGCTATAATTTGTAAAATGTCATGTTATGATAAGTGTATAGAAAATAGATTTGAATGCAGGACTGACTAACATCAAAGCTTACACTCTGGTTATTGTGGAAATATACAGTGTTTACTTTCTGTGTTCCCAGTGAAATTTAGAAATAAAAACAAATAGTTCAATTATCCCACCACTAATAGAGGCAATGAGACACTGTGCTCCCCAAGATTAAACCTCTCCTGGGTGGGAGATAAAGCCTCACACAGCAGCATCAGTAGTTGCTCAGAGCCTATAGCATACCTGGGAATGGGGCTGTGGGGTGGGAGGAGAAGAATTCTCCATATGCAAAATGATCTTGTTTCTTTAATTTTTTTTAATGTAAAGATAATAACTGAATTCAATGCTACTATGAGTCAAGTACCACTTCTAAGATTTTTACATGTTTTAATTCAATATAAGGAAGGTAGTATTAGAGTCATTCAATTTATACATGGGGAAACTGAGACACAGAGAAGGAAGTAAGTTGCTCCAAGTCCACTCAGTTGTTAACAGGATAGCCCAGAATTTAAACCCAGACAGTCTGGCTTTAGATTTTCATGTAAGGTCCCCAGCACAAGTCTCTCTGGGCCCTGAGCTGTCACATTGACTGGGTTCTCAATGCAGTTTTGGGCTTGGCTGGGTTGGATTCCAAGCCCCCAGCTTTTGGGTTCCACTCAGTTACTATGAAGATCACCTCTGACTTTTCCCATTCTGTTTCCTAACCCTTCCCAGCTTGACTCCATCCACCGTGGCTCCTGAGCTTTCCTGGCCTGCACCCTGGTCCAACCCTGCACCCTTCCCCACCCCTGCACCCTTCCCCATGCTGCTTCCTGGCCCAACTCCCAACTCACCATTCTACCAACTGGAGGCTCTGCCCACTGCCATGCTGCCCCAAGGACAAGACCAGATGCTGGACAAGCCCCAAGCCCAAGAGGCATGTTACTCAACCAGTTGGGGACAAGCTTATTAGGGTTGGAGGTGATCCCAATTCTGAGGATATTATCTGAAGATGGATTGTTTCCAGAAAAAGAAAATAGCAATATGGAGGCAGGAAAAGCATTACTGTGTGGATAAAAAGATGACATATGCAAATGAACCCATAGAGCCAAGAACCTAGATTAAGGTTACAGACAGATATGGTAGGGAAGATAATAGAAGCTGTTATAGACCTCTCGGGCACAATGAAAACGCAAATCTGCCCATGTTTATGCAGATAGCAGAGGCTGTTAAAGAGGCCCTAATATTGATCATGTGGGATCTCAATAGCCTTGCAATGGACTAGGAGGAGAATTATGGAGTGGCAAGGAGGAGGGGCTGTGGATCAGCAGTGAGACTTTGTTGAGCAAGCAGCAAGATCATGGGCTATTTGGGGCAGCCATCCAAAAAGCTGAAAGCAATGAGGGATGAAGAGATGGGGCTAAAATGCTAAAAGCAGCATTTTTAAACAAGTCTCATTTCAGCTTAGTCTTCCCATCTGTGGTGATTTTAAAAATATAGTTCCCAAATTGCCTGTAGCATCTGGGGAGTGGGGTCTGTGGGCAGACACCTGCTCACCAGTGAGACTTAGGAACGGCATTTCTGAATGAGGTTACTATGGTTTAGAGATTGATCAGTAAAGGACACTGATTTACAGCATCCCAGAATAACAGAGCTAGGAGGAATTTTGAAAATGACTTAATCTGCCCACCAAGGGTAAGTGACATAGTAAGGTCACATAGCTAGTAACTGATATAGGCAGAGCTAGAACTCCATGGTCCTGAGTCCCAGTTCAGGGCTGCAGCAGCCCCTGGGGGGAGTGAAAGGAAGGTCCTTGAAAGTGTCTCCTTGAAGGAAATGTAGAGTAAGAGGCATGTGGTTGCCACAGAGAAAAACAAGGGAAAATGCACCAAGATTGAGAAATAAATTCAGACCTGACTTCTCTTTAGAAAAAAAAAAAAATTATTACCCCTCATTAGCTTAAAGAAAGCAAGAAGAAAAAAGATTATCCTAACATGAGTATGTACAGGCAAGAGTAGGAAAGAAGCAGCAGTTGATTCCCATAGAAGTCAACCATCCAGGACTTCCCTGGTGGTACAGTGGTTCAGAATCTGCCTTCCAATGCAGGGGACACAGGTTCAATCCCTGGTCAGGGAACTAAGATCTCACATGACATAGGGCAGCTAAGCCCACGAGCCACAACTACTGAGCCTGCATACTCTAGAGCCCATGCACCACGCCTACAGAGAGTCCCTGCGCCACAACTAGAGAAGTCCCCGTCTGCCCCAACAAAGAGTCCACGTGCCTCAATGCAGACCCAGCACAGCGAAAAAGCAAGGAGGACGCCAACCATCCAGGTGGGCTGTCTGTCCACTCACTGATTGCACTCTCTGAGGATCCATGAAAGTCAGCAGCAAGCTCTGTCCCTGTTCCAGGTGGTCATCCTGGAGCCACTTCACTTCCTGTGTCCACTCTGCCTGCTCTTGTGTCTCTGTCTCCCAGATTTCTGCAACTGCTCCCAGTTCTGAAATTCCTTCTGGCCTTTTCAGATTGGTCACTTAACCCCTTTTCTTGGACCTTGTCTTTCTGCATGGCTTTTAGCTGCACCCTATTTAATATCTCCTTCTGTCCTACTGAGAAACTCCCAACTCTAGCTGCAGCCTCATCCAGGCCCATATGCCCGACTAGCCCCCAGGCCTCACAAATAAAACATTTGGTCTTGACCCCTGCATTTCCACCTGGGAGTAAGGGATGCGGTTACAACAACTCTCCATAACTCATCTCTTGGGAATTTGGAGCAGTGGGACAAAAAAAGAAAATTCATAATGCTGGCTGAAGAAAGGGCAGGGCAGCTGGTGGTAACTGTACCAAGTGCTACTGGCTGAAGTCCAACCTCATGGCCCCTGCTCCTCCTGCCAGAGCGCAGATGTATGTGGCAGAGGGCAAGGGGTGGGCAGAAAGGGGCTCAGGGTAGAGGAGCCCACTAATTCTCCCAGTTTTCTCCTATAGCATTCCCTGGCCTTGGCTCTTGAGCCCTGAGGTTTGCAGAGAGGAGGGAACTGACCTATGTTTATCGGGACGTTTTGGCTATAAGTGGCAGAAATCTAGCTCAAATTAGCCACAGCAAAGGGGGTTTATTGGATATTAACCTAACAAACCCAGGGGGACATGGATGTAGGCTTGGCCAGAACCAGAGCTCCAGTGGAATCAGCCAGGCTGCCTCTTCCTCCTTCTTTCAGCCTGGCTTCCGTGGAAGTGGTGACTTTATTCTGCAAGCTGACGTTTTCCAGGTGCAGGGAAGTGGCTGCCGGTAGACTCCAGTCCTTATTCTCAGAGCTGACTCTCAGAAAAGGCTGGTCAGCCCTGCAGGGCTGATTGCCCAGCCCTGGACTAACCACACAGCCAGAGATGAGCTACTTCAAAGCATGGTGTTGGGGTGTGGAGGGCGAGGTGCCATGACCGCAGCTCTACATTGAGCCACATTGAGTCAGGGAGGGTGGGGTCGCCAAAAGAAAGGATGTTGTGCAAACCAACAAAAATGTGTTCCCTGCGGGGACTTCATTACCCATTTGTCTGGGGAGCAGAGGACAGATTACTCACCACCTATAGCTATACAGCCCCCTCCCTGGATGACATAGCCCTGGGCCGCCCTGTGGTAAAGCATCGGGTCACCCCACTGCTGGAGTCTGTACAAAGACGCACTGAAGAGTTCTCTTCTCAGCAGTGAGAAGAAAATCAGCTTGAGTCTGAGTCCCAGTTTCCACAAGGCCTGAGGAGGTTGGCTGGAGAGCATTTTCTACGACGATGACCTAAACCTGTGGCCACTCTGAACAGGGACGCACGTGGCTCAGTGTGAATCTCACTTTATAGCCCAAAGCAACCCCATCAACACAGCAATAAACACCTCTTCTGGCCTGCGGGCAGGAATGCAGTCCCTACCTCAATAAGGTAGCAGTCATACCTCTGATTCACTGTCTCATTATTTCCCTCTGCTCACCCCAGACTGCAACCCTGGAGCCCCAGGTGAGGTCTTTGCTGTGCTCACACACTAGCCAATCCCGTACACTGTTGGTGACCTTCTCCATCCTCAACATCCTATCAGCTCTCACGGGCTCTAGACCCCTTGCTCCTCTTCAGACTGGCACCACTGAGGCCCTGGAGCACTCTGCAGGTCAGAGCGTGGCTAAGCCCCTGGCAGAAGGCCCACTGCCTGACATCATCCCTCACACTCATCTGGAGATCCAAATGTGTGGCCTCCCTGTCCTCTGTGAGAACAGTTCCTTCAGGTTCTGCTCGCGATGTCTCCTTCAAGGGGCTAGGATACCTGTCCAGGGGTTGGGGGTGGACCAGACAGCAACTCAGCTCCCACAAACAGCACTTCACTATCAATTTATTCATTCCATACTATAAACAGAGGCATGGATAGCCCTATTGCATGTCAAGCACCATTTAGGTTCCAGGGTAGTAGTGGTAAAAACAACAGATAAACATCCTTACCCTTATATAGCCTATAATTTAGTTTGAAATATAGGTAATAAATTAACAGAAGCATTGTATAATATCAGGGCTTTCTTGGTGGCTCGGTGGTGAAAAAAAAAAATCAGCCTGCCAATGCAGGAGACATGGGTTCAATCCCTGGGCTGGGAAGACCCCCATGAAGAAGGAAATGGCAACCCACTCCAGTATTCTTGCCTGGGAAATCCTATGAACAGAGGAGTCTGGCAGGCTACAGTCCAGGGAGTCACAAAAGAGTTGGACACAACTTAGTGACTGAGCATGCAGCACACATTGTATAATATCAGATGGTATTAAGGGCTGTGAAGAAAAATTAGGAAGGCTGAGGAGATGAAAGAGGGGCTCTTTTAAACCCAGTGGTCAGGGAAGGACTCCAGGGACAGATGACATTTAGGCAGAGACCTGCAAGGAGGGAGGGGGTGAGGCACACATGTTGGTGGGAAGGTGTCCCAGGCAGAGGGAACAGCAAATGAAGGAGCCCATGCCTGAGGTTTGGAAGAACAGTCGGGCAGGCAGTACACCTGGAGCCCAGAGAGCTCCATGGTGTATAGGGCGTGAGCTCGGAGGCAGTGGAAGGCAGATGACCCAGGGCCTTAGAGGTCACCATGGAACATCATTGTAAGGTGATAGGAAGCCAGATCCCTGCAGGCATGTTCCCCCCATTACCACACACACACAAAAAAGACCTTTGAGGCTCATCTGGATTCCTAGTTACAGAGGAAAATAAATGCAGGGTATGGAAGGGCACAGAGCTTCCCATAAGAGTTCACATCTGAACTAGGCTTTGAGAGCTGATGAGGAGTTTGTTGGGTGGAGGAAAGAAGAAGAAAGCATTCCAGACAGAGAGAAGAGCATTCACAGGTGAAAAATGGCAGAAGAGCAGAACATGTTCCTGAGATGGCCAGGCACCCATCCAACTGGAGCTTAGCACGGGAGGATGTCAGCACAGAAGACAAGGCTCAGAAATAGCCGGGGCCTGTGGCAGCGTCTCCAGCTTTGTTAGAAGCACACCATCATCCTAGAGAAGCACGTCAGTCCCTAACAAGCCAAAGTCACTTTGTTCCTGAGAGCAGAAGAAACAAGCACGTTCTGGGGGGCGCACAGTCCATCTCCCTGCTCTTCCTTCCCAGCCTCCTCCACTCCTAGAATCCAGGCAGCTGCCTTGGGCAGCAGCGAAAGTGCAGAGGTGCTTGAGGTTTTCCAAGAGTATCACCTTCATCCGACAAGCTCTTTATTTCATCTGGGGAAATGAGGTGCTATTAAATTAATTTCTGAGCTGTCATTGTCAGAAAGCTAAGGACACAGGAGTAGCAGGCAGAGGGGACAGAGCCAGCGAGACAGACAGGGCAGCAGGGGTGGCCAGTCTCGTGAGTTCCTGACTCAGGTCTGCCCAGCAGACTCATCCCAACATGTGGGCTCTTTTCTGCTGTACAGGCACCATGTCAAAGAGACTCAGTAATTAAAGTAAGAAATGAGAGTTCCCCTGATAAGTTACTGTACCCAGGGCCTCAAAAATGATGGAGAGGTAGCCAGCCTCTGCTGTGAAGTGAACCCGAAAGTAATTACCAGGATACTTTGCAGATTATTGAATAAGTCCCTGTAACTGGCACATTGATTTATATAAGACCCAGAGATTTTGAGAGATTTGAGAGAATATTAAGAATCAATCAATATTTTAATTTATTTCAGGGTCCAGGAGACCGCGGCTCTGAAGCAAGCTGTTGGGAGGAATCTGTGACCTTTGGAATATAACTAGCTGGCAAAGGGTGGGGGCAAGCGGAGGGGTGCCTGGGACACAAGCCTGTTTAGGAGCAGCTGCGGGGAAGGATTTCTCTGCTCTGGAATGTTCTCCTTCTTCACTGCATCTGTCAGGGATGTCAGACAGCCAAGGGTGGAGGGTCTGATGGTGAACGTGCTCTGGGGCCCACAGTGAGGAAGGCTTGTTCCTCTAGGACAGAGTCCCCAGGGCCTGAAGACTGTGCCCCTTCCAAGGACACATTGCCGTGATCTGGGGACATCTTTCTAGAGCAGAGCCACCTGATGGTACTACATCTTTGGGGGAGAGGCAGCATTTTCTCCACTGGACCATACTCTGTCCGAGCGCCCCCCGCCATGGGAGGCGTGAGGCTTTGTCACACCACTCTCTAAGCAGCTGAACACCTGTCATAACCACCCACCCTTCTGATTTCCTGTAAGACATAAGATTCCTTTGGGCAGGGACCACATCTGTTCCTGTGTCCCCAGCACCTGGCATCATATGAACCTGGCCCAGAATAGGTAGATGTAAAAAAAACAAAAATGAAAAAACAGTGAATCAATGAACAGTCAAATGTCCTAATGCAAGAAAAAGTAAATACTCATTCATGAAAATGTGGGGGGTTTTTTAGCTTTTTATTTTTTATTGAGGTAGAGCTGATGAACAATATTGTGATAATTTCAGGCAAACAGCAGAAGGAACTCATACATATATGTGTACCCATTCTCCCCCAAACTCCCCTCCCATCCCACTTCCACATAACACTGAGCAGAGTTCCTTCCATGTGCTATACAGTAGGTCCTTGTTGGTTATCCCTTTTAAATATAGCTGTGTGTCCATGTCTATCCCAAACTCCCTAACTATCCCATCGCCCCTGGCAACCTTAAGATCTTTCTCTAAGTCTGTGAATCTCTTTGTGTTTTGTAAGTTCTTTTGTATCATTTCTTTATAGATTCCACATATAAGGGATGTCATATGATATTTCTCTTCTGTCTGACTGACTTACTCTGTATGACACACTCTTTAGGTCCACTCATGTTGCTGAAAATGGCATTATTTCATTCTTTTTAATGGTTGAGTAATATCCCATTGTATATATGTACCACATCATCTTTATCCATTCCTCTGTAGATGGACATGTAGGTTGCTTCTATGTCTTGACTACTGTAAACAGCACTGCAATGAACATTGAGGTGCATATATCCCTTTGGATCATGTTTTTCTCTGGATATATGCCCAGGAGTGGGATTGCAAAGTCATACGGTAGCTCTGTTTTTAGTTTTTTAAGGAAGGTCCATACTGTTCTCCATAGTGGCTGTACCAATTTACGCTCCCACCAACAGTGTAGGAGGGTTCCCTTCGCTCCACACTCCCTGGCATTTATTGTTTGCAGATTTTTTTATGGTAGCGATTCTGACTGGTGTGAGGTGATATCTCACTGGAGTTTTAATTGCATTTCTCTAAAAATTAGCAGTGTTGAACATCTTTTGTGAAAATGTTTTGTAAAGGTTACATGATGTATTCAAGTTTCAGCAACAAACAGAGGGCACATTCAAATTGGGTCATGAGAGGAGTTTAGAAGGTGAAGACAGAATGTAGGGAACTGGCCAAGACAGGCAGCACCCCGGGGTCATCATAGTGAGTGGAGACGAAGCTGCTGTCACCCCAGGGCTGATGGAGAGCAGTGAACAGACCCGGAGAGGACCACCAGACGGGAGCTGTGGTCTTTCACAAGGAAGGCAGCCAGTCCCTCACGACCCGCAGGGAGACTGCAGGGCAGAAGCCCTGACCTCACGTCCTCCCTTCCTCACATCTCCTCCCTCGTCCCCCTTCCACCTAAGCCAAGTGGAAGCCAGAGGGCAGGGGCATGCCTCGCTCCAGGTGGAGAAGGGCGGGCAAAAAAGCAAAGCACAGAACGGTGGAATGCTGTTGCCAAACTCAACCTCTGTTTACCAGTGCCAAATACAAACATCAAGACCAAGATTCGGGTGAAGTAGCAAAGAGTAGCTTGTATTGCTTTGCCATGCAAGGGGGACCACAATGGTCTAATGCTCTCAGGACTATAGAGGGTAGTGAGTAATTTTGTAGTGACCCACCCTGGAAAGGGTGGTGAGGAATTTTATAGTGTTCAAGGAGCAGGGCATGATCAGTTCATGGACAATTCTTGGATTGATTGTCATCAAGGTGAAATTTTGAGCATCATCAAGTTTTTGGTTTCAACCAGTCTAGAGTTTATGTTCCTGTGGTCAACAGTTTCCAAATGGAGGGGGGCCTGCTTCCTGTAAAAACAACTTGGGGATATGTGTCAAGGAAGATATCTATATCTAGCTGTCTATATCTTTCAGGGAACTGTGAGTTTGATGATTCTGCTATGTGGTAGAATTATAGTCTAAATTGTTAACAGTTTCCTAGAACAACAACCTGTTGCTTCCACATCTTATTTTGCAATTATTAACTCATGAATCAGCATTTTACTTCAAAAGACAAGGACACAGAGGCTCATACACGATTTCAGTAACCCCCACCTGTGTTGCCCAGAGTCTCCCACCCGAGAGAAGGGCCAACCTGGATCACCCAACTGATAGGCCCAATCCAGTGGTTCTCAGCAGAAGGAAATTTTGCCCCAGGAGGCATTGGGCACTGTCTGCAGACAGTTTGGATTTTTACAACTTGGAGAGGGAAAGAGGAATGGTGCTGCTGGCATCAGTGGGTTGAGGCCAGGGGGACAGAGAAACATACAAAAGTGCACAGGACAGCCCCCACAGCAAAGAATTCTCTAAGCCAGGATGTCGAGAGTGCTGAGATTGAGAACGTCTGACCTGATCAAATGGTCCAGAAGAAGCCCGGCTCAGCCCAGGTGCTGCACGGCCCTTGTGTGGGCTGGAGGATGTTGCCCTCCCTCCTCTGGGAAAGGCAGCATCATCTGGTCTGACCCAGCCAGCGTGTGCCTTGGGGAGGATGCCATGTCCAGGCAGAAGCCCCTCCTCACTGACCACGAGTCCCCGGGGTGGCCAGCATGATGGAGGAGACTTTGGGGGACACTGTCCAGGCCCTGGGCCTCCCCAGCCTGGCTCTGCCTTCTCCTGGAGGCCAACCCTTCACTCATTCCTCCAGTTTTCAGTTTTATATTCGCACCTTAAAAACACTGTAGAAGTGAATGAAGTCCTGCCATCTGTCTCTTTCATTTTTGTTACGTTAGTAACAAAATGTACTAACGTAACAAAAAGAAGAATCAGGATGAGACTGAATCCAAACTGCATATCACTTGTTGCTCCTCCGCAGTTGAGACCCACCCCCCAGGCAAGGCTGCTCCTCAAGGAAAGGGGTGGCCTCTGTTGGGGCCCAGGACAGGGGCCACCCCAACATATACTACAGTGGCATATTGATTATTTTGACTTTAAGTTGCTTAAGAAACAACTGATAGAAGAAGGACACTCCGACCCTCTCCTCTGTCTCCCCGAAAGCAGGAAATAGATCTCTCATATGAAAGGTGCCTTCCCTGCATCTGAAGGTAGAAGGAGACCCTCATTACCAGAGATGGGGAATTTAGGGCTGAGAAGTCTGTATACACAGATCTTGTTCCTTCTTTACTACTCCAAGCCCAAACTCTTTAGTCTTCACCAACTGAGTACCCAAAATCTAAATTTCTTAGTCCTGTCAATTTCTCACAAATTTATTGTTTATTTGTCTACAAAGTATAAAAGCTGCCTGCTTTGGCTACTTGTTAGGTTCCATTTCTGTGACATCAGTGTGCCGAATTAGCAATGTGTTTCTTTTTCTCCTGTTAATCTGTCTTGCGTCAATGTTAATATTGGTCCAGCCACAAAAACTCAGGAAGGGTAGAGGGGAGGGTGCTGGCGGGCAGAGTATACAGGATGTGTTCCCATCATGATCTCACAGCAGCCCTGGGAAGTAGGGGCTGTTGTTCCAGCTGAGAGACGAGGAAACTGAAGTTTGTCAAGAGGAGGTTCCTAGTCTGAGTTGTACTCCCAACCAGTAGCGAAAACAAGATCTTAAGCCATGTACTGGGTCTGTCAGCTCTACAGTGGGGACAATATTGCTTCCTCTTTCATTCTGACAGTAACCTGTTAACTCATTCCCACTGGACTTTGGGCACTATATTGAAAACTGTTGGAGTTTAAGTCACTGTGGTCCTCAAGAGAGCCCAGATTTCTCCCTGTCACCTCTTAGAGAGTTGGTCCTTCATCTGACCCCTGGGGCCACAGCTGGGGAGAGTAAAAGTCTGGTTCATAGCTCATGCCAGAGCTGTTCATTGAGGGCCAACCACGTGCCAGGTCCTCCAGGTGTGATGGCCAGAGAACACCACTCTAAGGTGCATACCACGACAGCTCCCACTTTACAGATGGGAACCTCAAGTAGGCAAGGAAATTACTCAAGGATTCTGTCAACGAAAAAAGAACGTTGCCTGCCATTTTGAAACAGGAGGAAAGGAGGCAGGACCCAGCCTCTAAAAGAATGACTCATGTGTGCTGTCTGCTTAGTCGCTCACTCGTGTCTGACTCTGCAACCCCATGGACCGTAGCTGGCCAGGCTCTTCTGTCTATGGGAATTCTCCAGGCAAGGAACCATAGAACATAACAAAATTAGTGAGAACCGACTATGCCCACAATAGCAGAAGATCCAACTTCCAGTGGACCTTGAGCCTCATTACATGCTCACTGCAATGCTTTAGCATGCTAAATAGCACACCCACCAGCTCCATGATGGTTCTGAGACCAACTATCAAAGGCCAAAAAATGGGCAGTAACCCAATTCCTGGAAATCCCTCCCCCTCCCCCAAAACAGTTGGAAAAATCCTCCCACTTATTAGCCTATGAAATCACCCAGCTCATAAAAGCTAACCCCATATTCTGAGCCTCTCGTTTCTGAGATGGCCCACACTCTGTGTAGTGCATTTCTCCAAAGGCCACGTTGGCCCCTTGAGACAGACCACATTCTATCTATGGAATGTGTATCTTTCTAAAGAAAACCACTTCTTACCCATCCCTTTGTCTCTCACTGAATTCTTTCTGCAATGAGACATCAGGTACCTGAGCTTTATTAGGTACTGAGACCAGACGTGTGGTTTCAATTAAAAGACTGTGAGTTCAGGTCCCACCTGATTTGCACTGTTTCAGCTTCACAACAATGTGAATGTACTTAGTGCTACAGAATTCTACATTTTAAAATGGTTAAAATGTTGAGGGAGAATGCATACATGTGTATGTATGACTCAGTCCCTTTGCTGTCTACCTGAAACTATCATAGCGTTGTTAATCAGCTATACTCCAATACAAAATAAGAAGTTTAAAAAAATGGTTAGAATGTACATGGTATATTATGTATATTTTGCTGCAATAGAAAGTAAAAAGCATTGCCTTTAATATGACTTAAAATTCATAAATCAATTTTTTTAAGTCAAGTACTGAAACCCACTCTCTTAAGCATTCCCTTTATTAGCCAGTTCATCCTGTAGGGTCACATCTAAAGAGAGAACAGATTTGCTGTAAGTCAAGAACTAAAATGGTGGAATGGAGTTCAGAGATGCAGGTAAACTAGGGTCCAAAAATAGAGACAGGTCTGAGGCAAACAGGCTGAGACATTGAAGCAGCCAAGGGCAAGAGGTAGTAGGCACAGGGCTTGCTGAGGATGACTTCCAAATGTGATACTAGCTACTAAACTTCTGGATGCTAGTCAGGTTAGGAGCAGCCTATGCCAGAAGCAAGGAATGATGAGTCATTAACCCAACAGTGTAGGACATTATCTTCCTTCTAGAAATTTTGCCTAGGTACCTGGATATTTTAGAATTCTGCAGATGAGACATGAATGGCACCAGGTAGGCAAGGTCTAGAGCTTAACAACTCCTGGGATAATATTACTGAGCACTAGGAGCCAGCACAGGCTCCTGGAGCTGGCATCAGAGTCCAGGAGGCATATTCGAGATGAGGGCTGCTGGAGAGGGTAGCACAAAGGTATGGAGGTGGCTGGGGTTGTGGGTGTCAGTAGCCAGGAAATGAAGCCAGAGGTTGGAAAGTGGAAGGAGCTGATGGAAGCAGTCAAGGAAGAGACTGGACAGGGGAAGGAATGAAGGACAGGTGGGGGACTGATGCGAAGCTGGTCAGAATATGGAAGAAGGCAGCAAGCAGCTAGAGAGATGTGTGTTCACGAGATAAGTCAGCATGTAGAGAAGGGTGATCTGGACCCTCTTTTTGCACGGAACCTGGGGTCTGCTCCAGACCAGTGTGTGCTGTGCTATTTCACTTCAGTTGTGTCTGTCTCTTCACAACCCTATGGACTATAGCCCTCCAGGCTTGTTTGTCCCTGGGATTCTCCAGGCAAGAATACTGGAATCAGTTGCTATGTCCCACTCCAGGGGATCTTCCTGAACTAGGAATCAAACCCAAGTCAGACCAGGGACAGGTCTTAAAAGGGGCTGGCTTTCATGAGTTCCCATCCCTCTGTATCCACGACTAGTCTAGGGAGGGTACGATGACCATCTCTAGAGAAACTCACTGTGCTGGCACAGACCCAGGAGATCTGGCATCTCACCCCAGATACACCCAGGTCTCAGAGTTCCTACGGGCTTCCTTGGTGACTCGGGGATAAAGAATCTGCCTGCCAATGCAGGAGACACCAGTTCGATTCCTGAATCAAGAAGATCCCCTGGAGAAAGAAATGGCAACTCACTCCAGTATTCTTGCCTGGGAAATCCATGGTCAGAGGAGCCTCGAGGGCTACAGTCTGTGGGGTTGCAAAGAGTCAGACATGACTTAGCCACTAAATAACAACAAACGAGTCCCGGTTTCCTTACCAGTAAAGTGGGGGAGATACTAGCTCCCAACAACCCCATAAGCAGGTTCTAAGGATCAAGTGAGAAAACATGGGTACCCATTTTATGACATCTGCTGTAGGTGATTCATTTGTACGTGGACTTTAAAATGCAACATAGCAAAACTACAGCAGGGAAGAGGCCATCCCGACCACTAGGAGAAAAGAAACCATGTGACTTCGGAAATAGGCAAGGACCGGAGAGGTGAGGAAATGGTGCCTTGCTTTATCCTAATTAAATTACCATATTCTAATTAAAAAACAGAACCAGAGGTTTGTAAAACTTCTGCTGCTAGAAGCCAGAGCCAGGAAGAGCACAATGAACAGAGATTATGATTAATCAAGGACCATGCCAGGCCCTGGGCTGTTGGACTATGTGCGGTCTGGAAGGTCAAGAAGCAGAGACCCCAGGCCAAGGAATGTGGATGGTTGTTGGGAGCTAGTGATGGGAGCAGAATTTTTTCCCTAAACCATTTGCGAACTAACTCAGACCATCCAGACACCATCTATTTCCAATAGGCTCCATAAACTCTCCCCTCTGCTGTTGATGCCTCCCAGTCCGACCAGTCTATAAATAAATTTCATTAAACAGCAATAATAATGGATACTAAGGGTTAAACAAGAGAGTAAAATATTTAATTAAAAAATAATAATAAACAATAATGATTGCTTCCTATAGGCCTGATACCAAGTTTAACACTTTGTTTCTATAATCTTATTGAATCTTAACAACTGTGTGTTTTATAGGCAAAGAATATGAAGTTTTGAGAGGTTAAATAACTTGTCTAACATTATCCCCACTACCAGTAAGAGGAAGACCGGGGATTTGAACCCATGTCTGTCTGGTGTCAAAATTAAGCACATTAGTCCACAGTGCCTTTGATATCTTGAGGGCCAGATCATAATCCTGCCTATTACATAAATAATCAAATATGATGGAAAAAGAAATGTCACTAGGATGACCTGGAGAATTTAAGGCCACTTAAAGAACAGGATTGAGTAACCTAAATCCATTGAGGATTTCTTTGGGGAAAACATGTAAACAAATTCAGGAACATCCACTGGGGGCTTGGCCAGCAGCTGTAAATAGCATTCCCCCAGGACTAATTTCCATGCAATGGCTCTTGGTATAAAGACTTGGGTGAACAGTTATAATAATAGGTAGGTTAATCTGCCCCATTATTTACATTTGGTGAATGATAGAGCAGAGGCAATAAATGTTTTGCCAAAGCAGAGTAGACTCTGAGACGGCATCGCTGCTTTAATTGTTACTGGAGAAAAGCACTTGTTTCATCTGTGACTGTGGGTATATTGCAGAGGAAACAGAATATAAAGCTCCCACAGGGACTGAGTGGCTGGACCAGTCTTGTCACTTCTTTTTCAAGGCTTGCAGAAAGGTTTACAGGCAATGAAAACCATCATTCACCTGCCGGCCTCCACAAACTTCAGAGTCAAACTGGGGTTTAAAAATGGCTTCCCCAGCATCACCAAAGGTAAATTACTAGAAGTTTCCGGAGCTCCATTCTTTCCCCCCCTCATCTGCAAGCCCTTTGGTAAAGCATTTACTCAAGAGACTGGTCCAGTTAAGCCTTCTCTTTTTGTTTCCTGGAGAAAAGCATACTGGCTAAATTTAGAAGCTAGCTATGGGCTCTTTAGGACTTCCCTGGTGGCTCAGTGATAAAGAATCTGCCTGGAAAGAGACACAGAAGATGTGGGTTTGATCCCTAGGTTGGGAAGATCTCCTGGAGGAGGAAATGGCAACCCACTCCAGTATTCTTGCCTGGACAATGCCATGGACAGAGGAGTCTGGCTGGCTACCGTCCATGGGGTCACAAAGAGCTGGACATGACTTAGCAACTAAACAACAACAATGGACCCTTAAAATGCTTTACAAGCAGGCTGTTTTGCTTTCTTTTCCTATTTGTTTCCTTTCTAACAATAGCCGGGAGACAACTTCAATGGTATGATGGAAGCATCAGACACTTACAGGAGAGACTGGATTCAAATCTGATCTCCCCATATAAGCTCTGAGATCCTGACAAGATCACTTGCTGTCTCAGTGCATCCCTGAAAATCTGTAAAGTGTGCATTTGCTGAGATGTCAGAACAAACTGTATGTAAGGTGATTCTCTGGTAGTCTTTGCTTGAAGTTAATATAGAGTCTAAGTATCATTATAATGTGAAATAAAAGATATATGCATAAAAATATATATTCAAAAGTGAACAGCAAAGAAAAAGAAAAAATGTAAAGGGCAGTGATGTGTCACAAAAGAATACCTGTGAAATCAATTTCCAAGTGAAGATTTAGGTCAGAGGTTAGCAAACTTTCTATTTTTAAGAGCCAGAGAGTAAAAACTTAACTGATTCGGTCCCTTTAGCAACTATTTAACTCTGTCATAGTGTAGTGAAAGCAGCCATGGACTATAACACACAAGTGGACCTGACTTTGTACCAATTAAACTATATTCACAAAAATAAGCCCCAGACAGGACTTCTTTTTGCGATCACGCAGAGGTCCAATGGTTACGATTTCACCTTCCAATGCAAGGGGTGTAGGTTCAATCCCTGGTCAGAGAGCGAAGATCCCACGTGCCTCATGGCTGAAAAACCAAAATGTAAAACAGAAACAATATTGCAACAAATTCAATAAAAACTTTTAAAAAATGGTCCACATCAAAAAAAATTTTTTTAAGTAAACACCAGACTCAGGTGCTGACCTCTGATTTAGATGATTATCAGCATTTCAGAAGCCACGTCATGCTTTCACCTTGATAGGGGCAACATCGCCTTGATTTTAGAGCAACCAGTTCCCTACTTTACAGTTTTACTACCTAAGCATACATCCCTAAACACTAGCATTTTGCCTGGTTTTTGAACTTAATATAAATGAAATTATACACTAATTGGTCTTCCCAGGTGGTGCAGTAGTAAAGAATCTGCCTGCCAATACAGGAGACACCTGAGATTCGAGTATAATCCCTGGGTCTGGAAGATCTCCTGGAGGAGAAAAAGGCAACCCACTCCATTATTCTTGCCTGGACAATGCCATGGACAGAGAAGCCTGGCGGGTTACAGTCCATAGGGTTGCAAAGAGTCCGACACAAACTGAGCTCGCACATACACATTAATTATTCCTTTGAGTCAAGCTTTTCCATCAAATATTATTGACATATCACTCTAGATAATTTAACTTTGCTGTCCATATACATTTAGATTGTTCCTTCTTGGGGACCATGGAAATAATGCAGCTATGAATATCCTTATGCAAACCTCTTGGTCTTCCTGTGCACAAATTTCTGTTGGGTATAGATCTAGGAGTGAAATTTGGGGGTCATATGGTATGTGTATATTCAGTTTTGAAATATAAGAGGTCCAATTGTTCCACATATATGCCAGCATTTAGTATTACCAGACTTTGAAAATGTATCCATTCTCGTTGAGTGTGGAGTATCTCATGGTTTTAATTTACATTCTCTGGTTAATAATAGGGTCTATGTGCTTGTCTGCCATTTGATATCTTCATTTGTGAAGTGCCTATCAAGTCTTCTGCCTATTTTTCTACTTTGCTGATTGTCTTTTCCTTACTGGTTTGTAGAAGTTCTTTTGACATTCCTAGTATCAGCTCTTTGTCTATTTTTTATATAGCAAATATTTTCTCCCACTTATGGCTGAATTCTCACTTTTTTAAATGATATTATGTGATGAACAGACAAGTTCTTAATTTTAACATAGTAAACCTAACATAGTAAAAAGGAAAGTTTTCCTTTACAGTTAACACTTTTTAAATTTCCTATCTGAGAAATCTCTCTGTACACCAAAGTTATGAAAAACTTCCTTTTGCTAAGTTGCATTTTTTTTTCAGAATACTGCCCATCCTATCTAAACCCAGGTTATCTAATTAATACCATGCCATTAATATCATCTTTTGAACTGTGATGCTAGAGAAGACTCTTGAGAGTCCCTTGGACTTCAAGGAGATCCAACCAGTCAATCATAAAGAAAATCAGTCCTGAATGTTCATTGGAAGGACTGATGCTGTAACTGAAGCTCCAATACTTTGGCCACCTGATGCGAAGAACTGACTCATTGGAAAAAGACCCTGGTGCTGGGAAAGACTGAAGGCAAGAGGAGAAGAGGACGACAGAGGATGAGATGGTTGGATGGCGTCACCAACTCAATGGACATGAGTTTGAGCAAGCTCTAGGAATTGGTGATGGACAGGGAAGCCTGACTTGCTGCAGTCCATGGGGTCTCAAAGAGTCAGACACAACTGAGGAACTGAACTGAGTATCATCTTGTTTTTAGCATCAGCAGAATCTCTAGCTGTGCTGCCTTTTTCATCCCTAACATTGGATAGATACCTTCTCTCTTTTCCTTCTTATATATTCAACAGAGGTGTATCAAGGACATTACTCTTTTCAAGGACCAACTTGAGTTTTTGTTGATCCTCTTCACTGTTTTGTTTCATTAATTTCTGCTTATGTTTATTACTAATTTACTCTGACTTTCTTTACTATTAATGTGTTGCTTTTTCTAACTTCTTGACAAAGATATTTGATTCATTACTTTGTGAAAGTCTCTGAGTCATGTCTGACTCTTTGCGACCCCGTGAACTATACAGTCCATGGAATTCTCCAGGCCAGAATACTGGAGTGGGTAGCCTTATCCCTTCTCCAGGGGATCTTCCTGACCCAGGAATCAAACCAGGGCCTCCTGCACTGCAGGCGGATTCTTTACCAACTGAGCTATCAGGGAAGCCCTCATTACTTTGTACTATCATAATATAAAGATAGTTTCTTCTTACTTACCTACCTACACACAAATATTTTGATACTTTTATTATTGTTCAGTTAAAATTTTTTTCTAATGTCCTTTATGACTTCTTCTTTGACTCAGGGGCTATTTTCAAATGTATTTCTAAATTCTAAAATTATACAAAATTTATCATTATGCCTTTAGTGTTGATTTCAAGTCTAATCGTATTATGGAAAAAGAACACACGCTGTGTGATTTCAATTCTTTGAAATTTGTTGAGACTTGTTTTATGACCGCGCACAAGGTCAATTAGAATAAAGTGTTCCATGTATAACTTGAAGTATGTCTTAATTTGTTGAGTGGAATAGTTTTTAAATGTTTATGAGGCTTTTCTGCTAATCATGCTGTTCAAATGTCTATATCCTTAGCTTATTTTTTTTTTGCCTGCCAAATATTGAGATTCATGCGTTAAAATCTTGAAGTACAAGCATAGATTTGCCTATTTCTCTTCACAGTTCTTTCAAGTTTTATACATTTTATGAGTATGTCATTAAGTGCAGTTAACATTTTTAAATGTAATATCTTAAAGTTGGATCAAGTATTTTATCATTCTGAAATGTCCATCTTTATCTCTGGTAATGTTTTCTGTCTTAAGGTCTGTTTTGTCTAACATTAATACAACTATGCAAGGGCTTGTGGGGTCAGGGGATTTTGCTTTCAGATTTTTGTTTTGCTTTTTTTTGGTTAGTGTTTAGAAGAAAAAAATCTTTTTCTATTCTTTTACTTCCAAACTTTCTGTGTTTTAGTATTTTTCTCTGTGCCAAGATTTAAATATTGTTTAATGACCTGACTTTTGTTGTGTCCAATCTACTATTAAGCCCACTCATTGAGATCTAAATTTCAGATATTGCAATTCTCCAAAACATCCCATCTAGACTTTCTTCTAAATCTATATGGGGAGACATTTGTGGACATCTAAATGTTCTGTCCTAAAAATACCCGTTTGAATGCAGAGTTCCAAAGAATAGCAAGGAAAGATAAAAAAGACTTCCTCAGTAATCAATGCAAAGAAATAGAGGAAAACAATAGAATGGGAAAGACTAGAGATCTCTTCAAGAAAATTAGAGATACCAAGGAACATTTCATACAAAGGCGGGAACAATAAAGGACAAAAATGGTATGGACCCAACAGAAGCAGAAGATATTAAGAAGAGGTGGCAAGAATACACAAAAGAACTATACAAAAAAGATCTTCATGACCCAGATAACCATGATGGTATGATCACTCACCTAGAGACAGACATCCTGGAATGTGAAGTCAAGGGGGCCTTAGGAAGCATCACTACAAACAAAGCTAGTGGAGGTAATGGAATTCCAGTTGAGCTATTTCAAATCCTCAAAGATGATGCTGTTAAAGTGCTGCACTCAATATGCCAGCAAATCTGAAAAACTCAGCTGTGGCCACAGGACTGAAAAAGGTCAGTTTTCATTCCAACCCCTAAGAAAGGCAATGCCAAAGAATGCTCAAACTACCACACAATTGCAATCACCTGACATGCTAGCAAAGTAATGCTCAAAATTCTCCAAGCCAGGTTTCAAAAGTACGTGAACCATGAACATCCAGATGTTCAAGCTAGATTTAGAAAAGGCAGAAGAACCAGAGATCAAATTGCCAACATCCACTGGATCATCAAAAAAGCAAAAGAATTCCAAAAAGCATCTACTTCTGCATTATTGACTATACCAAAGGCTTTGTGTAGATCACTAAAACTGTGGAAAATTCTTCAAGAGATGGAAATACCAGACCACCTGCTCTACCTCCTGAGAAATCTGTATGCAGGTCAAGAAACAACAGTTAGAACCAGACATGGAACAACAGACTGGTTCCAAATAGGATAAGGAATATGTCAAAGCTGTATATTGTCACCCTGCTTATTTAACTTATATGCAGAGTACATCATGCGAAATGCTGGGCTAGATGAAGTACAAGCTGGAATCAAGATTGCTGGGAGAAATAACAATAACCTCAGATACGCAGATGACACCACCCTTATGGCAGAAAGCGAAGAAGAACTAAAGAGCCTCTTGATGAAAGTGAAAGAGGAGAGTGAAAAAGTTGGCTTAAAACTCAACATTGAGAAAACTAAGATCATGGCATCTGGGCCCATCACTATACAGCAAATAGATGGGGAAACAATGGAAACAGTGAGAGACTTTATTTTCTTGGGCTCCAAAATCACTGCAGATGGTGATTGCAGCCATGAAATTAAAAGACGCTTGCCCCTTGGAAGAAAAGCTGTGACCAACCTAGACAGCATATTAAAAAGCAGAGACATTACTTTGCCAACAAAGGTCCATCTAGTCAAGGCTATGGTTTTTCCAGTGGTCATGTAAGGATGTGAGTGTTGGACTATAAAGAAAGCGAGTGCCGAAGAATTGATGCTTTCGAACTGTGGTGTTGGAGAAGACTCTTGAGAGTCCCTTGGACTTCAAGGAGATCCAACCAGTCCATCCTAAAGGAAATCAGTCCTGAATATTCATTGGAAGGACTGATGCTGAAGCTGAAACTCCAATACTTTGGCCACCTGATGGGAAGAAATGACTCATTGGAAAACACCCTGATGGTGGGAAAGATTGGGAGGAGAATGGGATGCCAGAGGATGAGATGGTTGGATGGCATCACCAACTTGATGGACTTGAGTTTGATCAAGCTCCAGGAGTTGGTTGTTCGACAGGGAAGCCTGGCGTGCTGCTGTCCTTGGGATCGCAGAGTTGAACATGACTGAGCAACTGAACTGAACTGAAATGTCCTGCTCCTCATCAAACTTTTCCCTTTGATTTAACATTTATGGGTGATTTGTCTGATCCAGTCTTTACTTTGATGGTTTTAAAACAGTGGATTTCCACTTCCACGACTCCCTTGCATTTACCAGTTCATGTTCCATTGTAAGAAAATATTTGCAACATATTGATAAAACCTCTCTTCTCACCTGTCTAACTATCCATTTATCTATTCATGAACTTATAATTCCTATTTAATATAACGGGCTATAGTCCATTAAAATCTTAATTTGTTTTGCTCAAATTATCCTACCTTGGATGTCGCCCTTTTCAAAGTGGTTTCTATATCTTTTGTGACATGCATGAATTCTTTCTTTTTTTAACACTCTCTTATTTTCTGGCACAAAAAGATGTTCAGGTTTATCTTGTACCCTCCCTGATGCTGTCCAGGAATTAGCTATTTCTCCAAAGATACTTGGTTTCTCTTAGTGCTACTGTTGCTGCTGCTAAGTCGCTTCAGTTGTGTCTGACTCTGTGCGACCGCATAGACAGCAGCCCACGAGGCTCCCCCATCCCTGGGATTCTCCAGGCAAGAACACTGGAGGGGGTTGCAATTTCCTTCTCCAATGCATGAAAGTGAAAAGCGAAAGTGAAGTCACTCAGTCGTGGCCGACTCTTAGCGACCCCATGAGCTGCAGCCTACCAGGCTCCTCCGTCCATGGGATTTTCCAGGTAAGAGTACTGGAGTGGGGTGCCATTGCCTTCTCGTCTCTTAGTGAGGAATGGTATTTAGAAACCAAGACTTTGGCACTGAGTGTACTCATTGCTACTGGAGTGTTATTGCTTCTTTTCAATATATGTATCTGGGGAATATTTATATATAAGAAATCATGAATTCATATTGGTACTTAAAATTCCAGTCCAGCCCTATAGAGTTCTTCCTCACATTTTCTTACTCAATATTTAGATCTCTTCCACATTGAAAATCTTAGCCTCCATTTACTGAAGCATTCAGTCCTACAATGTACTTTTAAAAGCTGTTTTTTAGTTTGTCTGTTGGCTGCACTGCACGGCAAGAAGGGTGGTTAGTTCCTCAACCAAGGATCCAACCCATGCCTCCTACAGGGGAAGCATGAAATCTTCCCCTGGGGCTAGTGGTAAAGAACCTGCCTGCCAATGCAGGAGATGTAAGAGATGTGGGTTCAGTCCCTGAACTGGGAAGATCCCCTGGAGAAGGGCACAGCAACTCACTCCAGTATTCTTGCCTGGAGAATCCCATGGACAGAGGAGCCTGGCGGGCTACAGTCCTTGGGGTTGCAAAGAGTCGGACATAACTGAAGTGACTTCGCACAGCACAGACCCACTGAACTTTCAGGGAAGTCCCCCCAAAACTGATTTCAAAATAGCTTTATCTACACAATCAAAAGCATTTGTAGTTCGTTTATCCCCCTAAATCGAAGGTATATGTTATAGTCAGAGAGAGTTGTGCTCAAATTATTTTGAATTAGTTATCTTTTCCCTCTGACATAGTTATGTTATTAATTCAAGATACAGTTGAGTTTACTTTTTTCTGTTTGCATTCAGTTTTAATCTCCCCATTCACAATTACTTAATTTTGCTTTTTCAAGTTTATAAAACATAAATATGACTTCCGAAAGTCAAATCTATGCAAAAAGACATATACAAAGAAGTGATAGTCTTTCCCTTGCCCTCTTCATCCCATTCCCCTTCAGCTTTGGAAGTAATCAACTTTATTTCTTTGTTTCTTTTGACAAAAGTAAGCAAATATACACATATTCCATAATTCCTCCTTCCTTCTTACACAAAAGATGGTATATTGTACATACTCTTTTGCAACTTGTTTTTTGTCACTTAACAATATATCCTGGAAATTACTCTGATTCCATTCACAGGGATAAACTTCATTTCTTTTTTACAGTTGCATGAGCTCCATTGTATACATGTGCTATGGCTTATTTCAGCCAATCTCCTATATTTGAGTATTTAAGTACTTTCCAATATTTTGCAATTATACAAAAATGCAGCAATGAAAACCTTGTGCATATTGTTGGCAGTGTATTTTCCATGCAAAGTCCTAGAGATGGAATTGCTGGGCCCAAGACTTAGTAAATATACAGTTGTGTTAGGTATTTCCAAATTTCTCTCCTTGGAAATTGTACCATTTTTCATCCTCAGCAATGTGTGAGGCTTCCTATTTTCCTGAAACCTCACCAAGTAGGTATATTCTCATACTTTGGAATGTTTACCAATCTGATGCATGAAATGTAATATCATGGTTTAGTTTAATTTTAGAGTCATTTTAGATACTTTTATAAATTGGTTGCTTATAAATTTTGTCATTTTACTAACAGATTTTTGGTCTCTCCCTCCACTCAATTTTAAAAAACTGTTTATTTAGAGATATCAACCCACATCTGTGATATATATAGCAAATATTTTCTCCCAATTTCTCAATTACCTTTTGAGTTACTTATGGTATTTTTTGTCATTAAAAAGTGGGGAGTATTTTTTTTTTTGCAGTCAAACATTGATTTTTTTTGTTTGTTTTTTGCATTTTATACTTTTTGTATTTGGAGTTATAGCTTCCCTACATTCAGATCACAGAGGAATTCACCCAAATTTTCTTCTAGTACTTATATAGCTTAATTTTGTATGTTTAGGAATGTGATCCATTTCAAGTTTATTCTTATATATGTGTAAAAGAAGAACATAAATTCATCTGTTTAAAATGGTTATCTTGTTTTCACACATTGATTAAAAAATAATTCCTTGCTCCAGTAATTTGAGATATCATCTGTATTATGTATTCAATTTCTATATGTACTTGGATCTGTTTCTGTAAATACTTTCAAGTCAAACAAAATACATCTGTGATCTAAATTTGCTTTCCCACTGCCACAGACCTGTGGTCCCTAAACTAAAGATTGATATATTCCTGCCCTTAAGAAATTTTATGGTAGTTGCAACCATTTACTCCTAGTTCAGCATAGAACCTTAAGGATTATTATCGAGTTTTGATAGTAACGATAGCTAATATTTATATAGTCTAATATTATATGCTAAAAATTCCTTTAAAGATATTACATATATTAATTTAATCCTTAAAACAATATTATGAAGAAATCCTTCATTATCCTTATTTTATAGATGAGAAAACTGAAACACAGATTAAGAGGCTTGACCAAGGTAGTAAATAGCAGAGCTGGGATTCAGACCCTAGCAGTGTGGTGCTGGAGTCCTCGGTCTTTATCACTGTACAACTCTGTCTCTCTAGATCCAGAGGAAGAAAGGAACACCAGTTTTGGAAGCTGAAATTCTTGACTGGGTTTCACTTGGTTCAGTGACTGTGCGATCTACAAAGAAACAGAAAGAAATGTTCTCTTTTTGTGAGTACTCTGAGGTGCTCTGTTCCTTAAACTCTCTGTGTTGTCACTCTGTCTATTGCAAACTGAGATTCGTCTGAATGTCAATTCAATTAGTAAATGTATAATTGTTGTCTTCATAAACCATACTTTGACATTTAATATGCCAAACTCGATCATTTTATGAGCAAGCCAAGTATTCCATAATGCATTTTTATGTTCTGCAGCTATCAAGATGGCTTCAGATTTAGAGTGCTTAAAAAAAAAAAAGAACTGTATCATAAATTTCAATTTTCCCTAAAATTGTCTTTTTTAATGGAACAGGAAAAAATGATATTCCTGTCAATTTCTCTCCTCTAGTAGGTTCAGAATTCCTGAAAAGTTGTAATTGCTCAAAGATTGAGGGTCCTTGTGCAACTCTGAAGAGTCACACATATCAAATATGTCTACAGCTCTGTACTCTTCTGGGGGGCTTGTGGGGTTGTTCATGTATTCATAAGACTGGAGAAGACAGACCCACTCCCAAATTTTAAATAGTTTAAATGCTCAATAGTACACAGTCTCAGAGCCCTACCAAGTGCTTACTAGACAAAGGACCTTGCTAGTGAGAAGATGAGATAGTCCTGAGGCAAGTGGAGTCTCTGAGTAGCTATACTGAAGGTCAGAGGAAGCAGTGGGTGGGTCTGTGGGCTCAAGATGACTGGAAATTTGCACCCTGCAAAGCTCATCCACTCCTTCCTTAGGACTCTGATGGTAACAGATTTCTCATATCCCAGAAGCCATCCCTATCCACTTGTAAATACAAACTGCCTGAGAGGTTGGCAGGACTCTTCACCAGGAACCTCTGAAGACTCAGAAGAGTCTCTGAGGAAGGGACAGTGGTGGGGCAAGACAGGGAAGGAGAACATGCACCATGCTTTTGAGGGGCAGGAAAAATAAAGGGAACACCTCACTCAAGAGTGTTTATTGCCTCAGGCTGTCACACCCCAAACACAGTGAATGGGTTTGGGGGAATGGGGGCATGGAGAGACAGAGCAAAGAAGAAAATCAGTAAGATCAGTGAAACAGAATAGAGAGTCAACAATAGACCAAATATCTGTGAGAATCAAGTTCACAGTAGAGGTAGGAAACTATGATTATTCGATAAACTATTTGATATAAAACATTAACCATGGTGAAACCACAGTTAATGCATTTGGGAGGCTCTGAGCAACTCTAGTTCTTTATGTCTCAATGCAGAAATTTAGTGGGAGACAAAGTGATAGATGGACTTCCCAGGTAGCAGTAACAGTAAAGAACCCACCTGCCAATGCTGGAGATGCGAGGCCGATCCCTGGATCAAGAAGATCCCCGGATCAAGAAGATCCCCTGGAGGAAGGAATGGCAACCCACTCCAGTATAGTTGCCTGGAGACTCTCCATGGACAGAGGAGCCTGGCAGGCTAGAGTTCACAGGGTTGCAAAGAATCAGACACGACTAAGTAACTTAGCATGCACACATGCTCAGAGTATGTGATAAGAAGTGATTTGTTAAACTAGGATGCTTGTGAGGCTTCCTAGTGGTGCCCAGAGAAATTAGTGGGCTACAGTTTTATAATCAAAGGAAAAGTGGGAGAAGACCACTTTCTTCCTCATTCTTGAGTAGGTGTCAAGCTTCTATCATCAGCTTCTCCTCCACGGTCAAGCAGGGGATTTTTCCTATCCCTACATGGTCAAGCCAGGACTGGCAGGGCACAATGGAAATGAGCAAAAAGACAATAATCTGTACTGAAAATGGTAAATCAAGTCAGGTTTCAGTTCCGTTCAATTCAGTCGCTCAGTCGTGTTGACTGTTTGTGACCTCATGAACTGCAGCACACCAGGCCTCCCTATCCATCACCAACTCCCAGAGTCCACCCAAACCCATGTCCATTGAGTCAGTGATGCCATCCAACCATCTCATCCTCTGTCGTCCCCTTCTCCCCCCAGTATCAGGGTCTTTTCCAACGAGTCAGCTCTTCGCAGGTTTCAGCAGAATATCACACTTTTCTTATATCTTTGTTTTTAGTGTGTGCAGAGGAGCATGTCCTAGGAATCATTAACTTACTGAGTTCTCTGGGCAAGACGTGGATCTCATTCCACTATTGTTTTATTGTTTGGGATCATGCCTGATGCTCCTGCTGCATGGTTTTGCTGCTAAGCAAGCCTGCTTGATTTTGTGGTTAAGCAAACCTGCTTTCTTGGGTGATCGTTAACTTACAGAGGTCTCCCTTTTTTTTTTTTTTTCTGTACTTACCGTTCCCTAGTGGGATTAACTATTTAGCTACCTATTTTTTCCCTTTTCTCTGTCCCTATCAATTGGGTCAAAATAGAGTCAGGTCTTCACACAGAAAATACTTTCTGGAATGTAACTATCAAATAAATTACCACATTGAAGAATACTATATAAAAAAACAAGCATTAGATAAATTAAAGATTTGAATTTGAATATTTTTTATAAAAAAGCAAAACATTCACGAAAAAGTGACAGTATATGAGCAGATTTATAAAACTTTGTTTCCCCAAACCTATATAAGTGCACAAAAAGAAGAAATAGTAAGTGTACTATTGACATTTCAAAAAATATTCTAGAACTAAAATAAAAAATATTTGACTCTAGGAATTGACAGAGACAGTGAAAAGCAGAACCAAGGACACTAAAAAGGAAATCTTACCAATATCCCCCTTTGATATCCAAGTTGGAGTAATGGAGAGGTTGGGGCTAGAAGTATCCAAAGGGAATGTGCGATATTCCACCTAGGGATCCCTTTCCCTAACTTGCAAAATTTCTGAGCAGAGTGTGGGGGAGGAGCAGTGAGAGTAGATACCCTAAGGATAACTGTCAAAAGGCCCATTGGGGAAGAAGAGAAATAATAACACTATTTCAAACCAAAAGCCAGGAACCTCTAGGATTTTATGCAAGCACAGCCAGCTCACCTCAAAGCAGAGAGAGCAAACTAAAGACTAATGAATACAGTCATGGGGGAATCTGGTCCCAGATGAGCACAGTTCTCCAGAGCAATGAATCCACCTAAGACTTTTATCTCAGTAACTAATGCAATCAGCTATACAGAAAGTGAGCGCTGTAATTCTTTGAAGTAAAATGACATGAGGAAAAAACACATAAATTAGAACAAAAATCACAGCCCATACCAACAAAACCTTGAAAGCTGGGAGATGTGAGGAAAGTGTATGCATTAATTTTTTTAGCTTTCATGGCAGGTGGAGCTGTCTGTTGATATTGCTTCATCTACAAAATTGAGACTCTGAGACCAAAATTATGTTTAACTGTGTTCTTTAAGTATACAGCCTGGATTACTAAGGAGTAGAGCTGAAAACCTGTTGTATATCTTCCAAATTAGCAAAGCAGAAAATAAAAATCAGACAATAGCAAGTGATAGAAAACTCAGAAATAGTAAGACGGAATTTAAAAAGCAGAAAATAGAAAACAGATGACAGAAATTAGACTAAAAACATCTGATATGACAAAGAGTGTTGAAGCAAGACATTAACCTAATACAGAAAAAGAAATCTCAGATTGAGTCAAATAAACTAAATCTAGCTCTATATAAAACACACATCTTGTACTAGACATTTTTTATTTGCTCTCCAGATCCACTGTTTCCATTCTCCACTACTCTGTGAGCCGGGAAGCCAACTGACACCAAAGTATCACCATGCTGCCTTGCCCTCAGGCTTCCAATTGAGTTTGGTCACAGGAGGCACCAACAGGAGCTCTGAGGAAGGGAAGAAAATGAAGTCAGGGCATTTCCTGGGTGTCTTCTTGCAGAGTCACCACGCTGGTTGCCTCTTGACACCAAAGTCCACCACTCCCCTCAGGCAGGCCCTTCTCTTCGGGTTCCAGTAACTGACGTGGTGGTGATAACCGCGCCCCATCACTAAGTTCAAGGGTACTGCACTGTTACTGCTTCTCCACATATGCATACCTTTGAAAATGGTTCTTTCATTAAATTATCCAATTTTTGAGCAGGGCACCAGTTTTCTACCAGGACCCCCAAATGATACACACTCAAACAAAGCTATTCATAAAGCTGAAAGTAATCAAACAGGGGGAAGAAATCTAGGTAAATTTAAAGAAAAAGAAGTCAGGGTTTGTCATCCACAGAAAATGTTGAATTCAAAGAAAGAACATTAAATGAGATTTAAAAGATCACAGTATAATGGTAGGGAGTAAGAGCCACGTTAAAGTAAAATTGTCTTGAATCTACATGTGGTAAATATATGAAGCCAAAAGTTGCTGGCAATGCAAAGCGAAAGAGGCCAAATGCACATTTTAATACCTAATGGTCTTTAAAGCTCAAGTTAAACATTAGTGGGAAAACCAGTGAAATATGAAAAAAATCTGTAAGTTAGGCAATTGGATTGTACTAATATTAATTTCTTGGCTTTTACGATGTACAGCAGTTATGTTGACTAATATTAGGGATGCTTTTTGAAAAGTGTATGCAACCTATCTGTACTATATTTGCAAACTTTTCTGTAAATCTAAAATATTTCAAAATAGAAAGTTTAGAAGAACATCAACTTAATAAAGGGTAAGGATAAAGAAAGTCTGAATGACATAATTAAGAGTTTCAACTCAAGAACAGAAACTACTCTCTATTCTCATATGGCCATGATATGCAAAAGTTCTCTATATATTAGACCAAAGAACCCTCAAAAAAAAAGTAAAACACTGAACCATATTATTATCCATAATTCAAAATTAAAGTAGAAACAAAACAAAATCTCTGACCATTTTAAAACTTTCTCCAATACTGTAAACAAATCCAGAAGAAATCAAAGAAATTTCCCATAAGTCCAGTGGTTAGGACATGGCACTTTAATTGCCAGGGCCTGGGCTCCATACCTGCTTGGGGAACTAAGATGTGGGCAGTTGGCACAGCATGGTCAAAAAGAAAAAGAAATCAAAACCACAACTGAAGAAAGTAGTAGTTATTGCTGGTTGCATTTCCTGTAATTATTTTTCTTCCTTCCTTATTTTGAAACTTCCCTTGCTTCTTTTCATGTATCCCCTCGTCTCTCTAGGACATCATCTGCTTCAGGTGAGGTAGGCTCTTGATTGGCTTCAATCAAATCAGTGGTCTCACTCCCACTGCCAGTGATTTTAAGAATAGACACATAAAATAATCCTAGCAAATGAACTTCAAAGAAGAATCTGATGAATGACTTCTGGGAAAGGCTTTGTTGTTGTTTAATCACCAAGTCGTTTCTGACTCTGCGACCCCATGGACTGTAACCCGCCACGCTCCTTTGTCCATGGGGTTTCCCAGGCAAGAATACTGGAGTGGGTTGCCATTTTCCCCTGCAGGGAACCTCCCTAACTCAGGAATCAAACCCATGTCTCCTGCGTTGGCAGGTGTATTCTTCACCACAGAGCCACCTGGGAAGCCCCCTGGGAAAGGCTTACTTCTTTGCTAAAAAGAAAGTCTTTTTTCTGCATCTGGAAGTTGTCAAGGGCATGTGATACCCAAAGCTGCACCATGAAAATAACTAGCCTAAAGGTATCACTGAACTTCTGAATAAACTAGCTCTGAAATATTCCCTCTTCCAACTCCTTGTTATGGGAAATAATAACTCCTTGAGGCATTTGAATCAAGATTTTCTGTTATTTGCTACTGAAAGAACCCTAACTAATATATATAATCTCTAGGAAATAATGAAAATGAAAACATTATATACTAAAGTCTATAGGGTACAGTCAAACATTATTCGGAGGAAAAATCCTCCCTTTGATCTTTTTCATTTCCAATCTACACACTCTGCCTGTAACAGATTAAGTATTCAGATCAAGAAGTCAGAAAAAAGAAAGGCAATACAATGTCAAGGAAGGTGGGAGAAAATAATTCAAAAAGATATTCAGTGTTTTCTCTATTGCCAAGCAAATGCTTCATCTAAACTGACAACTTCTTTGAGCTAAAGCATTTCCTCCTGCTCAGCTTGCCTTTGACCTCAGCTGCAGATTTTGTCTCTCTTCCACTCCCAAGGCAGGGAGGGTAAATGATAAGTCAAGCCCTTGTCCCAGCTGTTCTGGTAAGGCAAGCATGTACCAGGACCTTGTACACCTTGTTCATCAAACCATTCTACTTATCCCCAGATAATCAGAAGCTGATTATACTTTTAAAGTTAGTAATATATGAGAAAGAAAGATTACAACTCAAATATTTTAGGAAAAAGAGAATTAAAAAGCACAGAATCTTTAGAACCCAGTAAAAATCCACACCAAGCCAGAACGAACATATTCCCCTAGGCTCTCCAGTAAGGCTGGCTGTTAGTTCCTTATGAGGAACCAGTGGATGTTTTCATTAGAATGCTTCTTAGGTCATATAGAACAGGCTATATATATTTATGTTGAGGTCAAGTAGAATACATTCCTGAATATGAGTTCAGAAATTCTCCAGTTCTTTTTGTTAATCTCTTCAAAACTTACACTGAAATGTCATCTAGTTAAAGACATATGTTTGGACTTGGAAGACCTAATCTGACTAAATCAATGTCATCATCATCACAAAAAGGACAACAATAATAATAGCAGATAACTTCTACTGAGCATTTGCCATATGGCAGAATCCATACTAAGCACTCTGTATATATCATGTCCTTTAATCCAAACAAATGAGGAAATAAAAAGCGGTTTTCAAACCCAAGCCTGTTTGATTCCATATATAGCCACAGCACCAAACTAACCAATCTGGCTTTTTTTTTTAACTATCTGATCTTGCTAAATGTTCTACTTTCACAATGGCGTCCACATTTCATTTTCGCAACAAACCAGTGAAGCAAGAGTGATCATCACCATCTTACAGATGAGGCTCAAAAAAGTGAATAATATTCTGAGATCATGCACTGAGTAAGTGGTAGAGCCAGAGTGAGCTTCCTTCCTTCCCCTCCAAAGCCCAGACTTTTCCATACAGAGAAGACCACAAACTGACCCTGAATTCAACATGGAACTTTTCTCTCCATTTCTCTTTTTCTCAGCCCTGGAAAACAAAACAGTTCTGTACCATTCAGGATTCATTACCACCTTCATTATCTTCAGGTGTGTGTGTTTGTTTGGGTTTTTTTTCAGTCTTAAGGATTTTTTTCTCCTCCAGTTTCTTATCAAGCATTGTTCAGTTCAGCCGCTCAATCGTGTCCGACTCTTTGCGACCCCATGAATCACAGCACGCCAGGCCTCCCTGCCCATCACCAACTCCCGGAGTTTACTCAAACTCATGTCCATCGAGTCAGTAATGCCATCCAGCCATCTCATCCTCTGTCGTCCCCTTCTTCTCCTGCCCCCAATCCCTCCCAGCATCAGGGTCTTTTCCAATGAGTCAATCCTTTGCATGAGGTGGCCAAAGTACTGGAGTTTCAACTTCAGCATCAGTCCTTCTAATGAACACCCAGGACTGATCTCCTTTAGGATGGACTGGTTGGATCTCCCTGTAGTCCAAGGGACTCTCAAGAGTCTTCAACACCACAGTTCAAAAGCATCAATTCTTCAGTGCTCAGCTTTCTTCACAGTCCAACTCTCACATCCATACATAACCACTGGAAAAACCATAGCCCTGACTAGACGGACCTTTGTTTGCAAAGTAATGTCTCTGCTTTTTAATATGCTATCTAGGTTGGTCATAACTTTCCTTCCAAGAAGTAAACGTCTTTTAATTTCATGGCTGCAGTCACCATCTGCAGTGATTTTGGAGCCCCCCAAAATAAAGTCTGACACTGTTTCCACTGTTTTCCCATCTATTTCCCATGAAATGATGGGACCAGATGCCATGATCAAGCATTGTAGACAACCTATAATTATGCCACTCAAGGTGACAGCCACTTTAGAAGTTCTCCACACATTAGCACACAACTTAGGGAATTATCAGTGAGTCCAAAGGAAAGCATAAATTTCAGCTAAGGTGGTTGTTTGGATTGGGGAACTTTCCAGAAATGAAATCAGCTCTTTTCCAGAAGTTCTCCAGTCCTTTTTGAAAGGTGACCAGAGCAAAGTGGTAAATTCCTCCTTCCAATAAAATATCGGACAGCATACTCTTATCCCAGTCTCTTTCCTCAACTGAAACAGTACTAACCAGAACCAAGTGATAAAGAAGTCAGTCCTGTGCCCTATAACAGAGAGAGATACTGAACATGTAAAGTGTTACTCAAATAAACTTAAACCCTCAGGACAAAAATATGCTTTTCTAAAATGCATGCTATCAGCAACTCTTACAAATAATTTTTGAAATGCCCTAAGGTAGGAGTAGGGCTTCTTGCTTTTCTACACTTCTCCTGAGTATCATGAGATCTTTCCCACTGAAGTACCAAAACACCAACTCCTCCCTTTCTGTGTGTGCATAGATGCATGTGTGTTAAGTTGCTTCAGTCAAGTCCAACTTTTTATACCACTGTGGACTGTAGCCCACCAGTCTCCTCTGTCCATGGGATTCTCCAGGCAAGAATACTGGAGTGGTAGCCATTCACTTCTCCAAGTGATCCTCCTGACCCAGAGATCAAACCCACGGTGTGTCTCTTATGTCTCCTCGTGGGCAAGTTCTTTACCACAGCAAGGTGCCACCTTGCTGACCATAGGGTAATTCTTACAGACAATCTTAGATTATATCTGGGTGTATATATATACATGGGACATGGTGGTCATTCAGCTTCTCGTTGGTAAGCACTTCCCTCCTTTCTTCTGCAGGAAATAAAAAAGTCTCAGTTTAAACTCCAAAACTATGGTCTAACTTTGCACAATCAATTAAGCCCACATGAAAATGTTGGGAAAACTCTGGTGGTTCTGCTTCTGGCAAAGGCAGCATAAGTTATTTTGGCCCAAGTCTCTCTCTAAAAAAAAACAATTAAACAATCAAAACAAAATATCTCAAAAATCTGTTGGGACATGCAGAAAACTATTAAGATTATTTTAAAAAGTTTAGAATATGGTATGAATAAAATAGAAAAACAAAAAAATTTAGCCTAGTATTTGGGCTTTTCCCAGATGGCTCTAGTGGTAAAGAATCTGCCTGCCAATGCAGGAGATGCAAGAAACTCAGGTTTGATCCCTGGGTCAGGAAGATCCCCTAGAGTAGGAAATGGCACTCCACTGGAAAATTCCCTGGGCAGAGGAGCCTCGTGGGCTACAGTCCATAGGGTTGCAAAGAGTCAGACATGACTGAGCAACTGAACACAACAAAACAGCAGAAGCAAAGGACAAATCCCAAAGCAAAAGCAGGGATTGAGAGGCTGAGAAACAGAGAAAAGTTTTCAGAAAACACAAGAGGTGGAGTGACAAAAAATCAAGTTTGTGATCTTCCAAGAAAGAAGGTGGTTTTAGTTCTGCAATTTCCATTTAATCCTTTATGATAGTATCTAGTTCTCTGTCAATTTCTTCTTATCTTGATATTTACTCTTAAAGATTTTAATATAATTATTTTAAAACCTGTGTGGGATAAATCTAATGTCAGGATTTTTAGTCAATATGTCTTTTTGTCTTTTTTTTTTGTCTTCATCTATTTTTTCACAAATCTTGTCTTCTTGCATGCCTGATTATTTTTTACTGTGTGCTATACAACGTGTATAATAAAGTGCAGAGATCGTTTGTGGCTCTTGTATTTTACTCCAGAGAGGATTTACTTTTGCTACTGGAAGGTCACCTTAATTACAACTAGATATTAGATTATTCAAAGTTGAGCTTCACCTTATGAGGCCTCATCTATTTCTGGTTTACACTTTCTTCCAAAGAGGGAAGGATCCTGGTATATCCCAGAAGATTTTGGTTGGTACCCTAAATAGAAAACTATAGAATGGATGAAAGTAAAAGGATGAAAGAAGATATACCATGAAAACACTAGTCAAACTCTGGGATAGCTATACCTAAATAGACATTAAGACAAAAAAAGCATTCCAAATGTTTTGCAAAAAGCCTTTAGATCAACTAAAAACTCCACTTATCATTTTATTGGCTTCCTTCTCTTACTTATTTGATCTCAGGGGGTTTTTTCTCACATTCCATTGGAATCTTGATTGTTTGTTTCAAAAACCAGTTTGCTGTCACCAGTTTCTGGCACTCTTAATGGATCTCTATCTCATTAAACACTTTTAATAGATCTTGGATTTAAAAAAAAAAATCAAATCTCTGTTTACTAGAGAGAAACAGAGATTTCATAACAATAAAAGAGCCTATCAAATAGGAAGCTACTAGAATTCTATATGTGTATGCATCAAATAGCCGGCCCAGGTAGTGCAGTGGTCAAGAACCCTCCTGCCAATGCAAGAGATGTGGGTTCAGTCTATGGGTCAGGAAGATCTTCTGGTGTAGGAAACAGCAACCCACTCCAGTATTCTTGCCTGAAAAATTCCATGGACAGAGGAACCTGGCAGGCTATAGTCCATGGGGTCACAAAGAGTTGGCCATGACTGAGTGACTGAGCTCACAAGTATGCATCAGTTAACAAAGCCACTAATTGTATTAAGCAAAGCAGGCCCAGCTTATCAATGATCAGAGAGGGGTTAATGGACTAACTATATCTGTATAACTTGCCTTGTACCACCAGCACCTAAGAAAATGCCTGACACATGTTAGATGCACGACAGATGACTTAAAAGCCAACATTACAACCAGAATGCCTAATATTTCTACTTGTACCCCTTCCTGTAGAAATCCTAACAAACACACTACTAGTGCTTAAAACATGTACAAACACACACACACACAATTTGATGAAAAAACCAGTCTTTCCCCCATCTATTGACCATAGATGTCACAGTATATTTCTGGACTCTCAGTTCTATTCCATTGAGCCCTGTAATTATCTTTATCCCAATACCACACTGTAGCTTTATGGTAAGTTATTAAATCGAGAAGTGTAAGTCCTCTGTGTGCGTGTGTGCTAAGTCGCTTCACCCATGTCTGACTCTTTGCAACTCCATGTACTGTAGCCCACCAGGCTCCACTGTGCATGGGACCCTCTAGGCAAGAATACTGGAGTGGATGGTCGTGCTCTCCTCCAAGGGATCTTCCCAACCCAGGGAATGAACCTGAGTCTCCTGTGTCTCTTGTATTTCAGATGGATTCTTTAACCACTGAGCCACCTGGGAAGCCCATAAGTCCTCTAACTTTGTTATTTTTCAAGATTGTTTTGTCTATCATGACCCCTTGAGTTTTCAAATAATTTTAGGATCAGCTTGTCAGTTTCTTCAAGGAAAACAGCTGAGGTTATAAGAATTGTGTTGAATCTATAAACTAGTTTTGGAATATTGCTATCTTAAAAATAATATGTCTTCTGATCCACAAATATGGCATGTCTTTCCATTTATTTAGATCTTCTTTAGTTTTAACAATATTTTATAGTTCTCAGAGTACAAATTTTTCACTCCTTTTAAAAATTTATTTCTAAACTTTTTATGTTATTATAACTGGAATTATTTGTCCTAATATCCTTTTCTGGACTGGCCATTATAAGTGTACAGATATACAATGAATTTTTGTTTATCGATCTCGTATCCTGAAATCTTGCTGAACTTGTTTATTAGTTCTAGCCATTCTTAGTTGATGCCTTAGGACCAGCTATATACATGATCATGTCACTTGTGAATACATAGAGTCTCACTTCTTCCTTTCCAATCTGAATTACTTCTTTCTCTTACCTAATAACCCTGGCTAGACCCTCCAAAACAACATTGAATAGAAGTTGTAAATGGGAATAGCTTTGTCTCATTTCTGATCTTACACATTTTCACCCTTAAGTAAGATGTTAGCTGTAGAGGTTCATAGCTGTACTTAATGAAGCTAAAGAAGTTCCTTTCTACTCCTAATTTGTTGAGAGTTTATTATGGACTGTTGGATTTTGTCAAATGCTTTCCTGCATCTATTGAATTGATCATGTGGCTTTGTCCTTTGTTCTATTGATATAGTATATTTATTGATGTTCAAATGCTAAAACATGTTTAAAATCACTAATTTTGTGACAACTGTCACGCAGCATAGAAGCTAACAGCTGCAGAATAATAATAGCTAAATAATTAATATTTATTTAATGCTTATTACATGTCAAGAACTGTTTAAGTACTCCCCATTATTAACTCACTTTCTAGGTGGCGCAGTGGTAAAGAATATGCCTGCCAATGCAAGAGATGCATGAGATCCCTGGGTGGGGAAGATCCCCTGGAGTAGGAAATGGCAGCCCACTCCAATACCCTTGCCTGGAAAATTCCATGGACAGAGGAGCCTGGTGAGCTACAGGCCATGGAGCCACAAAGAGTCAGACACAGCTGAGTGAGCGTGCACGCACACACACACACACACACACACACACATTCTTAATTCACTTAATTCTCAGAAGAACATTAGAAGAGCCCTTTATCATTATCCCCATACTACAAATGGGAGACCAGAGGCTCAGAAAATTTACAAACCCTACCCATAGCCAGGTAGCTATTCATACAGAGCAGAAGTAAAATTTAAACCTAGACAGTTTGGATCAGAATTTAGGTTTCTAAGTAACAAGGACTTGTCTTCAAATCATCCTACCAATGGCATAAGTAAGGACCAAAGAACCGGCTCTCCCGACTAACTGCATCTCTGGTTGAGTGCTGAGGAGACTGACCTATCTCAGGATCATCTCCCAGAGCCAAAGACACCGCCATCTGAGCAGTTGTCCACAGAATCATTGAAAAAGTGAGGCTAAAATTCTCTAGAAAGATAACAAGCTGTTTTTTAAAAAATTCTATTTGTTAAAAGAACTCTTAGAAAGAGCACCTCAGAGAGCATCCTGGGATCAAAAGCAGAACCTCCCAGGGGTATCTCCAGAAATACATAGAGGTGGAAGCAAACCCAGTTTCTAAGGAGGGTGGGCCTGTGACTGGAGGGTCTTATTTGGCTAAGTATGTTAAGAAAGTTGGGGCCAGAGCTGAACTGCTTGAGACAACAGAGAAAAAATTGTACCTGGCCCAGCACTTTCCTGCTTTGCTCTTCCTCAAGGCTGCACTCAACTTCCTCTCTAATTAAACGTTGAACAAATGTTTAAAGAACCTTTTGTTGGAGAGGCATCAAATTTTCAGTCTGCCTGGGGTGCCCCCATGTCTTAGTCCAGCCTGCCTCCCCCCCATTAGCACATGGCAGAGCCAAGGGCTCTGTATCCAATCTCAGTCATTAGCAAAGGTCCATATGGTTAAAGCTATGGTCTTTCTAGTAGTCATGTACAGATAAAAGAGGTGGACTATAAAGAAAGCTGAGCACTGAAGAATTGATGCTTTTGAAGTGTGGTGTTGGAGAAGACTCTTGAGAGCCCCTTGGACAGCATGGAGATCAAACCAGTCAATCCTAAATGAAATCAACCCTGAATGTTAAATGGAAGGACTGTTGCTAAAGCTGAAGCTCCAATACTTTGGCCACCTGATGCGAAGAGCTGACTCATTGGAAAAGACCTTGATGATGGGGAAGATTGAAGGCGGGAGGAGAAGGGGACGACAGAGGATAAGATGGTCAGATAGCATAACCAACTCAATGGACATGAGTTTGAGCAAACACCGGGAGATGGTGAAGGACAGGAAAGCCTGACGATCTGCAATCCATGGGATCGCAAAGAGTCAGATTCAACTTAGCAACTAACAACAAAGCTTTGCTCTGTGTCCACAAACAATAGGGGATTGTGGTGTTTCTGCTTAGCTGATCGGAAAATTGTCACACTTTGGCTTCAGTGTTTTCAGCAGCTTATAGCTGAGCACTCATTAATTATGCAAAACAGGCTTCAGGGGACCGATTCTATTGAGTTAATTAATACGAAGTGTCACTAGCCAATTAGCAGCCTTCTCTCTTATTGTGGGGAAATTGCTATGGGACACGCCAGGCAGAGCAGGCTTCCCTCACACTTTTCATCTGTCCTACTCCATCTCCCTCCTATGACTGCAGTCAGGAGCACCCTTCATCAGAGAGGCCACAGGCATGGACTTTCTCTCCAACCACCACCCCCGCCCCAGGCCTACCTTCGTCCTGGATCATTTCAATGTCCATTTAGACCTTGCATCTTCAAGTGTGATCTGTGGACCAGGAGGGCCAGCACTACTGAAGATGCTTACTGAAATGTAGAATCCCACCCTAGACTTTCTGAAACAGACTCTGTATTTTAACAAAATCCTTTAGTGACCCACATGCATATTATAATTTGAGAATCACAGATGTAGAAGACCCAGGACCCTGGTTCTTTTTAATACAAAATTTTCCTATTCATTTACTTTAGCCATCATAAATATTAACACATCTAGAAGCTTGCTTTTCTTTTCCTTCTGTAATCTTACCATTTTGTCCTGTTCTCTGACCATTTTTAAAGACCAAGGTCTTAATTATTGCTCCTTCCTCATCCTTCTCCCCATCTAATCTCCCAATCTCTTAGATCTGTCAACTACAGTACCCATTGTTTGTGAAACTCACTCAGTCATGTCCAACTCTTTGTGACCCCATGGACTTCTCCAGGAGTCCATGGAATTCTCCAGGCCAGAATACTGGAATGGGTAGCCTGCCCCTTCTCCAGGGGATCTTCCCAACCCAGGAATCAAAACCCAGTTCTCCTACATTGCAGGCAGATTCTTTACTAGCTGAGCCACAAGGAAAGCCCTCAGTCCCCATTGCTATTGTCTTAATTCAGACCCTTGTCTTTTCTCCTTTAATCATTAAAATATCCATATAAGTCTCTCTGTCTCCTACCAATCCCTTCTCAGTCAATCCATCTTCCACATTATTGTCAGAAGGCTTTTCAAAAATGTAAATCCTGTGATGGCTCCAAGACCTACTGTTTAACATTCTTAGATGAGTCCCCAACATCTTCAGAATAAAGTCCCAACTCCACTGCGTAGCTCCTAACTGCCTTTCTTGTTCCTTACTCGCTGCTGACCCCTGTGCCCTCCACCACAGCCCTTCACTCACCGAGACTTTATCAGGTCGTACTGGTCTACCGGAAATTCCTTAAATGTAGCACGCAATTTCCGGCCTCCAATGATTACAACTTCTGTTCCTTCTACCCCAAATGTCCTTCACACCTATCTTCTTCTGATTATCAGCTACTCATCCTATAAAAACTCAGCTGTAATTTTGTCTCCTCTGGAAGATTTTTGACCATCCTTCCAGCAATATGATGCCCTTTCCCTGTGCTATTAACAGTAGTATTGTAAATAACTGAATATTTCCCTATGTGTCTAATAAGCACTTTACTGCTTAACTTCATTTAATTCTCATAATAATAATTCATAATAATAAAATTATTATTATTATTATCCTTATTTCATAGTGATGAAACTGAGGTTCAGAGAGGATAGGTAACTTGAAGGAGATCACATTGCAAATGCAGATTTCAAACTAAGGTCTGTGTGACTCCAAAGCCTAACTATCATGTTATAAAACACTATCCCCCATGGCATACTGTGCCTACTTTTACCAAAACCTTAACCACGGGGTCTGTAGCCTCTGATCACATGTTTGTCTCTATCTTCCCCTCTTAGGAGAGGCAATAAGATATTTGAAGTCACAAACTAGGTTTTTCTTATTTGTATAAACCCCCTATGCAGACCAGAGCGTGTTAGTCCCATGCAGTGAACATGAGGATACTAGTCAGCTCGGGCTGCCAGACCAAACTCCTATAGACTTAAATAAAAGTTAAACCTATAGGCTTAAATAACAGTTTATTTTCATAGGTTGCAAAGTCAAGATTAAGGTTCTAGTAGGCTTTCATTTCTGCAGAGTTCTCTTCTTGTGGATGGCTGCCTTCTTACTGTGTCCTTATATGATAGAGATCTCTGTTATCTCTTTTTGTTTTTTACATTTTTATTCTTTTATTGAAGGAGCTAAATCTCAAGTGTTTCCTTGTTTTTTCCTTGTTTCTTTTTTTTTTTTTTACTTCTAACTTTTGTCTTTCTTGGTGATTTGAAGGTTTTATTTAGCTTTTTAAAACTAATTTTTATTGATGTTTAGTAGCTTTACAATGCTGTGTTTGTTTCTGCTATACAACACAGTGAGTCAGTTACATGTATACATATATCCTCTCTTTTTTAGATTTTTCTTCCCATTTAAGTTACCACAGAACATGGAGGAGAGTTCCCTGTGCTATAGTAGGTTCTCACTAGTTATCTATTTTATACCTAGTAGTGTATATATGTCAATCCTAATATCCCAATTTATCCCACCCCACTTCCCTGCTTGGTATCCATAAGTGTGTCCTCTACATTTGTGTTTTTATTTCTGCTTTGCAAATAAGTACATCTGTACCATTTTTCTAGATTTCACATATAAGCGATATTATGTGATGTTTCTCTCTTTCTGACATTTTACTCTGTATGATATTCTCTAGGTCTATCCGTGTCTCTGCGAATGGCACTATTTCATTCTTTTTATGACTCAGTAATATTCCACTATGTATATTTACCACATCTTCCATATCCATTCCTCATTGATGGGCATTTATGTTGCTTTCGTGTCCTAACTATTGTACATACTACTGCAGTGAACATTCGGAGAAGATCTAAATAGACAATTCTCCAAATAAGACAGACAGATGGCCAACAAACACATGAAAAGATACTCAATGTTACTAATTATCACTGAAATGCAAATCAAAACTAGGGTGAGGTACCACCTCATAGCAGTCAGAATGGCTATTATCAAAAAATCTACAAACAATAAATGTTGGAGAGGGTGTGAAGAAAAGGGAACCTTCCTCCATTGTTTGTGGGAATATAAATTGGTGCAATCACTATGGAAAACAGTATGGAGGTTCCTCAAAAAACTTAAAATAGAACTACCATATGACTCAGGAATTCCATTCCTGAGCATATATCTGGAGAAAACCATAACTCAAAAGACACATGCACCCAATGTTCTGGTGTCTCTTTTATAAGGACACTAATTCTATCAGATCAGGGCTCCACCTTTATGACCTCCTTTAGCATTAATTACTTCCTTAAGAGCCCTGTCTCCAGTACAGTCCATATGGGGGTTAAGGCTTTGACGTATGAATTTGAAAGGACACAAGTTAGCCTATAGCAATGAGTTACATCCCTCCACCCTTTCAGTGACTGTATGATATCAATCCTGCCAACAGTAGAGACTGCACAGCTAGATATTCAGAGCTGTTAGAAGTACCTGGGGTGATCCCAGGAACATATCACAGAGGATAGTGAAGGATGCATAGACTATATATAGGCTGAAAGGATGCAAAGAGCATTTCTGCTTGGAGGAAGAAGAAGCAGGGATAAGGTGAAACAGGGCAATCAAAGTCACAGATGGGTGTTGACCTGAGCCCCTGATCCTCCATCAAAATGCCTAAATACAGAGGAATTAAATGAGAAAACACATGGAATACCCTGCAAACCCCTCCCCTGACTCTAACACCACCGTGACAGTGGGCATATTAATAGGGCAAATTTAATGGAACTTTACTACACAAATTCACTGTGCTGAGTACTGTGCATACACCATCCAATTTAATCCTCACCTTAAGTCCAAAGAGGAAGATAAATGTTGTGTGCTTTGGATTGGGGTGATGATGATGCTAACAGTCTTAACATTTATTTCCCTGTTGCCTTCCTCAGTAGGCTCTTTAAAATCAAAGACAGAGTTTATATCTACTTCTGAGCCAAACATTAAAAGGGAAATAGCATCCCCCAACCCCACCTCTGAATCCAAAACTAAAAGGAAGGTATTGGTAATTAAATTAGAGTAAGGAACCCTCCTGATAACTGTGATAATAGCTAGAATTTATTGCATCCTTTTCTGTGATTTAAGAGTTTTACATATATTTAATCTTACTACAACCCACAAGATAGATGCTATTAAGATTAGGAAACTAGGGCTGAGAGTGGTTAAATAACTCAAGCAAGGTCAAATAGCTGGTTAATGGTGGAGCCAAAATTCAATTGCATGCAGTCAAATTCCAGTCCATACAGACTCATACAGGCCACTCATACAGCCCATACAGGCCACTGGGCAATGCTGCCTCCTCCAAGGAGGTGAGGCTCAAAGTGAAACAGAGCAGGACCCCTCAGGGCTTTCCTGAGGACAGACCGCCTTCCCCACCACCTCCTGCCCCCTGTTTACAGAAAAGCTTTAGCCTCTTAGGCCTTCTGCAAATTTAATCAGAGAAGTGAGAAACAAAGGAAAATAGTCAAGGAAGACAACATTGTAAAAGTTTAGCCATAAAATAAAATCAAAAACATTTAGTTCCTCCTTGAGGGTTGTAGATAATATTCTGAGTTGCTTTGTCAATACTAAAACCCCCACCAAGTGAAGAAGTTTGCATGCTGGCCACCAGCATGGGGACTTCAGGCAGTTGGAACCAGAAGGTTGATGATTGATATTCCAAAAACATCAACCTACTACCTAACCAACAACAAATCCAAGAATTTAGCATAAGTCAATCATGTGCCCCACAACCCTCTCCATCACACGATTTTTAAAACCTCTTTCCTGAAAACAGTCAGGGAGTCCAGGTCTTTTGAGCATGAGCTGCCCATTCTCCTTGCTGGGCACCATGTTGGATGCCTTGCAATAAACACTATACTTTACTTTACCATGATCCAGGGTCAGTAGATTGTTCTCCTGCACTCAGGCGAGTAGACCCAAGTTTGGTTTGGTAACAAAGGAAATCAGGTCACTTGTGGTTGCTCAGGCAACCTCTAGAAAGTAAACACTCTTCCTTGAGAGCAGAGTCCAACTTTGGGGTTTTGTTCTAACAAGTAGAGACCTCCTGGGCACAGCTCACCCTCTGGGCACAGATGAGGGCTGTCACCATGCTGAGCTGAGGGCTCGCCAGGCTGCCTCTGACACATCCTAGAACACCTGATGGTAATAAATACCGTGAAAAACAACAAATTGAAATATAACTGCCCTAACACTGGGAGGGAATGAGAGAAGTTGTGACATTATCGTGGGAAATCTGTCTTATTGAATTTTTCATATTTCCCCTTTGAAAGTGAGCCAATCAGAGCCTCCCTGGCATTGAAATAAAAGGACCTGAGGCAAAGACTCAGTGTTCTGGTCAGAGCCCATTATGGGGGCCCATTCAGGCAGCAGGTGGTGGTATTAACGCACGATTTCCATGGTTCATTTGAAGATTAATCACTCTTTCTGGCATGTATGTGTGCATGTACACACACACTTGAGCACACAGACACACAAACCTCAAAGCTCAAGGGGTTTGTTTGCCTTCAGGTCCATTTTCTGGAGCAGCATTTCCCACAGGGTGTTCTGTCAGCCCTCAGGTCAAGGAAGGTGAATAGGCTCGGGGCTGACACACGGTCTTAGGCACTGATCATTTGGGGAATGCTGGATTAAGCAGTTAGCTCTTTCCCACAGGATTTATCGGGGCCTTGAATACGGTCATGCATTCTGTGAGACTCCAGGAGCAGGACCCACTGTACAGAGTTGACCCAATTCCTTTGCGCACTGGTGTTGCCGGGAATGTGCCATGGGAACTGCTTTCTACAACAGAAGCCCTGTTCTTCTGATCTCACAGCTCCAGATGCTGAGGCTGCTTCCTGAAGATTCTGCCCAGCCCAGGTCTGCAGCCAACCCGACCATAGTAGGAAGACATTCGTGATCTCAGCCTCTTGGCCAGGGCCCACTGGTCAGAGCCTGCTCCTGCTTCTGACCCTCTCCCTCACCACAGGTGGGGTCAGGTCTTTCATCCGGGTTCCTGTCCAGTTTCTTTGTCCAGCACTTGATTTCTATGCTGGACTTGAACCCTGTCCTCAACCCCACCACATCTTGTGCAACCCTGACCTCTCTCTTGCCACTCCCTCCCCAGGGGCTGTGTTCTACAAACATCTGACTTGCTTCTTCCTGGGAGCCTCTGACAGTTGGAATGTTCACTGAGAGTACCACTGTCCCTCCATCTGTATGACCTCAGGTATTATCTGCCACTTGAGTGTGACTCCTACTTCGCCCACCAAATGGCCCCTGGCTTGGATGGCTATTGTATGTGTCCAGAAATGGCAAACCTCTTGGCCTTTGGACAATAGAATACCCACTACTCCCCACTACTGGTGCCAGATTCACAGCCAGGCCAGGTGCCAGTCCCCAAGCCTACCTACTGGCTAGTCAGTCCCTACTGTCTATGGCTGATATCCTGGCATGCTCACCAGCCATGCATTTTCCAAGTTGTGAATTAAAGCTTGGCATTATTGTCTCCATCACAAGTCAATAGGACACACAGCGAGGTTCAAGGCTTAAGAGCAAGGCACAAATGATGAGACCTGTTCGGGCTTCCCTTGGGCATGGTGCTGGCTGATTGGTGTGGAGTTCTTTCTGCTGGTTTAGATTTCCTGGGGAGAACACAACAGCTGTAGTAGGTCAATGATTCTAGGCACTTGGATTTCATGGTCCATTGTAATTTCAAAAGTGCTCTTTGGGAGACTTTATAATGTTAGCAATAAAATAAAAACAATAAAAAATAATAATATGTTACCACCATCATGTCAAGTAATAATAAGCTGTATTTAAAATTTTTTTTGTATTGGGGTATAGCCAATTAACAGTGTTGTGATGGTTTCAGATGAACAGCACAGTACTCAGATGCACATACACATGTATCCATTCTCCCAAAACCCCTCCCCTCTCTGTCTCTTTCTATTTTGTCAGTTCATTGGTATCATTTCTTTTTAGATTCCACATATAAGGGGTGTCATGTAGTATTTCTCCTTCTCTGTCTGACTTATTTCACTCAGTATGACAATCTCT